>NC_092822.1:101100000-101400000 GCF_023375885.2 Dermacentor andersoni
AAACTGTTGAATGGTACTTATTAGAGCTTAATGATACAAATCATTGCAGTTGAGAAAATCAGGAAGGACATATTAATTTGTAAAAAGTGAATAACAATGATCTGCATGATAGTTTGCAGACAGAAGGGCATAGTTTAGGTAAATTCTATAGGCAAACTCTCATTACATGCAACTATTAGTCACATAGTTTTCATGATGTTCATAGTAGAAAGTTTTTACATGCTGTATCAGTTTATGATACTGTGCCTGTCTGCCATCGTTATACCGATTCTATTGATATGAGTGCTAACTGCGCATGTATTAGCCCACTGAAGTGCTTAGGAAAAGAGTAGTTTAAGGCTGCTAGCACCTTAGTGATGGAAATGGTTTTCCATCAATGCTTTCCAGTGACATTGTTTTTGCCGCTATGGAATATCGTATGACTGCTATGCCCGGGAAGCGCTGCATTGCAGATTGTGCCCTGGCGGCCACATTTCTGCGGGGGTGAAGTGCGAAAACACCCATGTGCTGAGATATAGGTGCATGTTAAGGAACCCCTGGTGGTCCAAATAATTCCGGAGTCCCCCACTATTGCATGCCTGATAATCAAATCGTGGTTTTGGCAGACAAGTTTTGTAGAGATTGTGCATTTGCCCCCATGGTCATGCAAACTAACATATTGCACAGAATCTGCAAACCGTTGGTGCATATAATTGCAGGAGCTAGCATGGATCACTAGTCTTAGTCATGGCTACGTCAGCATGCTTTTTGTATGATTTCAAATGAGGCAAAGCAAAAAGTTGACCTGCTTTTGCAGATGCGTGTTGTGTAAGTATGCTGAATAGTTGATATGCATCTGGGTGTCCTTGCTCTTATCATGTTCGTTTTTGTTTGATATCCATCTGCAGTTATGACCTGGCCACTATAGCATCCTTCCTTAAAACACATTTCTGTGCGGCCTCTATGTTGACAACTCATGTCGATGTCTATGCCGATGCATGTCCACATCTCGTGCCTCAACAATTCTCAGCAAATGAGCTCATCAGAACTTCCTGCCAAAAAGCTCCACGCAAAGAAGCAGCTGATTCAGGCCGTATTCAAGGAGTGCGAATGAGAGCTTGTCGAAAAAATAATGCATGTTTTGGGCAACTTGGATTCCGCCAGATCTGCCTGCATCGGTGTCTCATACTGCAGTGATTCATGCAGTACTTTGCATTACATAGCTTTCAGCTACAGTTGAGTCTGCCATACCTTTTAGTGACTTCAGATCATACAGTTTCCCGGTTAGTAAGTTCTTGTGCATTGTTTATGAAAAGGTATGTACAAGTTTCTACTGCATATCTTACTAATTGTCAATTACTGCATCATTCGCATAACAGGAAATGCAGCAGCACCTCTTTGGCTGCTCTACCCCACTCTGGTCTGTCTGTGTGACCTTGATATGAGGGCTGCAAAAAAAAAAAAAAAAATATAATCTCTAGCCCTGCATCTGCAGCTTTATAAGCGAGCACCTAATCTCGGTGTTATGCCAACAGTTGAGAAAGGGCACGGAATACGTAAGACAGTAGAGTGGAAAAGCACCACCACAATCATGCTGCTATGATATCGATGCGTGTACGCGGCTCGTGTGGAGGGTTGGAAAGTCTTCAGAGATGTTCAGTGCATGCAAAAGCAGCAAAGCCAGTTGGATAGACCATCAGCCCCACTCACTTGCCTGTAATGGAAGTTGAATAAAGTATATGTGCTGTGCGAATGGCTCTCGTATAACTTAGCGACAAGAAAAAAAAAACGCACAATGAAAAGCAAGAGAGCATGTACGTTGCCGAAACCCTCTCCACTTTTAACTTGAGCGTTGATCGTTAGCTCCACCAGCTTGATGACGAAGTGCTACAGTGACAATGTGCATGTTGCAGTTTGTACTGAACACAGTGGTACATCAATATTGTTGCCTTTACTCGTAGAGAAATTGGACAGCATTCTTGTTAAAAAAGGTAGACCATAATTTCTTTCTTTTTTTTATGTGAGTCTGTATGTGAGAACAAGTGCATGCATTCTCACTAATGCTAGTCATACAACTTTGTGGTGTTGTCTCTGATATATTTATACATATACAGTAACACCTCATTACCACAAACACTAAATTAACAAACTTTTCAGGAATGCCCTGCTAACGGCTTATAGTTTCAGCGTAAAACTATTTCAGTACTACAAACTTCAGAATACTGTACTTTTCAGAATAACGATCATTATACAGTTTCTGTGTCGTGTAAATGATGCCTCAATACTACGAATTAATATTTCGCAATCGGGGGGTTCTTAGATTTCCTAGGCTAGCAGACGACAAGGTGCAGAAAGGAGATTCTGCTGCGCATGAGTTCGGAAAACCCAAGATGGCGCCAGGAAAGAAAAATGCGGGAGGGGACTTCATTTTTGTTTTATTTTTATTGTGGAGGTGACTTCGCATCAGGTTTTGTGAGTGCGGGCTCCGGCCAGACAAAAGTCACGAACAATGGAGGCGTGTCTCTTCCTTCTTTTGCCCTTCTTTCTGTGCTCACCTCTTCTTTCTTTCGCATGGCCATACCAGCTACGCGCGCGGGGTAATGTAACTATATGCTTGCGGGGATGCCACGCAGTGGGTCGGCCCTTCTGGATGGTGTCGTTTACAGATGCTTGCACATTGGAATAGTTCAGGTGTTCGCCTCTTGCGAGACAGTTGTGTATACAGCAAGGAATGTGAAAAACAAACAGACAAAAGGAAACATTGTGATTTGGAGGTGACACGGAGGTTCCTTGTTGTCAGTTGTTTTTCTTGGCATCAGCGTCTCTTTTGCACATGCCACTTTTACTATAGGGTGCTTTGGTCGTGCACGGCGGTAGCGAAATCTATGAAGAAGAGAAACAGTGCAGGCCAAGAGCCAGCAGCAATGCTATTATGGATAGCTCATACGGCAATAACAGATAAACTGATGGATAGAAAGGCAGAATGGTTAATTTTAGGGCTTTCACTATAGCAACCTTTCAGAATAACAAACAATTTTCTGTGGTTGCCTGAAGTTCGTCATATCGAGATTTCAGTGTATTGCTTGTTTGGTCATGGTATAAAGTAGTAATGTGACTACTTTTGTGTCTCTATAACTGACATTAGCATTCCTTTATTTATAGGCTTTTCTAATACATTTGAATAATTTTATATGCTATATGCTATTTTCTGGATATATGTCATTTCTTTTCCTAGGCGCTGACTGTTATGCTGTTACAAAGGTCCTTCAAGCACTTTTAAAGCGTTTGCATACAGCAGTTAATGTGATTAGCATCGTTAAGGTGCATTACAGACTTTAGGGGTCTACGTGGCTGTTGGTCTGTCTGCCTGTCCATGTCTCTAACCTGTTTCCCTCTAACTTGTGTCACTAGGTACTCTATCGTCTAATGAGCAAAGTATCAGGCGAGCAGTGCTGAGGGAAAAGGGTTCAAAACCAATTGTGGTGTCAGCTTGGGTCAGTGCGTATGGCGCACTAGGTTTATGTTGCTCTTCAGTGGACCTCTTTGATGATGGATTGGGTCACTGCATATGTGCTGCTCTTCAGTTAAGCTCTTTCATGTAAACGTGGGTCTCTGGGCATGTGTCATGAACTTCTTTGACATCAACTTGGATTGCCAGGCAAGTGCCATGGGTATGTGCACACACTCTTGAGTTACATAAAAATCATTCAACATGTATCCGGGCTTGTGCAGAATCGAGCCCACATAATAAATAATTGGAAAATCTTGTCTGGATATGTATTCCTGCACACATCAGCTGTGAGCTACACGGTGCAGCTGCTAGATGGTGCAGCGTGTCCAGAGGAAAGCACGAGAGAAGAATCGGGCTGCACACACACCTGATACATGATGCATCTCTTCTTTTGGCAGTATGGTGTGTGGCTACATTGCCTCAGTACTAATCATATTAACATCAACATTCATCATGAGATGAATTCTGCAGGAAAATATTTTTGTGGGGGAAGAAATCCGGCAGGACCCATCTCGCAATGAGTGCCAACGTTGCTGTGATTAGCATTGAAGAAATGTAGCGACACAGGGGTGCTGCACTTCCAGCCGGATAGTTGAGATCACACATGCAAAGGTCTCAACGTAAGAGGCTCTTCCTGTGACACTGCCAATTATAGCATGTGACCTCAGTAAATAGAATGCTGAGCACGCAATACTGCAACTGTGAGTGCACTGTGCAGCTAAAATGGAAAAAGAATAAGAATAAAAGGAAGCACGTCTTGCGATGTCAGTGTCCTTCAGCTTCAGTATGGAAGCAGACAGGGAAGAGAAGTCACTTGTGGACGTTTGTCGAGGCAGAAGGAGAAATTGTTTGTGGAGGCTCTGAAGTTTGCCTTCTAGCATCAAAGCAACATGGTATTTTGATTTTTGCTATCTCCCCTAATAATGAACCGATTTGAAATCTTGTCGTGAGACGCCTCCGGCTTCTAGTGTATAAACAAAATTAGCAATTGGGCCTGGTGAGGGGCTTTAGTGTCCTATGCTTCAATTAAAATTTGGATTTATAAAAAATGAGTTTATGAATAATTTTACTTTGGGCATTGTGGCATTAAGCAGCTGAAGTGGACAAAGCTTGTGATAGCGCAACAAGCTACGGTTGCAAATCATTTGTCATTTCTTTTCTTATCCATTAAAAGAGGGAAGCGATCTTGATACGAGCACAGAGGAGGACAGTCCCATCAAGCCCGCTGCCATGCCACCTCCACCGGCTAAGCGTGGCACGAAACGCGGCAGAAAGGTCACAAGGTTCAGCTGCACCCTGTGTCACTTTGTCACAAAACGGAAAGCAGGAATGGTGCTTCACTTGAAGAAGCACAAGCGGGGTGAGTAACTTTTTTGGTGTCTCACTCCCGTGGCATATAACCCTTTCAGTGTCGGGTTTTTTCAGAGGGGATGCGCTCCCAGCATCGGGATTTTTTTCTCGGGCATTATATATAAAATGAATGGAGTGGTTTGTTTTCGATTGTGCAGACGAAAAAAGTTACATGGATAATAGCAAATGCAGTCTTAGCATGGTTGTCACATTCCTATCTTGGTTTTGTATCTCCGACTTAGTTTCATTCTAATGCTCACCTTTTCACACTAGCGCCCCCGTGTCAGGGTGACAAAAGAAAAAAAAGCTTATGGATCGTCAAAAAAAGCATACTCATTAAAGTGCACTTCCATTAATATAACTACGGGTAATTTGATTTTTAAGTTAATTCGATCCCAGCTGATGGTACAGGCCAGTGCTCATGCATTCTATGGACCCAACCTTGCAATATTTTGATGCTAAAAGTGCCCTTTGCTGGATAATTCAAACTTGACCAGTTAAAATGCACGTGCCTGATCCCTATGATGACCGATAGCAACCCCTTTAGGGGCAGCGTCTGTCTCGGCAGAGCTTAGGGAACAGTGAATGCCTTTAGTATACGTCATCTCTCGAAAAAAACGCCTATTTTCGGCCCGCCGAAGGCAGCTTTTCAAGCAATAACCATAGCTCACAATATTTCATTATAGTATTTATGTTATTCTAACGTGCGCCTATTTTTTTTAATGAAAATTGCCTGCGTGGTGCAATCGGACACGAAACGAAAACTGCATTCGCGATGCTTGCGTGCTTTGCAGCTTACCACGTATGTATTGCGGCAAAGCGGACTGTAACAACTGTGTGGCGAAGTTGACTTTAAGAAATCGGCCGCCACTGTGCAACAATGTTTCTCGCTAAAAAGTTGGTTGCTCGTTCAATATATACTTTGTTTTGGAGTTTTAATGACATTTCTACGTTAGTTTATAAAGTGGCCACGTGTTTGATTCGGGGGGAGAGTTAGAATCGGGCAAATACTTCCAAATGAATCAGCAGTGTGTTCTGGCATTTTTTTTTCCCATCCCGATGCCACCCGCCGGATAATTCGATCATTTTTGTCGGTCCCGTGAGGGTCGAATAAACGGAAGTTGAGTGTATAAAAAACATGTGAATAACTCATGTCCATTGCTGCCCAGGGTCATCGATGTATCGCTGATACAAATATACTGTTTCTTTCTGATGTAATAAGGCTTTATTAATCCGCATGCTAGGCGTCCTTGCTTTTGCCATGCGTGTTCTGGCTGAATTGCTTAAAAACATTTTTCCTCTACTCTTAATTGGGGGAATGCAAATATGTGTTTTTGGTATTTTATTTCTCTTGGCATTGCTACTCAACTTGGTCAGAGAATATGAAAATAGAACCAAATGCAGAAAAGATGCTTAAATGCTCTGGGTCGTTGTGCTTGGTTGAATTTGTTGAATACAAATAAAACTTACATGAACAAGTTTATAGCAAGAATTGTATATGAAAAAATTTAATGTGAGTGGGAGTTGTGTCGTATTCAGCTCACTGGCAAGAATGAAAGATAAAAAAAAAACTGCACTGAATGTACTCTTCACTGAACCAGTCAGGCATGAAAGGACTGTTTTTGGTTTTATCATCACTGTCCAATACACATGCATAGTTGTCCTCCACCTTGCTGTGTAACCCAATGCCTGGTCTTCTTGCATATAGTTTTCATGTCTTCTACATTTTCCTGCCTCATTATATGTTATCAGTGCGACTAAATGTTTAGTGGTGGTAACTGGTAGTGCATATTATAATGCCTTTTCCAGCTGCATCTTTGCCACAAGCTGCACCAAGCCAGACAGAGGAAAGAAACGAGAGTGGGAATGATTCCAGTGAAGATGAAATGGCAAGCAAAGATGTGGATGCCAGTCCAAATGCTACAGCCACTCCAGAGAAGAATTTAGAGAAAAGCAATGGCCAACGTGACCTGAGTGAAAACAGAACAACTGTGGACTCTGAAACATCGAAGGAAACTGCACCATTCCAAAGCCAGAAAGAAGACTGGAGTGATGAAGACACTGGCTCATTAACATCTGCCTGTGGCAGCAATGAATCCCTGCACAAAGACGAGGATAGGAAGTCACCTCAATCTGCACGACACAGTTACAAGTCGCGTGGGGATCTATGCACTGTCACTATCAAAGAGCCGCTTCTGCTGAGATGCCACGTGTGCCCATTTACGACCAAGTACCAGGCAACGCTGTTTCTCCACATCAAAGCACATGCAAGTGAGACACTTCTTAACTTTCTTGTTGCATTGAGTTATCTCTGGTTTAGTTGCTAAGATGTGACAAAGGTTGCCTACACGAACTGGACAGCACAACTTTTTCCAGAGTCCTAGCTAGGTTTAAGTTAGACAGCTTGAGCCTCTTGTTGCACAGCGTTGGTATGATAGAAGTGATTGGTTGCCACAGTGAAGTGATACACTACAACCTCGTTAAAAAAAAAGTTATATAAGGGTACCTAAAGTTACTTGGTTATATCTATTATATTGTTACACACGAGGTGTTTAACGCAGAACCAGATGAATCTGGTTGATAGGCGCGGTTGTTGAAGAGCGGTCTCGCGGCAGCTTGGCCAACGTCGTTCTCTTCTTTCTTCTCATTGTCTCCGCGGCAGGCGTGGTTCATGACAGCTTGTGACATTTCCCCGCTGGCAGACGAAGCCCGCCGGGCGAGTCAGTCATCTCGTGGGTTGTAACGCCTCAGACGCGCGACGTGCGTCACTTCAGCCTTGGCCGAGCGTCGTCCACTGCTCGTGAGACGCGCAATGCGGTAGTTTACTTCGCTGAGGCGCTCCAGAATAACGTAAGGGCCGACGTAGTGGGCGAGAAACTTCTGGCACAAGCCACGCTTCCGCAACGGCGTCCAGAGCCACACAAGGTCCCCAGGATCGAAGGAAACGTGGCGGTGACGCCTGTCATAGCGGATCTTGGACCGGTCCTGCGATGCTAGGGTGCGTAGCCTAGCGAGGCGTCGCGCTTCTTCTGCTCGACATAGGATCTCATCAATTGATTCGTTGTCATGAGCGAAGTAGGGAAATATGGTGTCGAGGGTGTAGCGCGGCGGACGAGCATACAGAAGGAAAAATGGTGAGTAACCAGTGGTCTCGTGTCTCGCGGTATTGAAGGCATAGGTAATGAAAGGCAAGATACTGTCCCAATTCTTGTGTGCTGAATCGACGTACATAGATAGCATGTTGGCAAGCGTTCTGTTTGTGCGCTCGACCAGACCATTAGTTTGTGGATGGTAGGGCGTAGAATGGCGGAAGCTACATGAACACAGACGAAGGGTTTCTTCAACCACGTCCGCGGTAAACTGTCGCCCACGATCGCTGATTACTATGCGAGGAGGTCCATGTCGGAGTATAACGTTAGCCAGCAAGAAGATAGAAACTTCTGTAGCTGTGGCCGATGGCAATGCGGCGGTCTCACAATAGCGGGTAAGGTGATCTACGCAAACGATAACCCAACGATTACCCTTGGAGGATCGCGGGAAAGGGCCCAGAAGATCTATACCAACTTGCTCAAAGGGGACGCTAGAAGGGGGAACTGGTTGAAGCAGGCCATGTGGCGCTTGTGGCGGACGCTTGTAGCGCTGGCATTGAGAGCAGCTGGCGACGTACCGTTCGATATCTTTCCGCATCTTAGGCCAGTAAAAACGTTCTTGAGCCCGGTAGAGTGTACGTGTGGAACCAAGATGACCGGAAGTTGGGTCATCGTGCATGGCGTGTAATACTTGGTGGTGAAGGTTCTTGGGGACAACTAAAAGGTAGCGTGCACCGGTGGTCGAGTAGCTCTTCTTATACAGCGCGCCACCATCACGTAGGCGAAAGCGACTGCCTGCAGGTGACTCCTGTGCTGCCGCGAAGAGCGGTTGTAAGCTCTCGTCCTTGTGCTGCTCGGATATGACGGTACCCATATCCGGAAATTCCGGGGACACAAAAGCGATGTATTCATCAAAATTGTCCGCATCACATTCAGTTGTTTGAAGTGGCATCCGAGAGAGACAATCAGCGTCAGCATGTCGCCGGCCACTTTTGTAGCAAATAACGAAATCGTATTCCTGTAGACGGAGGGCCCAGCGCGCTAGTCGTCCTGAGGGATCCCGCAGATTCACAAGCCAGCATAGCGAATGATGATCTGTTATCACAGTGAAGGGGTGCCCATAGAGATACGAACGAAACCGTTGCACGGCGAAGATGACCGCCAGACACTCTTGTTCGGTGACTGTGTAGTTGCGCTCGGAGCGGCTCAAGGACCGGCTAGCGTAAGAGATCACGTGCTCACTGTCGTCAACACGCTGAACTAGCACAGCACCGATGCCTACGCCGCTGGCATCGGTGTGAATTTCAGTTGGTGATGAAGGATCAAAGTGCCGAAGAATTGGTTGGGATGTCAACAGGAACTTGAGCTGGCGAAACGATGAGTCGCAATCTGCAGTCCACTCAAAGGGAACGCCTTTTTGGAGAAGGCGTGTAAGGGGATGAGCCATGTCAGCAAACCGGGGAATGAATCGGCGAAAATAGGAGCACAAGCCCAAGAAACTTCTTAACTGCTTGACAGAGTTGGGTACTCTAAATGCTTCTACGGCCGCAGTCTTTTGTGGATCTGGTCGGATGCCTTCTTTAGCGACGAAATGGCCTAGCACAAGAGTTTGTCGTTCCCCAAAACGGCATTTTTTTGAATTGAGCACAAGGCCCGCTTTCTCCAAGCAGTTCAAGACCAAATCCAAACGTTTGTTGTGCTCACTAAACGTTCGCCCGAAGATCACAACGTCGTCTAAGTAGTACATGCAAACTTCCCATTTTAAGCCGCGTAATATCGTGTCCATGAACCTTTCGAACGTTGCAGGTGCGTTACACAACCCGAAAGGCATCACGTTAAACTCGAATAGTCCGTCGGGTGTTACAAATGCTGTCTTTTCTCTGTCGTCCTTGTGTATAGGAATTTGCCAGTAACCTGACCGTAAATCGATTGAGGAAAAGTAAGATGCCGCAAAGAGACAGTCGATGGCGTCGTCAATTCGTGGGTGCGGATATACATCTTTCTTAGTGACGGCGTTTAGGCGACGGTAATCAACACAGAACCGCCACGTACAGTCTTTCTTCTTCACCAATATCACGGGTGCTGCCCAAGGACTAGATGATTCTCAAATGACGCCTTTGCATAGCATTTCTTGGACCTGATCACTGATTATCTTGCGTTCTGACGGAGATACACGATAGGGTTTTTGTCGGATTGGCTGGGCGGCTCCTGTGTTGATGCGGTGACGAGTTCTGGACGCAGGAATTGATGGCGGGCCATCGTGCTGCACAAAGTCGAATACCGAGGTATGTTTCGTAAGCAGGGCCATCAAAACTCGACGCTCGTGATCGCTGAGTGACTTGTCAATCATGGAAAGTATCTTCGAGCTCCCGGGGCTCGAGACACTGGTTGCTCCTCCATCGGGGAGCTCTGTAAGTACTGCCACCGATACGGGCGAGTCTTCCTGAAACGTGGCAATCTTTAGGCCTTGAGGTAGCACTGCCGCTTCAGTGGAACAGTTTAGCGCCCACAGCCCCGCGCATCCATTGGTCACTGAGACTACGCAGTGTGGAACTAACACGTTTTTCTTGAGGCAGTTCCGATGTACAGGTTCCACTGCAGCGTCGAACGAGATAGGAGCCGGAGATGAACAGGCGACGGCAACACGCATCGCGGATAAGGCGGGCACAACTGTATCCTCAGACACGCACAGCACACTCTCCGGGCAAGCTTCACCTTCAAAGAGCACAGGTGAAACACTGGTGTCGACACTGAGTTCTCCCGTCCGGCAGTCAACATTCGCACCACACAATTGCAAAAAGTCAATCCTCAGAATCACGTCATGCGAGGAGCGAGGAAGAACAGTAAACTCTGCATTAAAAACTTTCCCACCCAATGACACATCCACGTTACACACACCAACCGGGTATAATGATTCACCACTGACTCCACGGAAACTTGTGCACTGGTCCCAACGAAACATAACCTTGCATCTCAGAAGGCCTTTAAACCCCACACTCATGACCGAGACAGTTGCTCCCGTGTCGACTAAAGCCATTGTAGAGACCCCATCAATCAGTACATGAACCTTATTCTTTAGCATGAAAATAGTTGGAGGCAGTTGAGTCGGCAGCACACATTTTCCAGCGACCTCACCTCCATCAGCCGCGCTGGCTAGTTTCCCGGCGGGGGCGACACGAAACAGCGCCGAGGCGATAGTGACGTGAATCGCGGCCGAGGGGATGGTGATCGGGAGGCTCGGAAGGCTGGTGGTGGCGTCAGAGTACGGTCGGAGGCAGGGGAGCGGTAGCGGTTCCGGGTTCTTTCTTCTCCAAGGTAGGTCTCCTGGGCGCTGCATCGGTCCTCTCGAAAGTGGCTTCCTGAAGTGGAGTCTCCTGGCCACTGAGTGCGCAGTGTACGACCGCTAGACCGCATAGTCGGCGCTGACGATCCGTAGTTCGATGCTCGGCGTCGGCTACAGTACCTAGCTATATGGCCAGGCATGCCGCAGCAGTAACACACTGGCGAAGGGCGAACTTCAGAATGCGGGTTGAAGTATTCTGCCGAAGACATCGGTTGAGGGTAACGAGGCTCTTCCCCTTGAAAGTCGTAGGTAGCGGCGAGTCTTCGTGGACGAAAGTTGCGTGGGCGTGGATCAAAACGTTGAGGGGGCAAATCATTGCGTGGTGGTTCGGTCGTAATGTAATGCGGTTCGTCTCTGGAGCCGTTAAGATCCGCGACGTTCACCGAGTGGTTCCAAGTAGCCGAAGGGGGTTCCCAAAGAGTGTCTCGGAGAACGGAGGAGCTGTAACGTGGCGCCGCATAACGTGCCTGTTCGTCATGTCGCTGTAGCTCCTCGCGGACTATCTGGCGGATGGCGGACGATAGGTCTGGGAGCGGAGGACTCGTGTCAACACTTGCTACAGTTGTTACATTGGCCAGCCGTCCAAACTTTGGTGTAATTCGGCGAGTCTTCAGCGCCTCGAACGTACGGCAGTGCCGTATCAGTTCTGATACAGTGTGCAAGTTCTCTTTACCAATGAGGAAGTTGTACATGTCTTCCGCTATTCCTTTTACCACGTGTCCCACTTTATCTTCCTCTGTCATGTGAGGGTTCACGGTTCGGCACAGCTTCAAAATTTCTTCGATATAGGTAGTGCAAGTCTCGCCGGGTACCTGAGCTCTCTGGGCTAATGTGAGTTCCGCACGTTTCCTCTTTGCGTCCGAGTCACCGAAACACTTTTTGATCTCCTCAACGAAGCGTGTCCATGTAGTTAGCATGTCCGCGTGGTTGTCATACCATACCAGCGCCGTGCCGGCCAAGAAGAAAACAACGTTCCTAAGCTGACTGGCAGCATTCCAGTTATTGTATTGGCTTACCCTTTCGTAATGGGTTAGCCACTCATCCACATCTTCCTCTGCCTTCGCCGAGAACATGCGTGGCTCTCGGTAGTGCTGGATAGGGACTGGGCTTGCCGAGGCACTGCTGGTGAGGGTATTTTGCTCTGTAGCCATGATTGAGCGCGACGGCGAAAGTCCGGCGAGGCGACGGCTTCGGCGTAGCTCTAGTGCTGGTGGTTCCGTTGTAAGTCGTGGGAGTTACCCCGCACAGCTCCACCAAATGTTACACACGAGGTGTTTAACGCAGAACCAGATGAATCTGGTTGATAGGCGCGGTTGTTGAAGAGCGGTCTCGCGGCAGCTTGGCCAACGTCGTTCTCTTCTTTCTTCTCGTTGTCTCCGCGGCAGGCGTGGTTCATGACAGCTTGTGACAATATTATTATATTCATAACTGCCCTTTACAGTAGAATCTTATGAATTTCATGAGAAGTGGGAAATGAAATATAATACATTCTCACATAGTAGTGACGGTGAAGAAAGCAGCAAGACTGTGAATGAGTAAACTAGTGTTTTATTGGGTGAACGGTTGCCCTCAAAAACAGGCTACACTCAAAGAACGATAGCAGCGAACACAGTCGGCGATCAGCAAAAATCTGATCTGTGGGGCAAGCGCATTGGCTTTTATACATGAGTCATTGAAGCTTCCAGAATAATCACTGATTCCCACGTGTCTTACGGAAAGTATTATACAATTCGCATTGTGCATACAGTCAGATTACACAAGGTTCGGTGACAACAGACAATGGATAGAGCCATCGATAACATTTGAGAAACTTCCGATATATGCAGATGCGTCCTGTGCTGAGAAAGAATATTTAACATCTGTTATTCGGTGCAAAGCTGTCACTCGAGAAAGATTGAAAACTAGACGTGTCAATGCCCCCCTCTCAAGATGTATGGTCACAATGCTACAAACATTACAGGAAAGCAAAAAACGAAAGCACACTTAATAAAGAAAAAGTAACAAAACAACAAAGAAACAAAGTCCAAAAAAAAGAAAGTCTGAAGTTCAGCTACGCAGAGTCCCAAAGTTCGCTAGCGCTGGCGGAAAGGCTTAAGTTGCATAACATGAACTATTTCAGGTCATGAGTGGCACTGCTGTGATAGCAAAATGCTGTCTAGCACGACCTCATAGTCCAGTTTGTTTCCAGGTGTTGATGTCAGAAAGGGCCCCAGCAAATCCATCCCAATCTGCTGAAACAGTCGGCAAAGAGACTTGATCGGCTGTAGTAATCCCAGCAGCCTTGTCGGTAGTATCTTGTGTCTCCGACAGTCTCAACATGTCTTGATGTAATGGGCGACGTCAGTGGTCAGGCTCAGCCAATAGTTTTTCTCTTGCATTCTTGCGAGCGTACTGGAAAACCAGAGGTGCCCCGCTGGCTTATCATCGTGCAGGACTTCTGATCGGAGTGCTGCGGGCACAATGAGAAGGTAGTTTTGTGCAGGCTGGCAAAAAGTTCTTCACCAGCACATCATTTCTTAAGAAACACGAAGACAATCTATGCCTAAATGCCTTCGGGACAATTCGGTCTTGCCTTGCAAGTACTCGGCAAGTCTTCTGAGCTCCGAGTTTGCTCACCTGCAGCTTGGCAAAGTTGTCTGCACTTATTGTGCTTAAAAGGCGTCCTCATCTTGGTCGTCTTGGTACGGCGGGTCCACAGGAGCGTGAGACAGGCAGCCAGCATCAGAATGTTTTCGCACAGCCTTGTAGATTAAAGCGATGTCATAATCTTGCAGTCTGAGGCTCCACTGCACCGGGCATCCTGAAGGGCCTTTTAATTTCGCCAGCCAACACAACGGTTGATAGTCGCTGACGACTTAGCTATATTACCTATATGGCCTGCCATATAGGTAATGGCGAAATTTTGCTGTTGCCCAAATGATGGCGAGGCATTTCTTTTCGATCGTAGAATAATTGCCTTCCGCTTTTGACAACAAATGGCAAGCATAAGCTATAACGCGTTCAAGTCCATTTTTACATTGGATTAGGATGGCACCCAGGCTTAGGGTATTCGTGTCAGTGTGAATTTCTGTATTGGCGCCCTCATCGAAGTGTGCAAGTACTGATGGCGACTGCGTGCATCATTTGAGTTCTTGAAATGCGTCGGCCTATTGCCTTTCCCACTTAAACTTGACCTCACATTGAGTTATATGTGTCAGCGGCTCAGTGATGCGTGAAAAGTCATTGACAAAGCACCTGTAGTAGGCACACATGCCAAGGAATCTACGCACTGCCTTTTTGTTGATGGGCTGTTGGAACTTTGCGATGGCAGCTGTCTTCTGCGGGTTGGGGCAGACTCCAGATTTACTGCTGACACAGCCCAGGAACAGAAGCTCATTGTAAGCAAAGCGACACTTTACCGGCTTCAGAGGTAGCCCTGATGACTTGATGGCCTCTAGCACTGCCACAAGCCGCCTGAGGTGATCATCAAAATTTCTGATGAAGACGACGTCTTCCAAGTAAACAACATAGGTCTGCAACTTCACTCCTGCTAACACTATATCCATCATGCCCTGGAACGTCGCAGACACCTAGCACAGTCCAAATGGCATGACCTTGAATTCATAGAGTCCCTCTGGCATGATGAAGCAGTCTTTTCTGGATCCCTCTTGACTTCTATTTGCCAGTAGCCAGTCTTGAAATCCATTGACAACAGGGGCGTAGCCAGGGGGGGCTTATGGGGTTTCAGCCCCCCCCCTGAAATTTTTTCGTGCTGTACATGCGCCGCTGGCCAAAACAACCCCCGACGCCAGAAATCATGCTCAATTTTGTCTAGAATGTCCTTTTCACGCTCAAAAAAACATTTTAGTGCGAACATTGCGAAATCGGGCTGGATTTCGCGGCAACACCCATGCACCGGGAGTCACATAACGTAACGCAAGGAGCTCCATCCGAGCACAAAGTTCCAACGACGTGGCAGGCGGGCTCATCGCGGCTTCTCGCTGAGGCCGCGGAATAGGGAGCTCTTGGATTTCAATTCTGACACTTTATGGGTATAATGTTCTAATAAATTTTTGATGCGAAAGGTACATTGATATTTCCAAGGTCGTCCTTTAGATTTTCAATTCCGGATCTTTATGGGCTTAATGTTGTTATAAACATTTGACGCCTAAAGTGCATTAACTTTTCTAAAGTCTTAGATCGGAACATGCAAAAGACAAGCCAAATCAACACACTGTCAGACAAGTTGACAAAACACGCAGCAAGATACGATGAGACGAAGCGTTGTGGTGGTTCATTTGTGCCGGCATGTTGCATAAAAATATCAACATTTTTTTTCACCTACGCCAAAGCGTTCATGTCAATACACTAAAGCCAGCCAGGGTAACTACGTTCTTATTTTTTCTACTTTGACTTTTGTTCGTAAGGACACATTGAGCCTCCTAAATTTTTTTATTCTCACTACCCTACCCGCGGGCTGCCAGAGCCAGCCAGAGCGCATGCGTTTTTCTTGTGTTGCCCCAAAACCACCGCGCGGCGTACTTCGGTACGCGTGTGGTTTTCTCTGGCCGAGTGAATTTTCGCCTGGCAGAGTTTTGGACGCCGTCTGGCTAGCACACGAGAAAAAGAAACTATGGTTGCTCACCGCCATCACTGTGAAGAGTTGACGAATTACACCGTGTTCGCTTGAGCGCAACCTCACCGGAAAGTCTTGTCTCGCCAGTGTAAAATACCGAGCACTATGCGTATGTTTCTTGGTGGACCAAGCGTCTCACGTTTTCTTCGATATTCATTCGGTAGCCACATTAGGTGCCCAAAGTAGGCATTGAATTGTGTAGATACTTTCCTTTATGTTTTCATTTTTTTTTCATTTCGGTGCCCCTGCCCAACAAAAGGGGAAAAAAAGATACACTGTTGTGGCGCAGCAAATTGTCGCATGGTGACATTTGGTTACTTCTTTTGCGAAAAGAAGGCATGCTTCGGTTGCCGGATACTATTATTATATTACTGTAATAGCAATAATATGAAGACTCCAGGCGCATTCCTGCTGTCGCCGTCGCCCTCATGTTTCTTATGAAGTTTCAGAGCAATAACGTCGTGAATGCGCACCGCATGCTGGATGTGCGAATGAAAGCGAAGGGGGTGGAGGGTGGAATGGGTGAGCCGACGATGGTGCCTCAGTTTCGCGTGCGCAGAGGAGAAAAGCGGGGAGCAAACGCGCCGACTTCCGTCGCACGCAATACATCGGATGGAGTAGATGGAATGGGGGCGGGATCTAGGATTCTGTGAATCTGTGGTTGCGCTACATGTTTATTTGCCTTGTTTGACGCATTATTTACAGTGACTCTTTCTTAGATACGTAGATTTATTGGAGACTTATACGTGTATTTCAATATCTTGTTGCGAGGTTTTGTGTATACGTGCAGTGAACTTTCTTTCCAGTGACACTTTTTTGCCCTTTATCAAGCATTTGTGTATTCCATTGTATCTTCGCATTTCTAGTGAACGAGGGAGAGTTAAATGAAAGTGACCCTGCCCACCCCGCGCAATAATGGTTCGGTTCATTATCTGCGAGGCATGCGCGTAGCACACAGGCATCTTTCATTTACAAAAGTGACACGCAGATGTGAGGGTAAATGTTCTTTAATGCTCTCATACACTGGATTGAACATAGTTGTGTGACGTAATGGACTCTTCAGAAGTTGAGCAACGGGGCGCCATGAATGTTTTGACAGCTGAAGGTGTTTCCCAAAAGGAAATTATTCACCGTATGGCTGCCGTGTACATTGAACATTGCACTTCATTGGCCACTCTGAAGCATTCGAGCAAACGGTTGAAAAAGGACATGAAAGTTGCAAAGACGATCCAAGACCGGGCCAAAGCCATCATGCAATTACCTCCACACAAGTGCAAAAGTTAATGAGCTGATGAGACAAGAATGGAGGATAAACATCGATGAACTGGCAGAGCGTGTGAACATCAGTCGCGGTTCAGTTCACACCATAATTCATTAACCTCTCAGTCATCGGCTCTTGTGTGCGCAGTGGATGCCCAAGATTTTGAACCACCGCCAGAAGAAGGTTCTGCGCTGCCTTGACTCATCTGATCCGGTATCACAATGAGGGTGACGACTTCTTGTCTGCAATTGTGATCGGGGACAAACCATGGTGCCACTACTAAGAGCCTGAAACACGACGGCAAAGCTTACAGTGGAAACATTCGAATTCACCGCCCCCAAAGAAAGCAAAGGCCGTCATTTCTCCCGGAAAGGTGTTGTTTACTAATTTTTTTTCGATCGTCAGGGGCAATTACTGATATAATTTTCTAAAGCCAGAGAGACTATCAATCGTTTCCGATATTGTGAAACGCCTGATCGGCTGCGTGTCACAATCAAGAACAAACGACGTGGAAAATTGACGAATGGGATCATCTTGTTCAACGACCTGGCTATGGTGTTGGGCTGCTGAGCACGAGATCGCGGAATCGAATCCTGGCCACGGCGGCCTCATTTCAATGGGGGCGAAATGCGAAAACAACCGTGTACTTAGATTTAGGTGCACGTTAAAGAACCCCAGGTGCTCGAAATTTCCAGAGTCCTCCACTACAGCGTGCCTCATAATCAGAAAGTAGTTTTGATATGTAAAACCCCATTTTTTAATTTTTCCACAATGCCCATCCCCACATCGCTGATATGGTTAATGCAAAACTGGCAAAGTTCAAGTGGGAAATGCTGCAGCATCCGCCATACAGCTAAGACCTGTTGCCTTGCGACTTCCACCTTTTGGGGCAAATGAAAAAAACAGCTTAAGGGAAACAGATTCGTTTCGGACGATGACATGAAAGAGTCAGTTGCAGATTCGTTGAAGCAGCAACCTAAGGAATTTTATGAGACGGGAATCATCTGACTCGTTAGTCAATGGGATAAATGTCTAAATGCTCATGGAGACTACTTTAAAATAAATACTCCGTTTGTCATATATTTGCATTGGCTCACTTTCGTTTGACTCGCCCTCATATATTTTGCAGAACAGCTTTATATAGGTGCTCTCTGTTGGGACAATAATTTCGGTGCATTTACTCACCATACACGACCGGTGACAGCTGCTCCTGCGTAATACATTGGAATAAATAACAGCATCATTGAGATTTTTCACTGGCCATTGCATATGTACAAATATGTGAACAAGGTTGTTGAATGGCAAAATTTTATTAACATATTTGCCCTCAACTTGTTCATTTCATGGCCTTTACATTTTTCATATCAGTGGCACGCACTGCTTTGCTGGTTTCGAATCGATATAGTTCTAAGGATCGTGTGATATTTTCTTTACTTACTAAATCGACAAAAACATGGAAGCATTGATATCAGTTATTTTGAGCACAATTTCTTGCACATACGAGTATATCTTTTTATTAAAAAATGCACATACTTGTTTTGACAGTGCATAGCGTTGAAGAATTTGTTTGCAGCATCTCTGGCAATGGCAATGCAGTTATTATTAATGTATTTGATCTCTCGACAAATTGTTTAAGAGGGAGCATTAGCTCGGACCCAACTCTGACGCGGCCTATTCAAATAAATGTAAAACTCATAAACGCTTTTCTGAGATAACCCCTTGTTACGTTTCGCCTACAACGCGCGGTATAGCCGGCGCGGATGCAACGGACGCCGGGGCTTCGTTCAAAGCGGCGGACATTTTGGCCCGTTCGGAGCTGCCGCAAAGCCTCCCCGCCAAGCGTGTCCAGGCGTGTTTCAGTGCCACGTGTCTTCGTGTGTGCGTGTGTGTGTGTGTGCCCACGCTTGTCAAAGCGCGGCAGCCGGGGAGAGGAGCTCCCCAAGTGTGAAGCGAGGAGGTCTGATCGGCGCCTGCTCGGCGGTTGAGTCACTACACTCGTCTCAACATGTCTCTCAGCTCGTCCGTGCTCCGCCGTCACGTGGTCTCATCCCGTGACCTTCCTTCTTGCCCGCGACGCCGAGAGTATAAGAGCAGCTGCCCCCGGACGCCAGGAGAGAGGCTCCGATTTCTTCCGTTGAGTTACGTGCTCTCCCGTCTCTCCACTTCGGTCGACCTGACCGCCCGCTCTTTTGCGATGTTAGAATAAACCAGTTGTTCTGTTACCAGTCGACTCATGCTTTGCCGGGACCTTCGGATGCTTCCAGTTGTGCCCCAGGCTGCCAGGCCAACGCTACCCTTGGGGCTTGCGACCCATTTGCAACAACTCGTGCCAGCGGTGCGATTACTACAACTGGCTGGTAGCGGTGAGATCGCGACAACGGAGGCCAGCAGCGAAGAGATGCGGTTGACTGTATGCTGAGCAGCACAACGACCATCCGGGAGCAGTGCAACGAGCCCTGTGTGATGACTGGTTGCCTGCAGCGGAACGACTGCGCTGAATTCTTGGCTGCGAGGTTTGGTGAGTGCGGGACTTTCTTCTTCTGAGTTTTGCCAGGCTTTTGTTAGTGTCAGAAACAGAGCTGGTAATTGTGGTTGTCGTTGCTGCCGGGTTAGTTTGCGGCAAGACAATAGTAGGCAGTAGAGAAAGCAGCATTCAGAGCAGCCATGGATTTGAAGTCGTTGCGCAAACCGATATTGCTGGAGCTTGCAAGAGAGTTGGGTCTGGATGTCTCAGACAAACTCAGAAAACCAGAACTGCTAAGGGCTATTCTTGAGTTAGAAGCTGAGGATGACGAGCTGTCGGAATGCCTTGAGACCATTGAGGAGCGGGCAAAAAGACAGGAGCGCGAACGAAAAGAGCAGAAAGAAAAAGAAGAGCGCGAACACGCTTTGGAAATGAAGCGTCTCGAGGTAGAGATGGAACGCGCTCGTAATGGAAGTCAGGCACACGGTGCAGGAGAACGAGTATTGTTCAAAATGACTGACCTGATGCGGCCGTTTAAGCTTGGAGAGGACATTGGTTTGTTCCTGGTTAACTTTGAGCGAACGTGCGAGAAGCAGGGGTTCTCTCGGGAAACGTGGCCACAGCGCTTGCTCACTTTGTTACCCGGCGAGGCGGCCGACGTAGTCGCTCGCTTGAATAGAGAGGAGGCAGAGGATTTCGACAAAGTGAAATCGAGTCTGCTAAAAAAGTACAGGCTGTCAGCGGAGGCGTTCCGTCGGATGTTTCGGGAAAATGAGAAAGGTAAAAGTGAGTCATATACAGAGTTTGCCTACAGGCTTATGTCAAACATGCAGGAGTGGCTCAAAGAAGAGAAAGCGTTGGGTGATCACGAGAAAGTTCTGCAGTGTTTCGGGCTGGAACAGTTTTATAGTCGGTTACCTGAGAACGTGCGGTACTGGGTCTTGGATAGGCCAGACGTTAGTACGGTGGCTAGAGCCGCCGAGCTAGCCGAGGAGTTTGTGACGCGTCGGGCTCACAGAGCTAAGGACGGTCAAAAGGGTGAATTTGGCTCCAAGTCTGAGAGGCCAAAGTTCACGCCCATGAGAGCAAAGGGGGACACACGTAGTGCGGATGCGAGTGAAAGCAGTCCGACCGAACGTAAGGAGACGGCGGCAACCGAAGCCGAACGCAGAAAGCGGTTCGAGACGAGGCAAGCGCGCGTTTGTTATACGTGCCAGAAGCCGGGTCACTTTTCGGCGCAGTGTCCGGAAACAAAAACAAAAGTCGTGTTTTTGTCATTATGCAGCACTGACGAGAACATGAAGCTTCTCGAGCCTTACATGCGAGACCTCCTCGTGAACGGGAAAGAGTGCCGAGTGCTTCGCGATTCCGCAGCTACAATGGATGTAGTTCACCCCTCTTACGTAGAACCCGATATGTTCACGGGCGAGTGTGCATGGATCAAGCAAGCCGTGGAAGCTCATAGCGTGTGTCTGCCCGTAGCAAAAGTGCTTATTGAAGGACCTTTCGGAGCGCTTGAGACGGAGGCCGCAGTGTCATCTATGCTGCCCCCCCAGTACCCGTACCTATTTTCGAACAGGTCCGATCACCTCCTGCGCGAGAAAGGGCTTTTGTTTGGTGAGGCTAGCGTTCAGGCCTTAACCAGATCGAAGGTTCGGGAGCTCGCTGCAAAGGCGGTAGTTGCGGGGCCAACGTTGTCGAACAATGAAAAAGGGTCAGAGGCGCAGCAAGCTGATATTCAGAGCACGTCCGAACTGAATAAAATTGAGCCTGTAGCGTTGAAGGCACCAGATACTGGAGAGGAAATGCCCGACACGGGAAAGTTAGAAGAGCTATCTGCAGATTTGCTCATCGCGCCTACGTCAGATGGACTTAACAGGTTGCTAAAAGTCAGCCGGTCGGCTTTGATAGCCGAGCAAAAGAAGGATGGCAGCCTAGAAAACATCCGCTGCATTGTCAAGGAAGGTATCGCCAAGAAAAATGCTCGTTTTGTGGAAAGAGGTGGGGTCCTGTACCGGAAGTATCTAGACCGCAGGGGAGTGGAGTTCGATCAGCTGATCGTGCCTCAGTGCTACCGTCAGGATCTGTTGCGCTTGTCGCATGGGGGTTCGTGGTCCGGACACCTAGGAGTTAAGAAAACTAAGGACCGTCTCTTGCAAGAGTACTATTGGCCAGGGTGTTTTCGGGACGCAGACCACTTTGTGAAGACATGTGACACCTGTCAGCGGGTGGGCAAACCAGGGGACAAATCGAGGGCACCGTTGAAGTTGGTACCTATCATTACGGAGCCTTTTAGACGGCTCGTTATTGATACAGTGGGACCTCTGCCGGTAACAACCACGGGGTACAGACACATTTTGACTGTGATCTGCCCAGCGACAAAGTTCCCTGAAGCAGTACCGCTTAAGGAACTCAGCTCAGTTGAGATAGTCAATGCACTACTGTCCATATTTGCGCGAGTTGGTTTTCCTGCGGAAATCCAGTCAGATCAGGGCACGGTGTTTACGAGCGCTTTGACGACAGCCTTTCTCGAAAGGTGCGGGGTAAGGCTGTTACACAGCTCAGTGCACCACCCCCAGTCGAATTCCGTTGAGAAGCTCCACTCCGTCATGAAGCGCGTGTTGAGAGCACTGTTGTTTGAACAACAAACTGACTGGGAGCTGTGTCTGCCTGGGGTGACGTTGGCATTAAAGACTGCGCCGCATGCGGTTACGGGGTTTTCGCCAGCTGAGCTAGTGTACGGTCGCTCGCTGCGATCTCCGCTTCGCATGCTTCGAGACGGATCACTGCCCTCTCCAATGGCTGCAGACCATCTCTTCCACAAATGGCCGCCTCCTGCGCTGGAGCCTCGCTTTGCAACAACATTCCTTTGAGGTGCGTTACAAAAAGGGGAGTCTCAACGGTAACGCCGATGGCTTAAGTCGAAGCCCCTAACGTGGGAATCAGCCTCAAAATTGTTTGTTACTGATGTTTTTCTTCCTGAGGCAGGATTTTTAACATATTGCTTTTGTGTAGTGTTTCAAAGTGATGATGTGCTTTCTAGTGCAATTTTCCGATTTGTGGACGCGTTCTGAGTGCTGCTAAACTACTGTAAGGAACTAGGCAGTAGTATAAAAGGGGAAAGAGCCTGGCAGGGCTTAGTGAGGGTTGTGCCGTGCTTGCTGACTGAGCGGTTGACTTTCGGCGTAGTTCTAACGCTTGCCGGAAACGAGAACAAAATTGTCAACTCTCCCGAAGTCACTTTGCAGTGTCCTGTGTGAACCTGAACGAGAGAACGAGGCCTTCTCTGTGCGCTGCGCTCAAGAAACGCCGAAGGACGACCGACTTCGGTTATGAGCATCATCAAGCGACATCCCTCCGGACAGCGGATGCAGTCCCCTGACCATCGGGATCTCCTTCCCCCGGCGGGGCGGTCTGTTACGTTTCGCCTACAACGCGCGGTATAGCCGGCGCGGATGCAACGGACGCCGGGGCTTCGTTCAAAGCGGCGGACATTTTGGCCCGTTCGGAGCTGCCGCAAAGCCTCCCCGCCAAGCGCGTCCAGGCGTGTTTCAGTGCCACGTGTCTTCGTGTGTGCGTGTGTGTGTGTGTGCCAACGCTTGTCAAAGCGCGGCAGCCGGGGAGAGGAGCTCCCCAAGTGTGAAGCGAGGAGGTCTGATCAGCGCCTGCTCGGCGGTTGAGTCACTACACTCGTCTCAACATGTCTCTCAGCTCGTCCGTGCTCCGCCGTCACGTGGTCTCATCCCGTGACCTTCCTTCTTGCCCGCGACGCCGAGAGTATAAGAGCAGCTGCCCCCGGACGCCAGGAGAGAGGCTCCGATTTCTTCCGTTGAGTTACGTGCTCTCCCGTCTCTCCACTTCGGTCGACCTGACCGCCCGCTCTTTTGCGATGTTAGAATAAACCAGTTGTTCTGTTACCAGTCGACTCATGCTTTGCCGGGACCTTCGGATGCTTCCAGTTGTGCCCCAGGCCGCCAGGCCAACGCTACCCTTGGGGCTTGCGACCCATTTGCAACAACTCGTGCCAGCGGTGCGATTTCTTACACCCTGGATCACTTTTAATGGAATTTGTTAAATTTGAGAAAGGTAACTTCTATATCTGTTGGAAGCGGAAGTTCGATTTAGGGCCTGAATTTTGTTTAAAATATATTGAAAATTTTGAAAGTGCGAAAAAAATAGAAGCACGACGTTTACAATGTAAAAGCTCTTCATCAGAAACAGATATTGTGGTTCTTCAAACGGCATCTATTATAAGAGTCAAAGCGGACAAATTCGGTATGTCAATTTGTACCTTACGTGAATTATTCACATGGTGCACAAGGGTTCTGCAAAAGCCGTATTTCGATAACACTAAATTGTTTGAGATTCATTTGTAACATATCATTTTTGTCCGCTGTACATGTACTATTAGATGTGATTCACAAAATTGTCATATTTTTTTTCATTGTTGAGTTACAGAGTTTTAAGCGAGATAGTTTCGTTTTCTAAAAATTTGAGATTTGTACCAATTTTTAATAAAAAATTGGCAACCTAAATAAAACATTCGAAACCAGAAGACAGTAGAATTTAAGTTTTTCTTTTAAATGCAACAAACATCATCAAATTTTGTGCAGTGGTTGCCGAGAAAAACTAATTCACCTTCTACATGCATTTAAATGGGAGCATCCGAGATAAAGCCTCCTCTTAAGCAGGAGGCCAAGCTGCGTTAGCCCCCCCCCCCCCCGAACGAAATTTCTGGCTACGCCACTGATTGACGAGAAGTATTTAGCATTGCAGATCTGATCCACTGCGTTCTCTCTCTGGGGAGAGGGTTACGTCCTTCTTCATGATCTTGTTCAGTCGACGATAATTGACGCAAAAACATAGGACTCCGTCCTTTTGTCTTTTTCTTCACCAGGACTACAGGAGATGCCCACGGGCTTTTCTACAGTTGGAATATGTCTTCATGCAGCATTTTGCCGACTTGTCGCCCTATAGCTTCATGTTCGCTTTTCGAAACTTGGTAAGGGCTGTGGTGGAGAGGTCAAGCACACTTTTCGGTTGAAATGCGATGCTTTGCAACTGGTATTTGTCAAATCCTCGATGAAAAACTTGCCAAAGTCAAGATTGTGGGGTAAAAGTCAGCAAAGGTTGTAAAAATGTGCTTGTATCTACTAAGAAAAAATGTATAACAGATTGAGATATACAAACTGTCTTGCCGTCTACCAGGCGCTATCTCCGAAAAAAATCAAACAATTCTTTTGAACAGTTATTGCACTACAAAAATTTAAGTGCAAGCACAACAGTTTGGCGTGCCGGGCTGCGGCCACCGATGTTTCGGGCTGGCTTGCATCGTCGTCTCTCTCACAGTCAAAGTCTGACAAAAAGGCAGCATCCTCAGACTTGCTGCTGCTCGATCCATTGATGAAATGAGCCGCAGATGCGTCAGGATTGCGAGATCTGCGTTATTTCGAAGCGCATGTGCCGCTCCCGGAGGCAGCTATTTTTGCTTTCTACTTTGATGATCGCGAAAACTTTGGAGCACATTCAAACATCACCGCCTGGGGGGGAAAAAGAGAACAGCTTAGAAAACTAAAACATTGTTCTCCTCCTTCATGTCCGATAGCGCAGCGTGTTTGTGACCAGTGCAGAAGTCTCGAAAGGGGCGTTTCAAACCATCGTTGGTGGGCTAACGATGCCCAGTGGGCGCAATACGGAAGGAGTTAATAGACTCATGGTTATCATTTCCAGGTTTGGCTACATAACACCAAATTGGCTACATTTGAAAGCTTGTGTCAGACAATATTCTGGTTGGCAGCTTTTTAAACCATTATTTGTTTATCATAGCATAGTCTTTCATTTATCCTATATTTTCCCTGTAAAAATGCTTTAATACCATGTGTTTAAGTTGCCTCATACAATAAGTACGCTGTTGTTCTTACGTCTGTTTCGTTATTGAACCTCAACCTAGCTGCGAAGGCTGTGGGTTCAAACGGTATTGTATATTGTGTGTATGCAATGAATCAAATAAAGAAGAAATAGAGCAACGATACTGTTGATGCTGGACTGCTCTCTAATTAAGTTTAGGAACATACCTAACCTTTATAATATTGCTTTAAACTTTTCAAGAAGATTACATCGAAATGAGATAGAGGCTCACGTGCGTGTTCATTTTGCTGAAACCTTGTTTCTTTTGTTTTGCAGACAATAAGGAGAAAACGCTTTTGAGTTGCCAGTTCTGCTCCTACACAACCAGATTCAAGAATGACCTGGTTAGCCACGCCAGGTCACACACGAGCAAAAGGCCATCTACTGTGGGCACACGTGCATATGGCGATAAGGGCAATATTGTTGCTCATGTGCGTATACGCGCTGCTGATATACCGTTAAAGTGCGATATCTGTCCACGTGAATTCAAGCAGAAGCCACTGCTGAGGCAGCATATGCACAGCAAGCACGCTGGTTCTGAGAAAGTACAAACCCCCTGAACTCTGCAATTTCATACTATTTCATGTTTCTTTTATAATGCTAATAGTCAGTTTGTCTTACTGTGCTCATATTGTGCTTCATTATGTGTATATGCTCCATTACATATTGACACAAAGATAAGGGGCTCCCGCACCGCAGAACGGCGCGCGCAAAGGTCGGTGCCATGAAAGACGATGAAGGGTGTAAGCTGCACGCTCTTTTCGAACAACAAGCCTAATGAGCTCCCGCAAGGCGTTGGTATTGTCCAAGGGCATAGCGAGAGGGTCATGTGATAGGGTCGACACGTCGCGATTGTAGTACTGCCGTGTTCACTGCTGCAGTGCCTTTTCCATCGATATGGCTTCCGCAAGAAACTCTGCAACGGTCTTTGGTAGATTGCGTATTAGGCCACCGAATAACTCTTGCTTGACACCACGCATCAAACTCCTGAGCTTCTTTTCTTCCGGCATGGAGGGACCCGCGCATCGGAAAAGTCGGCACATATCTTTAACAAACATTGCGGCGCTTTTGTTCGGCCGCTGTACTCTCGCCTGAATTGCAGATTCAGCTCACTCCTTGCGATCAAGGCTGGCATATGTGCTGATTAGCTGCCGTCGGAATTCGTCCCATGTCGATAGGGCCACCTCATGGTTCTCGAACCATGTCTGCGCATAGTCCTCGAGGGCAAAGTAGGCGTTGCGTAGCTTGCGCTCTGGAGTCCAGCCGTTGTATTCTGCGACACGCTCAAAGTGATCGAGCCAGTCCTCTACATCCTCGAAGGTGTCCCCATGGAAGGACATGGGGATTCGCGGCTGGTTGAGGACGAGCTCGGTTGAGGAAGATGATGAAACCGACGTACTCATCCTTCTGATTTGGTTGGGTAGCGGCTCGTGCTCAGGTGGCAGTCCTTGAAGTCGGCGGCTTGTCTGTACGTGCACAGGAGTCAGCTCGACCGGACTTTGTACTGGGCTTTTAGATGGTGCTCGATCTGGGAGTGGTAGCATGTACCCCGCACCTCCACCAGAAAAAATGTAACGTAGGTTGGAGACGGAGTTTTACAAAAGAGACGTTTCTCTTTAATGGCGGGCCAGAAGAAAAGCGTGCAGCTGACGCCCTTCATTGTCTTTCATGGCGCCGACCTATGCGCGCGCCGTTCTGTGGTGCGGGAGTCCCACATCTTTGTGTCAATATACATTATTGTGCTTCATTATAGTGCTCCACCATATTTTGCTCCATTTCTCTGAATCTATTGTGCAACTTGCTAAATTTGCAGTTGCTGTATGTGAAGTTTTCAGTTTCCCTTTGCACTTCAATCTCCATTTGCCACGACAAAATTCATCAGAGAATCACTGAACCATGTGCTCAGTCAGTAAGCCGAAAATAAATTCAAGACCAGAGCTGCTATGAATTGGCTGACAGACTAAAACAGTGCCTGAAGGTAGGTTGCTTCTCAAAAAGTGAAAAACAAAGTATTGCTATTTTGTAACTACATATTGTTATCACTAAGTTTATATTTAATGTGACAGTGCCATACGATATTTTATTTGTCCTTGCAGTTTACATGTAAAGGAGAGCTCGATGGAAGCCCGTCCGATTGGGATGAAACATGACAAAGAAAGACGTGCACCAACCAAATAAAACTCAAGAATAACATGTTGTGAACAAGGCTTCTGTATGGAAGCCAGAATGTCTTGTCTTTTAAAGTTTTATTTGGTTGGTGTATGCCTTTCTCTGTCATTAAATTTATGTGTGCCTTTATGCATGTTAGTACTTTTTATCTTTCCTCCTTCACTTCACTGTTTTCAAACATAGGCTGTGTGTATCGTTTTCTGCACATAAGTTGCTGTGTATACTGGCTTAGGTTTGGTCCCAGGTACCGTGTGTATTGAGTATTGGCCTCAAGCACCCTCCCTATCTTCAAGCTATCTTTGGCCATTTTTCACACTAGTGTCTCTAAAGAGTCATGTGGAAAATATAAATTTTTATTGATGAATTGATTGATTGAAATTTTAATGCACACTGACGTGCTTGTGTCACCCAGCAATCATTCCATGCTATGATGGCAGAAAATTTTACGTAAACAGAGTACTTGATCACTAATCAAAAATGCATCTATCTTGAAAACTTAAGACAGCGTGAGGAAGTCTGTTTATTTGAGATATATAAATGTTATCCTAAAGGTAAACCCGCCGTGGTTGCTCAGTGGCTATGGTGTTGGGCGGCTGAGCACGAGGTCGCGGGATCGAATCCAGGCCACGGCGGCCGCATTTCGATGGGGGCGAAATGCGGTGAAATTTAGGTGCACGTTAAAGAACCCCAGGTGGTCGAAATTTGTGGAGTCCTCCGCTATGGTGTGCCTCATAATCAGAAAGTGGTTTTGGCACGTAAAACCCCATAATTAAAAAATATTATTATTAATCTTAAAGGTAAAAACAAGTTGAAGAAAAAGATCACTTACATCTCCGCAATAGACGATATGCGAAATGCACGACGCCATCTCATGCACGAGTTGAGAGCTAGGTCTGCCATCTTGGCTGTGGCCAGGAAGCGGCATAACTATATCATAACTCGATCAGAAGTGGGGAATGTATGCGCAAGCCCGGCACGGATTTGCAAGCCGCAGATCGACCCACATCGTATAGCTAAAATGCCGACGCACTGCTGTGTCCCTCGGTGAAAAAGCGAGGACCCAAGGATCCAGGCAGGAACAAGGTGCGTGGTTTTTACTTTCACACCCGTGTAATCCGTGCCCGAGAGGCATGGTAAACATCGGATGTACCCTTATTAATAGTCGTTTCACTGAAAAAAAGCAAAATAACCTTGAGTGACCCGCAAATCACAATACCTGTTAGAGAAGTAATGTGTTGTACCTTACCCGATGTTAGTGAAAGTTTCAAAAGGCTTCCTTTTCACGTCAACCCTGTGGTGTTCATCTGCGTATACAGCAGCATGACCTTTTTCTTTTTATCCAGCGGCCATGACAGCAGCCTTGTCGTTAGAGCAAATACAGATGGTCTGCACATGCAAAGGCTGTAATTATTAGGGTACATGGCGCTCGCTCTTGTAAGCCCGTGGTCACAAGGACATTAATGCTTAGCTTAGGCACATGCCAACCTTCGCGCTGCGATATAGATGCCGGATAGTGCGGATAAAGCGATGGGCGCACATGCTCGTGCCAGTGTCGCACGAGCACCTACGATCGTGATCGATTATCATTCTTACATGGTACAACTAACCGCATTGAGTTTGGTGTGCTCTAGCGCCCCACACGACCGCCTACAATTGCGGCTGATCGCAATTTGTTTAATCAGTATTGAGAAGAATCACGATCAAAAGTGGCCTCGTGACAGATGTGCATATCAACCACAACAGCCCGGTAACAAATGCTTGCACGATTGTGGAATAACTACGTTTATTATCAGGCGAAGTATTTTGAAATATCACCCACAGGTCACACTTTTCATGTATTGCACTTCAGGTTATTGATGAATGATTTGATGATGCAGGTTTTAACTACGTGTATGAGGGATCGACATTGGGCTAGTTGGTGTTGCATAATTGGACAGGGTAACAGCGAATAAGACGAGGACATGTGAAAGAATGGCAGCTGAAGCACTAACATTGTCTTT
Organism: Dermacentor andersoni; assembly: GCF_023375885.2. Taxonomy (NCBI): domain Eukaryota; kingdom Metazoa; phylum Arthropoda; class Arachnida; order Ixodida; family Ixodidae; genus Dermacentor; species Dermacentor andersoni. Next base: position 101,129,689 of record NC_092822.1, read on the forward strand.
ATTGCAACAAGGCAATATACAGAAACCAGGTACAGCTTCCCCGCATGGGCCGAGCATATCCTCAAGGATATCGGTAAACTTTAATCCATGCCTTTTATCCTTGGCGATATGCTCGGCACATATGGGGGTTAGCTGTGCCTGGTTTCTATATGTTGCGTTGTTGCAATAAAGACAACGTTGTTAGTGCTGCGTTGTTATTTCACGTGTCTTCGTCTTACGCAGTGTTTTCCCCATCCACTTAACTACATGTATATCTGTTGAAACTTGCAGGTTTTGTATGATCGCTTCCCAAGAGACGGCACATTATACAAAAGGTGGATTATCGCCATCAAGCACGACAAAGAGAAATACTTCAAGGTGACAAAAAGCACAAGGGGGAGTTCAAGGCACTTCCTGCCTTCAGACTTTATTGCCGGTGTATCCTGCGACAACAACTTACTGTGACAAATAGCCTGCCCTAGTGCATTCAGCTTTGGAAAAACGCAACAGCTTCGCAAGCCACCCAAGAAGCGAGCATTGAGTGCCTGTTTGCAAGCACATCAGATTTCCGATCAAGTTGCTGCTCTATCATTGACTGTAGAAGACAGTGAAGATTTTTCGATTACCACTCCACTGATCGATCGTCTGCAGCAGCTCTAGAGTCTAATGCACCTGAAACAGGAGACACCATTAGCAGTTCACCTGCTGCCGGTACAACCGCTTTATTATGTGTTGGCAAGCCTGTAGTGAAGTGGAACATCTCGAGGGTGTGGTTGCCACACAGGGCAATAAAATAGACAGACTTAAATATGAATGTGAAGTCCTCCATGAGCAGCTGCTCCAGACGAGGACAGAGATCCACCTTTCTCCAAGGAAATCGCCATCTCACTGCAAGTCTAGAAGCAAAAGATATTAGAATCAGCTTTTATTGAGCATTTTAAACACTCAAATGAGGATTTGCTTACCTACTGAGGAATGCCAACATACCAGCACTTTCTGGCGTTTATGGTTTACATCAGCCCCGGAAAGAATGGGAATAGCGTGTTGAGGAATGCTGGCATCAAAGCAAGTGGAGGCCGATGGCGGAAGCTGACAGCAGACAATGAGCTATTCCTCGTACTTGTGAGGCTTCGTGTCGGCCTCTTCGAGCATGGCCGGGCTCACTCAGTCAACATTGCGCATGTGTGTGTCATGGATTAACTTCATGTACATAAGACTGCAAACTACCACCCTGGGTATCAAGAGCTATAATAGACGCAACAATGCCTGCAGCATTAACAAGGGTTCGTTTTGGAAGCAACAGAGATAAAGTGTGAGGTGCCTTCCTGTCTCTCCAGTCGAGCTCCTACTCTGCTTACAAGTCTCCAAATACCATTAAAGTCCTCATTGGTGTTTCACCAAACGGCTTAGTAAGCTCTGTGTTAGAACTCTGCAAAGGTTCTATCTCAGGCAGGAAGGCTGTATTCAATCAAAAGTGGATTTCTAAACCTCAAGTTTGACAGATGATTTCATCATGGCAGACAAGGGGGTGCTTGACTGAGGACCTTTTGGCAAGCAGAAACGTCAAGCTGAACATTCCACCAATTCTACACAGGAGTGCCCTCACTGAACAAGTCAGGAAAACTAAGAAGATTGCTTCATTGAGAATCCATGTGAAAGGAGAATAAGAAGGGTCAAATTATTTCATATATTTGATCGGCCGATCCCACTCACATTGGCTCCCAGAATCAATCAGATCTGGACTGTGGCTGCTATTCTCACAAGCTTTCAAAGCCCTTTGAGCAAATCACTACCAAGCAGGCAACAGCTGGCACCTCCGACAGAGCTAATGGATGAATAACTTAGAGGATGACCACTATTCATTGGCTCAAAGCATGGAGCAAGATAACACAGGAGCAGAAACTTACCTCATCCCTACAATCAGATAGTCATGATTAGGCCACGCCACGCACTCTGCGAACTGCCATAACTAACGAGTCATCTGTCGCCATACGCGTAACGCTAAGTCACTACTTGCCTGCGCTGGCTTGTATCGGATCATTCCCGTCTTGCTAGGTGGCTCTAACTTCGAGACAAGATTTATGCTTAGCAGTGAACTGGACTGCTGGGCTTCCATGCAAAGTGCATAAGTGAAAATGTCTTCATAGTAGGGATGGTGAAGAAAGCAGCAAAACTAGGAATGACGAAACTAGTGTTTTATTGGGCGAACCTGTGTCCTCAAAAATAGGTTACGTTCAAAGAGGGGCAAAAGTGGCAAACACAGTCGGCGATCATCGAAAAATCTGATCTGCCGGTCAAGCGCGACGGTTTTTATACATGAATCATCAAAGGTACCAGAGTAATCGCTGGTGCCCATGTGTCTTCCAGAAAATTCTGCAAAATTCATGTCGCACATGCAATCAGGTTACACAAGCTTCGGTGACAACAGACAGCGGGTAGAAACATAGATAATATTGGAGAGAGAGAGAGAAAACATTTATTTAGACCATCAAGGCCGTTGCTCTTGAGGTCTAGTGGGTGGTGTCCTCATTCCAGGACTCCACTGGCCATGGCTGCAAGACGTACTTGCTGAACGAGAGCTTCTTGTCCCGCCAGGGTATTGCCAGTCAGCTGTACCTCCCATTGCTCGAATGACGTGCTAGGCGTCTTTAAGTGCTGAGGTTTGCCCCCGCACCCCCACGAGATGTGAAAGAGTGTAGGGCGTGTGTCGCCACACCAGGGGCAGATGCCGCGATATGTATGTGGGTACTTTTTGCTGTATCTGTGTAGGTTTGGGAATGTGTTGGTCTGAATAAGTCTGATAGCTGCTGCTCCTTCAGTGCTGAGCTTTCTGGGAGGGGGAGGGTAAATCCTGTGGTTGAGCTGCTGAATCTCGAGTTAGTCGCAGTGATTGAATGGCAGGGGCGCAAAGGTAAAGGGTGGGAATTGATGAGACGATTGATTTTGCCCCACTCGGTTGATTAGTGCTCAAGCTAAGGCTTTCGCCCTTTTATTCCCCTCTAGTCCCGCGTGGTCCGGCATCCACGTGATTTAATGGGATTCCTGCAGCCTCGGGCCTAGAATCTGAGCCGCCCGCAGCGGTGTTCGTCCGTTGGTAAAGTTACGGCAGGCCTGTTGCGAGTCAGTAACGACATGACGGAGGCCGCGAGGGTCAAGTTGCCTCCCGTTCACGGTGGCTACTGCGAAAAGGCCCCCTACAGGGTATGCCGCCACGTCCATGTACGTTACGTATGGGTCACCTTTGAATTGTCGGCGCTGTCTGTCGATGCGAGCCTTGCGTCATCCTTTATGGAGTTCATGACTAACGTGCTTCGGTATGGGGTTCGCCTTGATCTTGCCTCTGACCTCAGGCGGGAGTGATAGTTGCCCATCAAGGGCACGGAGTTCCATTGCCGTTCCGGTCCGGTGGAAGATGGCTCTGCCCGCCTCCGTGTTCTGTAGTCTGGCTTTTTGGAAAGCGATAACCGCGTCCGTCAGCTCAGCGAAGGTGTTGTGGATCCCGAGGGCCGCTAACTTCTCATTTGAGGTGGTGACGGAGACCCAGGGTTGTTTTGTGCACGCCTCTGATAATGGCATCGACTTGTTCTTGGTCGCGTTTGTTTAGCGAATGGTAGTGGTATGGAATGCTATACGTTACTCTGCTGATTACGAGAGCCTGGATGAGGCGAAGCGTGTCCTCTTCTCACATGCCCTTGCGGCTTCTTGTTATTCGTTTGATAATCTGCAAGATCTGGTTGGTGGCAGACCTTAGGGTTTGGATGGAGTGGAAGGCTTTCAGGTTGCTCTGGATCCAAAAACCCATAATCCTAGTCTTATTGCTTTCCGTGATCTTCTGGCCCTCTAGGTCGATGGGGCTGGGGGACTTTTAGATTCCTCCTCCGTACACCCGGATCACCTCGGACTTCTCGGACGCGCAACGCATCCCGCTCGCTGCCGCAAATCTCTTCACGGCCGTCGCGGCCTCCTGAAGGGTCACCTCTTTTCACACGAGAGAGGCCTAGCTGCAAGCTTGGTGGCCCAGAGCGTGATGTCGTCTGCGTACAGGGCGTAACCTAGGTCCGGGATCTTCCGCAGCTCTTTGGTCAACCCTAGCATCGCGACGTTGAAGAGAATCGGGGAGACTATCGCCCCTTGCGGCGTTCCTTTGTTCGGCACGTCGATCGTATCCGATCGAGTCTGGCCTATTCCGATGGTTGCCGTCCGGCCCGTCAGGAACTATTTGACGTAATTAAAGATGCGCTCCCCGCAGCTGATGTCGTTCAGTCCCTTGAAAATAGCCTCGTGAGAGATGTTATCGAAGGCCCCTTTCAGGTCGAGTGCGAGCAGGAGGTGTTCTCCTCCCTTCGGGATGCCCTTGAGAACTTCTTCCCTTAGGATTAGGAAAGCATCTTGCGCAGAAAGTCGCGGCCTGAAGCCAAGCATGGTGTGCGGGAAGAGGTCACCGTCCTCTATGTAATCTTGTAGACGAGTTTCGATGACTCTCGTACAGCTTGCCGAGGCACGAAGTCAGCAAGATGGGGCACAGGGCGTCGATCGCGGGCTTGCCGGGTTTGGGAATGGTCACGATTTGCGCGTGTTTCCACTCGTTCGGTACGTGGCCCTTGCTCTAGAGTTCCTCGTTTAGGTATTTGGTCAAGTCCTGGATGTGCATCAGGCTCAGGTTGCTAATCATGGCATTGGTGATTTTGTCAACCCCGGGAGCAGTGTTGCGCTGTGAGGCGCTCGTGCCGCCGCATACACCTCTTCCTCCGTGATCGGAGCGTCCAGTTCTCGTTTTGATACTCCTTCGTATTTTAGGAGGCTGGGTTGTATGGGGTCACTACCCAGGTATCTGGTTTTTAGGGTGTCAATCAGATCCGGGTCGTTTCCGGGGAACTTGTGAGCGATTTCTAGAAGTGCCCGACCGGTTTTCGAGTTCGCCTTGTCTGGATCGATCAGGCAACGTAGGACGGCCCACGTCTGCGCCGTACTCAGGGTACCCTTGAGCGAGGTGCAAAACTGTACGCAATTTTGCTTCGTCAGCTCGTCTGCGTAATTTAATTCTGGCTTCGTCTGTTATATGCTCGATTCGTAGCCGTAGTTTCCGGTTTAACCGCTGTCGCTTCCACTGTTTGAGGAGGCCCTCACGGGCTTCCCACAAGTGTAAGAGCCGGCCTTCGACTTCGAGCGTCTCGACCGTGTGCTTGGTGGTTTGGTCGTTTGGATGTGGGCGTCCCGAAGGTGCTGCATCCATTCCGCTATGTCCGTTATACAGTTTTCTGGCGGGGAGGTATTGCCTCGTACGTGAGCCTAATTTCGCCATTTGTTCTCTTGAGTTTTGGGGTGGATACCTAGATGCTGAGGATGTAGTGATCGCTGCCCAGTGTTTCGCCCAGGTGCGTCCATGAGTATTCCCTAATGTTTTTGATAAATGACAGGTCCGGAAACGTCTCTCGACCTACACTGTTGCCTACTCCGGTTGGTTGGAGGAGGTTCGTCATTGATTCGAGGCCCGTTTGGTCCACCGTATCGAGGAGCGACCTCCCCTTTTGTGTGTTGTTGGTAGCCCCAAGTCGTGTGTCTAGCGTTCATGTCTCCCACCACTACAAGCTGGTTGCAGCCAGCGCTTCTCGCGCTGTCGTAAATGTTGCGGAAGTCGTCCTTCTGAGCCCTCGGCGGACTGTACAAATTCAGGATAAAAATGCTACGTCTACTCCTCTTCTGCGGGAGGACTTCCACTAGCACGTGATTAATGTCGTGATGTTGATAATGTCCCACGGCCGTCACCATTCTGTGAACTCCCGATACATGCGGGCGCGCCCCGCGCTGAGCGATAACATTTGTTAGACGGTGAAAATCGCTCACCCGAAAAAGATAAACGAGCCCACGTGTCAATGCCCTCCTCTCAAAAAGCGTCGTCCCGATGCTACAAACATGACAGGAGAGCGAAGCACAAAAGGACACTTATCAAGGAAACAGTCCAGTGTAACACAGTCCAGAAAGAAAGTCCAAAGGTGAGCTACGCAAAGTCCCAAAGTTCATTAGTGCTGGTATGGAACGGCTTAAATCGCAGAACGTGGACTATTTCAGGTCGTGAGCAGCGCCGCTGTGATAGCGAAATGTCATCTGGTATGACCTCATAGTCGAGTGCGCCAATTAATGCGTCGGATGATGATATAAGGTCCGAAATAGCGGCATAAAAGCTTCTCCCTAAGTCCTCGTCGGCATATTGGGGTCCGAACCCAAACGGTCGCCGGGCTGGTACTCGACGTAGCGGCGTCGAAGGTTGTGTCGGCTGTCAGTCCTCTGCTGGTTCTTGATCCGCAGGCGGGCGAACTGTTGTGCTTCTTCAGCGCATTGGAAAGAGGCGGTGACGTCAACATTTTCTTCATCGGTGACGTGCGGCAGCATGGCGTCGAGAGACGTCATCGGGGTCCCTCCGTAAACCAGTTTGAGCGGCGTGATCTGTGTTTCTTGCACTGCCGTGTTGTAAGCAAAAGTGACGTACAGAAGCTCGGCATCCCGCGTCTTGTGTTCGACGTCGACGTACATCGCTAACATGTCGGCGAGCGTCTTGTTCACTCGTTTCGTTAGGCCATTCGTTGCGAGTGGTAGGCAATAGTCCTCCGGTGACTTTTCTAGCACCAGCCAGACAAGTCACCGGACACTGCCTACCACCTGCAGACGAATGTACTTGAGGATGGCTTCAGTAAGCTCAGCAGTAAAAGCCGTTCCTCTGTCAGTAATGAGGACTTCTGGCGCACCGTGTAGCAGCAGGATGTTCTCGAAGAAAAATTTGGCTCGTACTACGTTTAAGCAGAGCTTTCGTTTCGGCGTAGCGGGTAACGTAGTCTGTGGCCACCACGATCCACTTGTTTCCAGATGTTGACGTCGGAAATAACGGTCCCAGCAAATCCATCCCCATCTGCTAAAATGGTCTGCAAGGACGCTGGATCGGCTGTAGTAATGCCGCCGGCCTTGTCGGTGGTGAGTTGCGTCGCTGGCAGTCTCGACATGTCTTGACGTGACGGGCGACGTCTGCGGCCAGGTGCGGCCAGTAGTACATCTCTTGTATTCTTGCAAGCGTACGGGAAAGCCCGAGGTGCCCTGCTCTCTTATCATAGTGCAGGGCGTGCAGGACTTCTGATTGGAATGCTGTGGGCGCGACGAGAAGGTAGTTTGCGTGGGCTGGCAAAAAGTTTCTTTGTTCACCAGGACGTCGTTTTGTAAGAAAAACGAAAGCAATCTGTGCATAGGTAACCTCAGGACAACGTCTGTGTTGCGTTGCAGGTCAGCTTGCTACTGCTCAGCAGTCATCTGCACTTATTCTACCTAAAAGGACGTCGTCGCGTCTTGGTCATCTTGGGGCGGCGGGTCCACCGGAGCGCGAGACAGGCAGTAGACATCAGAGTATTTTAGTCCTGACTTGTAGATTAAATTGATGTCATATCTTTTTCAGCCTGAGGCTCTACCGCGCCAGGCGTGCTGAAGGGTCCTTTAAATTCGCCAGCCAACACAATAGGTGATGGTCGCTGACGACAATAAACGGCCTGTCATATACGTAAGGGTGGAACTTTGCTGTAGCCCAAACGATGGTGACGCATTCCTTATCGGTCGTAGAATAATTGCTTTCGGCTTTTGACAGCGGCTGGCTAGCGTAAGCTATCACTCGTTCAAGTCATTATAACGGCACTGAGGCGTACGCTACTGGCGTCAGTGTGGATTTCTGTGTCGGCGTCTTCGTCGAAGTACGCATGTACTGGTGGCGACTGCATGCTTCGTTTGAGTTCTTGAAATGCGTCGGCCTGCGGCGTTTCACATTTCACTCGACATCACATTTCACTCGACATCACATTTCGTTAGATGTGTCAGCGGCCCCGCGATGCGTAAAAAGTCCTTGACAAAGCTCGTGTAGTAGGCACACATGCCAAGGATCGAGTATACGCACTGCCTTCTTGTCCATAGGTTGCTGGAACTTTGCGATGACAGCTGTCTTCTGCAAGTCGGGGCGGACTCCAGTTTTGCTGATGGCGTGGCCCAGGAACAGAAGCTCATCCAAGTGAAGCGGCACTTTTACGGCTACAGAGTGAGCCCTGATTACTTGATGGCCTCTAGTACTGTCGCAATCCGCCTAAGGTGATCATCGAAATTTCTGGCGAGGACGACGTCATACAAGTAGACAAGGCAGGTCTGCTACTTCAACTCTGGTAACACCGCCTCCAGCACGCGCTGAAACGTTGCAAGCGCCGAGCACAGTCCAAGTGGCATGACCTTGAACTCGCAGAGCCCGTCTGGCGTGATGAAGGCGGTCTTTTCTCGATCCCTCTCGTCAATTTCTGTTTGCCAGTAGCCAGTCTTGAGATTCATGGACGACAAGTATTTAGCGTTGCAGAGCCGATGCAATGCGTCGTCTATCCTTGGGGGGGTATACGCCCTTTGTGATATCGTTCAGTCTGCGATAATCGGTGTAGAAACGCAGGGTTCCATCCTTTTATTGCGATAGCCATTATGTGGACACTCCAGGCGCGTTTCTGCCGTGGGCGTCGCCGTGAGGTTCCGTAGGAATGAAGGCGTGTAAGGGTGACCCAGCGAACGCGATTCAATCTCGCGTGCGCGAGCGAGGAACGCGGTTAGGATGCGTGCCTTCTGTCGCGCGTGAGCCAGGGGTGTCAGGCGAGGGAGGAGGGGAATTCTCAGGCGGCTGTCAGAGTGTCTTGATGTCCTCGCCTGCTGCTCTGTACAGAGCGGAGACAACCGCAGCGTCTACAACAGCGTTGGCCACGCGAATCGCGGACGCCATGGTAGACGCCTTTCGCTGACGCCGTAGGGACATGTTGCCGGCGCTCGTGTGTCATGAAAGCGATCTGCGATGTGGCCAAAGTGCGCGCCCGCGCGCACCTCATCTTCAAAGTGACCTGCGATGTTTGCATAGTGCACGTAGTGCCAGTAGCTTCTTATGCGCTGTGCTTTCAACGTTTCGTTCGCGTTGAAGGGAGAGATGCATGAAGGTCAATTCGCTTGCTGCTGCCGTGATTCCTCACTCCACAATTTTGACAGTGAGTTTCCGCTCCCATTGAGCAAGATGCGTTCATGTTTACCTGTGGGAGCCTGACGCCGTGCTGGTTAATTTAGTTAAAACACGTTGGCGGGCTTATTGGCTTCAATCTATGATAGAATGGGTAAGCGCGACTGAAGAAGGACGTAGAAAGAAGCAGACACTCAAAGACAGCGCTATCTCTGTGTCTGTTTCTTCCTACGTCCTCTTCAGTCATGCTTACACATTCTATCATTGTTACTTTAGTTAATAAGCGAATGTTTACAAGGTTATACGGCAAAAGCACTCCCCTGACTTCGTACAGCTATCCACTCATTTGCCATCGCAATCGCTGCTTCGTCTTTCGGGCGAAACTGCGACATTTTATTGCGATAACAATTATATGGATACCCTAGGTGCGTTTCTGCCGTCGGCGTCGCCGTGAGGTTCTGCATAAAGTCCATGGGCGATAAAACCGTCGCCGGGCGCCGTATGCTGTGTCTTTTTCCTCGGCGCAACTTACCACCGCGCGAGATTTAAAAAAGATAAAGATTGCACGACACGTGATGGCGCCGGCTCGAAATAAACGCCGATGTCCGTAAAAGCTGGTTCTGAGCTGTTCACTAATTTGCTATTGCATTCGATGCTCCGCGTTTCAGGCGAAATTGCGACTTTTTATTGATGCTCTGAGCCCTTGACGGGCTGTTAAAGGAGTGGATTTATTATACATAGAGAAGTGCATTAGTGCTCTTGGACTTTGCACTAACAAGATAATGAAGCAGAATTGTCGATATAAAACATAACAGCACAATTACAGACCACATTTTTTACTTATTATATCACAATTTTAGTAAAATTCTTCAGGGTATAGGATATCAGGGTGCACAAGGCAATGTATTGCTTCTAAGAATTCACTAACCGATTTTTTTTTTTTGTCAATAAACGAAGTCATTCTATGGAAGCATCCCTTGCAGTAACGGTTTTATTGTTCTGATCTGGTGAGATTCTGCTCACTTTGACAGGAAGTGAACAGCTGTGCTCGGCGAACAATCTGGCGCTGTGTGCAACCGAGAGTTGGCGCTCAACGATGAGTGGGGGTGCAACAGCCCCGATGTTTGCCTCAGTTTACAAGCACCACTGACGCTTGGTTGCGAACGCGCAGTGTTTAATTTCAGGCAAATATTAAAAAGTGGAACCTATCGAAGCGCTGAGACCAAAGGCGCTGAGGAAGAAATCTGGATTGACACCGCCCGGCCAGGGCGGCCGCATTTCAATAGGGGTGAAATGCAAAAAAAAAAGAAAAACGTTTATTTATGTTTGGGTACACGTTAAAAGACCCCAGGTTGTCAAAACTATTCCAGAGTCCCCCCCACTACAACGTGGCTCCTAATCATGTCGTGGTTTTGGCACGTAAAATCCCTGAATTTCTGCTTTTTGGACCTAGACAACCATAAGCTGCATGTTATGAGCGGCTATATCCTCGGGCGCTCATTTCATTGCAGAAGACGCGCTCAGGAAGTTATTGACGCATGCACAATCTTAATAGTTACGTGAAAGTAAAGTGACTGTTGCGGAAGTTCAGAAAGCTAGAATATTGAGATTGCCCGCACAGATTCACAGCGGCCCCCGCAGGGGCGTCTGCGTCAGCAGGCGTTTGGTGTGTTGCGACACCACGGACCCGAGCACACGAGGGTTGGACCCTCCCGCGTGTAGCCGTGCGCGGCTTAGCCGTGTCTGGGGAAAGGGGGATCCTGGAGGTTGAGCCGATGCTGGGTGTTTGGACCTTTAAGGCCCCCCGGCGGAGGCAACACACCTCTTCGGCCTCGGCTTCACATAGACGGCACCTCCAGACTGACCCACCTGGAGGAAATCGGCAGTCGCCTTTTCCTGTTCTCCTCTCCAATCTTCGTCTTTCTCTCCCACTTTCTCGTCTTTCCTGTCTTCTCTTCACTTCTTATTACTTCCGTATTTCCTGGCGGCAAGGGTTAACCGTGTGTGATGTATTCAACCTTGGGTATATACATTAGGTTATAGTGGCGCTGTATAGCTGGCGTCTGCAGGTTTCTTGGAACCTGTAGCGTCCCCTTGTTGGGCTCCGTGGTGGGTGGCTACCACCGCCGCCGAATTTTGAATCCATCCAATGGCAGAAGCGTTCCCGCGACTTTCAGATCGGCCTCTGAAAAGAGGTCGCACCGAAGCAGCTTTTCAGTTCTTTTTAAAACCAAGCCAAGACACATTCCCGAAATACCATGTTCTTCATAGTGAAGGCAACACTACCGTTAGAAAACTGTCACCATTCATAGTATCGAAATGCCTAGCAAATACAATTGGAGCTGGTTACAAAGCCACGAAGATGGCTAGCGGAGACCTCCTCCTTGAACTGACCAAAAAAGATCAACTTGAAAAACTCGCTGAACTCACCACTATCTGTGACATCAAAGTGACAATCTCTCCACACCGCTCACTCAACACTAGCAGGGGAGTTATATCTGAAGAAGACTTCCTGAACCTCAGCGACGAAGAGCTCCTCGAAGGATTTCAGGAGCAAAACGTAATTAAGGTTCAGAGAATCACACTACGACGAAATGACCAACAGATCCCGACGAAACATGTGATTTTGACATTTGGTAGTAGCACTGTCCCCAGTTCACTCGACGCAGGATATCTGAAAATCAACGTCAGACCGTACATACCCAACCCAAGGCGCTGCTTCAAGTGCCAGAGGTTCGGGAATGCATCTCAATCATGCAGAGGAAAGGAAACATGCGCAAAGTGTAGTGCCAACGACCATCCATCTGACAACTGCAATGCTCCCGCACAATGTGTCGATTGCAAGGGCGATCATCCCGCTTACTCGCGAAGTTGCCCTTGCTGGAAACGAGAAAAAGAAATAATTGCAATCACAGTAAAGGAAAAGATCTCATTCTACGAAGCGAGGAAAAGGCTAGGGCACTTACCTCAAACAAGCTATGCCAGTGTGACGCGGCAGGGGGCAGCGCCACACCGGTCTCAGGAATCTACAGGGTCCACGTCCGGTACTCCTGTAGAAACCCCAACCGCCCCCTTGGTGGCTGTAGCCAGTGCTGCTCCGCCAGCAACGAATACGGGCCCGCAGACAACAGTGCAGCAGGGCCCGAAGTTGAAGCGTACCCCACGGCCCGAGACGCGGGTCTCGGCGCCTGGCTCTCGATCGTCCAGTGCCTCGGAAAAGGCGATGGAGGTCGATCCGAAAACCCCTGCGTCATTGACGCCAAAAGACCCGCGTTCCTTGGAGCGCTTACAGAAGGATAAGCATATTATACCTTCGCTAAGAAAAGGAAAGGTAACCTGAACGGTTACCGCCTTTCGTAAGACTAATCAGCTTTTAAATACTTGTCACCTACAACTCGTTAGCTCACACACACGTTTTTTTTTTTTTTCAATCCCAATATCATGGCTTTCATCATTCATTGGAATTGCAGAGGCCTAATTCACAATCTAGGTGACATCAAAGACATTATAAATAAGTTATCACCAGTGGCATTCTGCCTTCAAGAAACGAACCTAGGACCAAAGCATACAAATTTTCTTAAAGGCTTTACAATCATAAGAAAGGACCGCGAGCACTCCAGTCGTCTATCAGGAGGTGTCGCTATTGTTGTTCAAGGCGGCATTCCTACACGGAACGTTTCACTAAATACTGCCTTTGAGGCAGTAGCTGTCACCGTTTTAACTTTTAAGACTCACCATCTGTTCGTTATACATCCCTCCCCATACCCATTTCACAACTCGAGATTTAGAAAATTTAATTGACCAGCTGCCGGAGCCTTTTGTTTTAGTCGGTGATTTCAATGCTCACTGTACTCTTTGGGGTAGCGATAAGAATGACCAAAGAGGACAACTTATCGAAGATTTTATTTTGACTAATAACATCTGTCTTTTAAATTCAGGTGCGCCAACTCATTTCTCAACAAGCTCACATAATTTTAGCTGCATTGATTTAGCGTTTTGCTCTCCGGATATATTTAGCGATCTTAAATGGGACGTACTGGAGAATCCATATGGCAGTGATCATATACCTGCTTTAATCCACCTTCCATCAACACTACCCATTATATCTCGCAAACCACGCCGCTGGAAGTTACAAATGGCCGACTGGACTGTTTTTACAGAAAGTGCCAGGCTGGAGGAACTTAATTTAACAGACCTAAGCATTGAGGAAATAAATGAAAAGTTTACCAATTGCATAATTTCTGCAGCTGAAAAGGCCATTCCGCAATCTTCTGGCTTGGTTCGGAAAAACCTGAATCCTTGGTGGACACGTGAATGCACCGTAGCAAAAAAGCAGCAGAACAAGGCCTGGGGAATTTTACGCAGATACCCAACACAAAACAATTTCCTCAATTTCAAACAAGCCAAAGCGAAAGCCAGATTTATTCGGAGACAGGCGGAAAAATTGTCTTGGCAAAAATATGTATCCACAATTAATAGCACCGTCACATCCAAAAGGATGTGGGACCAGGTCAGGAAGTTTAAGGGGGACTACTCATCATACACGATACCCATACTCACACCTTCAGGCACTCAGACAACACTACAAGAACAAGCGAATATACTTGGGGAACATTTCTATAACGTCTCTAGCTCGGCTAATTATACAAACAGGTTCTTAAAATACAAACTGTCGGCAGAAAAGGAGAAACTACCAACTACTTGTATGTCAAGGGACGAATACAACGCTCCATTTACGTTACAAGAGCTTAACAGGGTTCTCTGTACTGGCAAGAAAACTGCAGTAGGTCCGGACCGGATCCATTATTCTATGCTCGCACACCTGTCCCAAGCATCCGCAGATGTTCTCCTTAAATTTTTTAACAAAATATTTGAATCCGGAAGCATGCCAAAAACTTGGAAAAACGCAATAGTTGTGCCATTTTTAAAACCAGGTAAATCCCCCACATCCCCAAGCAGCTTTCGACCCATTGCCCTGACAAGTTGTTTGGCGAAAACATATGAAAGTATCGTAAATGCCAGATTAACTTTCACGCTTCATATACGGAACTCCATTGATTCTCATCAGTGCGGCTATAAAAAAGGGTGTTCAACGACAGACCACCTCGTCCGACTTGAACACGAAATACGCGAAGCATTCGTACACAAACAGCACTGCCTAGCAGTGTTCTTCGATTTAGAAAAAGCGTATGACACCACGTGGAGGTTTGGAATCTTACGTGACCTCGCCGCGCTAGGAATCCGTGGCAAAATGCTAAACTGTATCGCAGATTTTATGTCCAACAGAACATTCCAAATCCGTCTAGGCACTGCGCTCTCGCGCACGTTTATCCAAGAAAACGGCGTGCCACAGGGTTGCGTACTTAGCACAACACTCTTTATTGTAAAAATGAACTCTATCAACAAAGTCATTCCCACTTCTGTTATGCACTCCATATACGTCGATGACTTGCAAATAGCATGCCGCGCTTCAAACTTACCAACATGTGAAAGGCAGCTCCAGATAACAATAAATAAACTAATGGAGTGGGCTGAGAAAAATGGCTTCCGCTTCTCTGCTCGGAAAACTGTTGCAGTGCTATTTTCGCAAAAACGAGGGTTGTACTTAGACCCGGATTTAAAGTTGAATGATGTTGCGCTGCAGGTAAAACAAGAATATAAATTCTTGGGAGTAATCTTCGACAAAAACTAAACTTCCTTTCCCACATTAGAGCACTGAAGATTAAGGCAAATAAAGCATTGAACATCCTCAAAGTGTTATCTCATAAGCACTGGGGTTCCGACCGAACGTGTCTTTTACGTATTTACCGGTGTCTTGTTCGTAGCCTTTTAGACTACGGCTCCATTGTTTACGGCTCAGCCAGACAGTCATACATCAAGCGAATCGATCCAGTACATAACCTTGGACTGCGACTGGCAAGTGGCGCCTACAGAACGTCACCTGTCCAAAGTTTATATGTTGAGTGTAATGAACCTTCATTACATCAGCGCAGAGCACTACTCACATTTCCTACGTACTAAGAATTCAGTCATCACCACAACACATATGCTACAATATACTCACACAATGCAACTCACGCCTACACTATACAAATAAACCAAACACGATTAAACCGCTTGTCCTGCGATATGAGGACTATGTCCGGGATTACGACATTTCACGCGAACTGCTCCAGGTTGCCACAAAGCCAAAGCGTTTGCCCCCATGGCACGACTTTGAACCGCTGTGTGACTGGACATTAACACATTTAAAGAAGAAAGACACCCCACGCGAACATATTACACAAGAATTCCGTGAACTTCAGAACAAATATCAAAATAACGTGCAATATTACACTGATGGCTCCAAAACGAAAGAACACGTGGGTGTGGGGGTCATAACGGAAAATTGGGAAAAAAGTATTCGATTGCCACAACACGCCTCTGTTTTCACGGCCGAAGTTTTCGCTATATGGTTTGTTGTTAAAAAAATTATCGCTGATAAACACACAAATGCAGTCATATATACAGATTCTTTAAGCACAATGAAGGCACTACATCTGAAATCTGAGTGTGAACCCCTGATTGGAGACATCTTAAACATGGTGGCTTTTAACGAATACGGGAGGTCAATTCGTTTCTGCTGGGTCCCAAGCCATGTTGGGATACCGGGTAACGAAGCGGCTGATCGATATGCATTGATGGCAGCACACAAAGACATTACAAACACAACACTCCCATATAAAGATAGCATCCGCGCAATTAGAAAAGCCTTAACGGTAAAATGGCAACGCTAATGGGACCGTTGTACCGACAACAAGCTACATCTCACGAAACCCATAGTTGGGGAGTGGAAGTCATGCTATCATCAGGAGCGGTTCATCGAAGTAGTTTTATGCCGACTACGCATTGGGCACACACACCTCACACACAATTACCTACTTAGGAACGAAGACACACCAACATGCGAGAAATGTCAACAGCCCCTAACAGTTATACACATATTACTCACATGCACGCAGATTGAAACACATAGACGAACACTTTTGCACAAATTATATAAACTACACATACCGTTACACCCTGCTCTAATTTTAGGTGATGATCCGCTAGTCCCATTATGTGACGTCCGTAAATTTCTAGACGACACTGGATTTTTACATAAAATATAGGTCCTTAACATAGTCTTTCACTTTATAAACTGTATTTTAGAACACCTCGTGTTTGGCGCAGCATAGCCTTAGCCGCTTTTGCGCCATTAAACCCCCATTTAACTAACTAACTAACAGATTCACAGCGGCAGTGGCGTTCGCATGCCCTAGGTCTCATGCACAATTGCGCCTCTAGTGACGGGCACTGGCTCCATATGAAACTGAGGCGGCAGTTTCGTGACCAGTAAAAATAAAAGAAAGAAACAGAAGGACTCTGGTATTAGCATCGCTGTATTTCAAAGAGTAGGGGCACTTCGCCTCTATGACACCATAGATGCCTTCTTTGGGGTCAAAGGCCAACCTATCCGAGCTTGCACCCAGCCGTGGACAGCCAAGGTGCTCACCAAGGCCACGATATTGCAGGGTCACACTGTGTCGTGCAGCTCATTGTGTCTGCATACCGCTGTGCCGCAACAGACTCATTTTTCATCCCATATTGTATTGTATTGTAGGGGAGGAGGGTAGTTTCGCCACGCGCTCGCGCACCCCGCAATATTTTGTGGGCGAGTGTACATGGAACAGATCCTTTGGGTCCGACAGCTTCCCGAGCCCTTGCTCTCTGCACTCTTTTCGTTTCATGACCTTGCCAAAGGTGGATTATGTGAGCCGGTGGTGTCGTGCCCAGTGCCACCTGTTGCTCAGGGCCTGCTGTCTGATATTCGATTCTGGGTCCTGGGCTTCTCCAGGAGCAAGTTGAAGGTGCTAGGAAAGAAAAACAATTTCGCCGCAGGTCGCCTTCTCCACGTCGTCGTTCGGTGTCGCCCCTCCGACCCGCTTCTCGTGTCGCGAACGCCGTCTCGTAGAACTCCCCGATGCAGTTTTAGGAATGGAAACTGCATCCACTGGGCATAAATTATTTAGGAGCTAAAAGAAAAATATAAAAGAAAGGTGCTCCAGCCCGTACAGTCTACATTTCCTCCAGAGCGACCGTCTCACTTGTCAGTGTTTGTAGAAGATGTACACGTTCAAGCTCTCGTTGATACAGGCGCCGCCATTTTGATTATCCGGACTGACTTTTGTTCCGCCCTCTGTAAAGTGACCACCCCTTACTCAGGCTCTTCGTTGAGCGACCAACGCCATTATTCGTCCAATCTCGCAGTGTACTGTACGTGTGTCCATAGACAGAATTCTTCACCACATTGTTTTTGCGGAATTTCGTGAGTGTACCCACGAACTCATCTTGCGGTGGAACTACTTCTGTGTCCGGTTCTTCAGTCTTTCTCGCGTTATAATTTCTAATATCACTGATTTTCGCTTTGTTGATCAGTTTTGACCGTTCGGCGAATTCTATCTTATCTCATGAGTTGGACGCTTTCATTCTTTGTTGACCTGTTCTTTCTTGACCAATTTTACTCTTTCTCTGTTCAAATCGAGGTGAATCTTAGCCCTCACTAACCTATGATCACTGCACTTTAGCCTACCTATCACTTCTACATGCTGCACTATGCTGGGATCGGCAGAACATAAGAAAACAATTTCATTTCTTGTTTTACCGTTGGGGCTTTTCCAGGTCCACTTTCTGTTGCTACGTTTCCTGAAAAAGGTGTTCATTATTCTCAGCCAAGGTGTCTGAACACTGCAACTCTGAAGCTGTGTTCTAGAAAGCCTATATCAAGGGGGGGTGTAAATGGAACTAATTGTGACTAGCTTACCGAACAACACTGCTCGGACAGCAACTGCCTCGAGCGAATTTCGTAGTTTTAACTGCTGACATGCAACACCCTTGTCGACTATTACAGGTGCAGCCCCCGAAGAAGCGAGTGCTTCGTCGCGGTCTTCGCGGAAAGTGGCATATTGCCTGAGAAAATGGGTCTCGGTTAACTTTAGGTGTATTTCTTGAACACCTTCGGACTGAATTTGCGGTGGAGCTCTTTAACATCGTCGAGATTGTGGAGAAGTCCTCTCAGGTTCCAAATTAACGTTTCGGTATCAATAATAAGAACGAGGTTAGTGATGTCTGTCTAGCAAGAGAAGTTCGGTTGCAGGGCCTTTGCCGGTCCCGAATTGCGATGTTTCTCTTTCTTGGAGCGGTCGAGAGATTCTCGCCGCTCCTTGCACTGGTGGCGCCGTTTGAATAGGAGTTGTGTCCACCGCATCCTGCGAGGCGCTAGACACCCGCTCTTTTGAGCGATTTGTTTATTGAGAAGGCCTCTTTTCAAGGGATGAGGCCCTTGAACACACTAGCCCGGAGGTCGATGGCCCCTTGTGCTGGGGCGGTGGAGCAGGGCTATAGCTGCAGCCGCCAAGGGGGTGGATGGCGTTAATGGCGGCTCACTGCGTGTAGGCCGGACAGTCGCCGGATGGATGGATGGATGAATGTTATGAGCGTCCCCTTTGGAACGGGGCGGTGGGTTGCGCCACCAAGCTCTTGCTACTATGCTGCCTAATATCCTACCTAGGTTAACCAATTAAAAAAAAAACTATGAACTACCACGTCCAAACTTTCTGATCCCCTATTGCAAATTGTGCTTTTGTGCGTCTCCGTCTTTTGTCGTTTCCCTACTTTTCTTCCACCAATCCTCCAATCGCCTCTTACTAATGTCTATTGCGGACCTGTTTGCTTTACCACTGCTCCCGCTGAACCCAAGGGCTTCAAGGAGGCCAGTGGTGCCTAAATCGACCGCTGGGTAGACGTTTTCACATCCTAATAAAATATGCTCCGTCGTTTCCCTAGCTTTACCGCAGCAAACACATGCTTCTTCCTTCTTATATCTCGCTTTATAGGTGCGTGTTCTAAGGCATCCCGATCTCGCTTCGAAAAGTAATGAGCTTCCCTTTGAGTTATCATAAATGGTTTCTTTCCTGATTTTGTTTCTTCCTCTTAAGTAGTTACTCATGGCAGGTTTCTTTTCCATTGCCGCCACCCATGAGATTAATTCAGCCTCTCTGACTTTCCGCTTGACCTTCTTTGTTGCTGTGTTGCCCACCCATGCACAGGCCGCATACTTGCTGGTAAGCTTCCTAGCTCTTTTTCTCCACTGTGAATCAATGTTTTGCCTGTACAGATACCTGAACGCTCTCCCAGGCCATTTACTTTCTTCCATTATTCCTCAGCCGTTCTTCATACTCAATTTTACTGCGAGCTTCCCTCCCTTCAAAACTAGTCCAGCCCATATCCCCCTGCACAGCTTCATTTGTAGTCTTCCCGTGAGCGCCCAATGCGAGGCGACCCACTGACCTTTGGTTCCCGTCGAGTCCTGATTGTACCCCTGATTTGAAGCAAACAACCGCATTTCCAAAAGTAAGTCCTGGAACCATTACCCCTTTCCACATACCTCGGAGGACCACGTACCTATTGTATCCCCATAGCGCTCTGTGCTTCATTATGGCTGCATTTCTCTTCCCCTTGATTGTTATGGTTTTTTCCTGTGTTTCCATATATCCATTGCCTTCGTTTATCCATATACCAAGGTATTTATATTCTGTTACCCAAGGTATTTCTTGGCCCTATATCTCCACTGTCTGTTCACTGTTTTCATTGAATACCATAACACCTGATTTTCTAACACTAAATTTCAAACCTAAATTGTTGCCTTCCTGTCCACAGATATTAGCCAGACGTTGCAAATCGCTTTGCTTGTTAGCCAGCAACACAATGTCCGCATAAAATAAACCTGGGAGTTACTGCTCTATTACTGTACCTGCCTGTTTGTATGAGAGATTAAACCCGATATTACTTCCTTCTAGCGCCCTCTCCATCCTCACCATGTACATCATAAACAGCAGCGGGGATAAAGGGCACCCCTGCCTCAGTCCCTTGTTGATACGAGCTTTCTCCGCGCTCCTCATCCCTTCCCATTCAACGCAAACGGTATTTTCTAGGTAAATGTCTCTCAAAAGCTGTAGACAGTCGTTACCTAAGCCTTCCCCTTCCAGAATATCCCACAAAATGTTGCGGTCTACGTTGTCGTAGGCTCCTGTAATGTACAAAAAGGCCACATACAACGGTCTGCTTTCTGCTTATGATATTTCAATACACTGAGTAAGAACAAACAAGTTATCATCCGAACGCCTACCTATTCTAAAGCCATTCTGAAGCTCTCGCAAAATGCCATTATTCTCTGCCCATACTTGAAGCTTTAATTTGATTGCCTGCATTGCTAGCCTGTGTATCACCGATAGAATGGTCAACGGTCTATACGAGTGAGTTCTGTCTTTCTCCCCCTTACCTTTATAAATTAAATTCATTCTACTTTGTCGCCAACTGTCTGCTATTCGTCTATCTTTTAAAGTTTTTTCCACTGCTTTCACCAGAGCTTCCTTACTTTTTGGTCCCAATTCATTTATCAGCCTAACGGGAACCTCGTCTAGCCCTGTGGTTGTGCGCTTAGGAATTTTCTCTTCCGCTTTCTTCCAGTCTAAATTTGTCAGCACCAGCTCCTTTTCCACTTGGGTCTCTTTCATGCTCTTTTTTTTCTTCAAATACAACCTCGTCCTTGCCTTGGAAAGATTCGGCTGTTACTTTTTGGATGTAATTTATTGCCGCTTCTCCTTCCTGTCTGTTTTCATCTTCGTCTAGGATATGTTGTTGTATTGTTGATTTCCTGGCTAATAATTTTATGTGATTCCAGAATATTCTAGGTGCGGCCTTCTTTTTCTCACGTATTTCTGACAACCAACGTTCACTTTCACCTTTTAATTTTGCTTGCACCAGTATTTGAACCACAGAATTTTTCTCCCTATATATTTCCCATTTACTGGTTACTTCATCCTGTGGCAACTGCGCCTTCTTTGCCTGCCTGTGCTCTCGAGATGCTTTCTGTCGTTCGGCGATCGCTTCTCGTATCTCCTTGTTCCACCAGCTTTTCGGTTTCTTTTTTCCTTTCCAACGAACATGTTGTTTCTCTTTCCGTATTTCTGTCGTTATTACACTTAGAAGCTCACCATATTCCCACTCCTTACTTGGCCACTTGCCAAGTTCTTCCTCAACTCTAGTGACTATATTTGCTATTTGTTCAGCGTTCAAATTTGGACTGGCCATTGTGCTTTCCTTGCTCTCTTTCCCAACTACATATCCCATTTTCAAAATGATGCATTTATGGTCACTCCCTATGCTGTTAAACCCTTCCTCATCGATGACCATTTCTCTCAACTTATGAATTCCTTCTGTCATCAGACAGTAATCAATGGTCGATTGCCGGTTTCCCACTTCCCACGTGATCTGTCCTTCACACTTAGCCCCTGTATTCACGATCACGAGGTTATGTTGCTCGCAAAGGTCTAGCATTTACTTCCCGTTATTGTCAGTATAGCCATCTAAATCCTGTATGTGGGCATTCATGTCACCTAATAGGACAATCTCAGCACCATTCCCGAAACCCTTAATATCAGCGCTTATGCATTCCACTAACTCTATTCTTTTCTGTGCAATTTTTTCCGGTCCCACAAATACGTTACTCCCAGCCAAGTTTCTTTCCCACTCATTGTACCTGATAACCAAAGATGCTCTTGACATTGTGAATTTACTCTTTTCCATTTGGCTCCCTGATGGATGAACATTCCGCATCTCCCTCCCTTTCTTTCCGACTTTGTTCTATTGCAGCCTTCCCATACATAATTTTCAATAACTGGCGGCTCTTTTGAGTCTCTAAGGTGCGTTTCTGTAACCGCATACACCTCTATTTGTTCTCTATGTAACTGCTCCTCAATCTCTGCCCACTTTTCCTTTCTTCTGCCGCCCTGCATGTTTATGTAGCCTATTGCATGGCGAGCTCTTGTTCTTGCTTTCCTCCTTTTTCTGTTATCGACGGCGATGCTCAGCTGATGTTCCCCTAGGGGACCTACTACTACATTACTACCTACTCTGACCTCCTGAGCGCCCGCGGGCCCCCTAAAAAAGCAACAGCGCGACCCGCAAGTCGCCAGCCCACTTCTCGTTCTAGCCTGTAATTGAAGTGGATCCCATCTCGTTTAAAACCACCACAACTTCTCACTTCCCTGTTTACTTCGACAAGCTCGAAGCCTTTCTCTTGGCTCATTTTCCATATTGCCTCATTGGCAGCCATTACGGCTCTTTGTACGTGACTGTCACGCACAGGCACCTCCGGCACCGTGCACACCACGATCGGCACCTGAGGGGATAGCTCGCGCAAGTCGTCCACCCCCTTCGCCAAGCGCTGGGCTAGTCCTGGCCCTTTCCTGTTCAGGACGTCATTTAGCCCACCTGCTACTACGACAAGGTTGCGCACGTGGGCATTTTCCGTGAGCTTTTCTTTTGCTCGCTCCGTGACAGAACTCGGTGTCCGCCCTGGAAATGTCCCTACCGCCACTCTTTTGTCGCCTTTCACCCTCTCCACAATTGCTTTTGAGCACCCAGCCATGTTTGAGTCGCCAGCGATAATCACCCTTTCACTCTCTCCTACCTCTCCCTGCTTCCCTGTGTCCTTTTCCGCGTGATTCGGACGCGACAAAGGGCATTGTCCCCTGGGCTCCTGCTTTTTCCGCGTGGCGGCCTGAAGGTAGGTGCCGCTCTTTCCAGCTTCCTGTGGCTGCAGCGTCGCCTCACTCGGGGCGTGTTGCGCTGCTTCACAATAGCTACGCCGATTCACCGGCGGCGAGCTGGCGACCGCTTGCTTTGGCTCCCTGCCTCCCACTTCGCCTGTAGGGTCTACCCTACTTTCTGAGTCTTTGCCACCGCTTTGGTGTTCTGACCCGACATTATCGGCTGCCCGCGTCTCAAGCGCGTCGAGCCGTTTTTTCAGTTCGGCGCTCCTTTCTTTCTCTTCCTCAAGCTCGGCCACAGTCCTTACTAAATGCGCGGCCTGGGCCGCCTCCACCTTGACGAAATTTTCAACTTTCGCCTACAGTGCTACCCGCTTCTCCTGCTCCTCCCTCAGGTTTGCCTTAAGCTCTTCGAACTTAGCCGCCCAATTCCCTTCCAATTTTTGGGCGGCTTCCCTGACGCCCTCGCACGACCTGCACGTGAAGCTAGACCCCTCCGCGTCTGCTAAATTCTGGAATTTAGTCTCGTGGAGGAAGCACCATCGCAGGCGCTCGTCGCACTGCACTTGCTCCCCGTCCCCCTCGGCCTTCACGTTCTTCGATTTCATCGCTAGGCCTACGTCCCTAGGCCCAACGAGCAAGTTCGCCAAATCACTCACGCAAAGCCGACCTCGATCGCTATACCAAACAAAAATAAAGAAGAAAGGAAGGAAGGAATAAAGGAAGCCGCTGTGTCGCAGCCCCCTGGCGGCGAAGCTGTTATTGGGCAGGTATGACACCCGTGTGCGTGCTTCCTTGAATGAAATATTTTCTTTTACTTTGACAGCCACCATTTCTTTTTTTTTTCATGACGGGCACGACCGCGAGTATGCGGCGTGCTCGCCATCGCAGTAGACGCAGTGTTGAGCGCTTTCGCAAGTTTCAGAGGCATGATCACCGGCACTACGTTTAGTGCATACCTGTCGGTCTCGGTAGTTCTGGGAACTGTGGCCGAAACACTGGCATTTAAGCATCGAAGAGGGTTTGGGACATAGATGATGATGATGTCCTTGGTGAGATTGGCGCTTACCCACTCGCGGGGATTGGCCAAGAGTCGGGCCATAGGTCTGACACGTAGCTCTACGTAGCCTGCCTCGATTGTCTTGGGCAGGATGCTTGAGCCAAAATTAAGTATTAAATGCTTTGTTTTGATCTCCTTACCATCACGCTTTAGCGTAATTCGCTTAACATTGATCACATTCTGCTCACTCCAGGCTTCGAACAGTTCAGCTTCTGTCAGCTCCATTAGGTCATCATCAAAGACAACACCACGGCTGGTGTTCATAGTTCGGTGCGGGAATATTGTCACTGGGATTTCCCCCAATGTAACTAGGTTATGAAGCCTTTCATGCTGTTTCGCACTGCGGAGTTCCAAAAAAAAAGATCTCCACTAGCCATCTTCGATGTCTTGTAGCCTGCGCCAAGGGCTTCGGTGAGACATTTCGACACTAGGAAAGTTGAAATCATTCTCAAACTCTTTCAGGTTTGTCAGAATGGATGACGTGGAATTGGGGGAAACTTTGTAACCTGTCGCCAAAAAATTTAAAAATACGTCGCTGCGCCCTCCTTTCTGAGAGCGATGAGGGAGTGGGGGGAAAGAGCTATCCATTAGTAATACGGAGTTTTCTGCAGCGATGCCAGCTACCCACCATGTAGCCGAACGGTGGGATGTGAGATGATTTGTGTTTAAACAAGGCCTGCAAACGCCAGCTGTACACGGCCACTATAACGAAATCTGTTATAACCAAATAAGGTTGGCTCTCCCACACAAGGTTAACCCTTGCTGCCTGCAAGACTGGAAGTAAAACGAAGTGAAGACAGTAGAGATGGAAAGCGAGAAAGGCGATGGTTGGAGGGAGAGAGAGCGAGACAGGAAAGGACAACTACCGAAAGGCAGCTACCCAAAGGGCAACTACCGATTTTCCCGGTGGGTCAGTCAGGAGGTGCCGTATGCGTGAAGCCGAGGTCAAAGAGGCGTGTTTGCCTCCGTTGAGGGGCCTAAAGGTCCAAGCACTCAGCATCGGCTCAACCCCCAGGATCCCCTTTTTCTCGGATGTGGCTAAGCCGCGCACAGTTAGACGCGGGAAGGTCCAACCCTCGTGTGCTCGGGTAAGTGGTGTCGCAACACACCAAACGCCTGCTGACGCAGATGTCCCTGCGAGAGTGCTCTTATTCAGTCAGACCTGAACGTAAATAGACAGTATGCACTGATGCGCAGTTAGGACCACATGAGCATTGCAACAAGCATGCTTGTAAAAAGCACTCGCTATATGCTGGACCAAAACACTTCTGCTACCATAAACACGTGACAAACCTGCAAAAGCACCCTATAAATGCAGTGAACGAAGGCAACAACTAATGTGCTAACCATTAGAATTGGTTGTTCGTCTGCTGTGAAGACATCCAGAAATGCTTGCTACACTGCACCAGCGTAAAGCTCCAGTCGTGGGACAGCACAACTGGGGAGGTATTCTGCAGGAGTTCACCTAGTGGATTGTCCATTTTGGCCGCTGCTGATTGGATGCAATTGTACGAGGGAGGAGGAGATGAGCGGCCCCAGCCAATCTGCAGCGGCCGAAATGGACAGTCCACTAGGTGGATTCCTGAAGAATACCTCCCCTGGTGCCTGCACGAAGAGTTGTGATTGACTACATGCATGCCTTAAAATCATGCGGCCTGTCAGACACGTGGTCAGACACGTGTCAGTGGAAAGCCTACTGGAACAACACCTGCCTTTGTCTTCAGCAGAGGAGCCTGCACGTCAAGAACTAATAAGAAAGCAAACTTAATAACAAAATCCTGGCACGGCGTGAAATTTTGGTGGTCTTCAGCACATGCTCGAGGCTGCCAACGAGCTGTTGCATGTTGCCGGTTGCTGTTTACCTGCTTGGCCAACCTGAGGGCGCATGTGTACCACAATGCACCGTACGGTGCCAGCAAAAATGTAATTTTGTTACCGGTTGCTCTGACCACCCGCCCTTCATGAACCACCCGCGTGCGGTGCGGCTTGCGCTGTTTGCATCGAGTGCCGAAGTGCACTTAAAGGAGCAATTTTTATAATCAGCGTTTTATTGCTAAGGAATCTCCGCTATTGACGTGAAAAGAAATGCAGAATGGTGATTAAATAAATGTTACTTTCCGTTTTTGTTTAGAGCTTCACTTCGCAATTTGCGACGTAATGCTCATTTCTGGCGTGGCAGGCGGCCATCGGCACATATATGTGTACAGCGTGCTACAACTTGGAAGCCTTGCAGTGGAAAGCCTCTTCGAAGTAATCAAAGCCCTTCACGGCGTTCGTACACCGCTGGTGGCCGCGAAAGGGCAAAAGTTGGCACAGGCTGTGACAGTATGAGATGAAGAAGATCTGCTCCGCCGAGAACTCTTCCAGCGACACGACGTGCTGGGCTCCGGCGCCACCTTTGTCGAACTCCACGTTCTCGACGTAGGCGTCATGGGCGATGCCCAGGGCCCGCTGCTCGGCGTTCAAGTCGTCCCTGGTGACGTTGGCCCTGTCTCTGCGATGAACCGACCAGGTGCTGGTCCTGCGAAGTTCGAAGGCATCCTGCAGCACCTCGTACACGCACTACTTATGCTGACGTCACGGCCTTCACATTGCAGGTGATGCATGTGACCTCGGATCAGCTCCGTCGTGGTCATAAAAACAAATAACCGATTATTTGGTTTCTAAACAGAGCTAGCTTACCGCACAAGTGTGGGGACGCGTGCTAGTTGGTAATTAATAATTAAAACAACGTACAGCCCGAAGAACGAGGAATGAGAGAGACGGCACACACATTGTGTTTCGTCTCTCTTAGCCCTCATCTTTCGCGCTGTACATGGCTTTAATTATCACAGAAGCTGCTGCAATTAAGTGCCATAAGGATTGTGAAAGTAGATACAAATACGTTTGCAAGCATGTAGCATTGAAATGTGTATTGCCACTGCAAGAAGCGCACATTTTGAAAGCAAGGACCTGAAGGCAATAAAATGCTTAGCGGTCGAAAATTGCAACACATGCACCACGGACCAGTGCATTTGATGCAGACGCGACAAACCTCTCGCGCGACATTGCGTGCCTCTCGGTATGCTAGTTTGCGTTCTGCGACGAGGGTGCCCGTTCGAGGTACGTGCGAAATTACCAAAGAAAGCTGTTCCCTTTAAAGTGGTAGAAAGAGCCTAAGAGGTGAAATCGCAATATGAAAGAAATGCACGATGCAACTGAATAAACCTTTGTTACAGTGAGAATATTTGGGCAGCGTTTCTTGTTTCGTTGCGTGATTCCGCAGCGAACAGAGCGGGCAATCGCGCAAATCTGCAAGTGTATTGTACAGATGGCCGCACCTAAATGCCGACACGATACGCGCGTGCTGTGCTGCGTGAACCAAGGTCTAGGAATGTAATAATGTGTTTGCAACAGGAAAGAAATGGGAATATGGTCCCGCGGAATGAATGCCTCGTAATAAACCGCCTACGCAGCAAATTAGGTTCGTTATGCGATGCACCACACAGGCGTACCCCAAAGTCGGCTATTCCAATCTTTCCAATCCCAAGCCTAGCATTCCAGCGCATGTGGTGGCAGCCTGGGCACGTGGATCTCTCACTCGGATATTAAAGAGCAAGATGTATGCTTTCGTGAGCAATATGAGAGGAAACACCAAATTCGCTTTTAAACGATGATTACTCGTGATACACGGGTACAACCTGTAGCCGAGTATGACGAGTAATCGTCGTTGACAAGAGAATTCGGCGCTTCCTCTCATATCGCGCGCGGTAGCATACCTTGCTCTCAATAATTGGAGCGAGAAATCTACGTAACTGAAAAAAAAGTGTCGAAAGCTGGACGCGCAGCACTTTTACGCATTTAGCAGGCTTCCTTTCAGGGTTGGCAAAAATTGGAAGTTTCGCCCGATGGACGAAGCACTGACTCCGATAGCAAGGTTTAGTGCAGCGCTTAAACTCCTCGGGCGGTGTTCTAATTATACACTGGTCTGACTAACGCGAACGCGACGCACGTGGTGAGACAAAATTTTCGGTACGCTTGACAGGTTTAAGGCGCCGTGTACGCCGCCTGTCATGATGTCGCACAGGCGCCACTACGCTGCCCGTTTAGGACAGTGAAATTGCATCACTTTCAGATTTGAGCACTGATATCGCTTTGCACTTTTAATGTTTATTAGTCTGAGAAGATTTAAGATAACAGTCATGCGCTGTGAGTGTTATGTTTCATTATACTTGTTTACAGGCTGCCATTCTGAAAATTCTGGGGGATAATTTAGTCAGAAACGTAAGACCAGGTCTGAGCAACAGGGTAGCTGAATAGTATATATGCCTTTCACATACGGCATATAGGCCATTCATAAACATACCGCATACATATACCTAAATGCATGCGGAGCTCTACAGCAATGCCGACAGCCACGACGACGAAGAAAATTCGCTTGGAGTGTCCATATAATTCCTATCGCAACAAAAACTTTTTCTGTAGCATGTAGTGAAGAACAGAAAGCTGGATCGGGAATTTTTCCCGATGGTCTACCATGATTTCTTCATTGACACTATCGCTCTGAATACAATATTTGAGCAAATGAATAAATTATAGTAATTATGTTGCTGTGGGCAACATAATTACTTAATAAGCGGACAAAATACAAGAAATAGTCTAACTCGCTCCGAGCTACTGCAAAAACGTTATCTCGGTTCTGTCCAGCCACGTCGCATTTGCACAATAAAATTTGGCACAAGTTATGTACCACACATGGTATTATATTGGGATGATTCTCATGTTATATGGGTACGCGCGGGCTTTTATAGGGGATTCGAATAGCTTCATTTATTCATACATATGGTGCTTGCCCTATATAATACTGGGTGCTTTATTTTAACGTGAACGTAATTAAAAAATAATCGTCGGCGGCATATAGCACATAAACAAATTGAGCTGGTTTACTCAAAGAGGCAGGCATTGTAGTAGAAATCAAGATGCAAAGTGACTAGTAACAATATTTATTATTAGGCTATTTAACTAATTAATTCAGCCCACATATTGCAATACACAAATTGAAGCCAGTGATGTCACAACGCGCATCCCCTTGAAACGAATTTTGACACCAGCACCAATTCTTTAGCTAAGCACAGTCAACCGTGCGGTAATAATGCACTGTTCTTCCACTAATGATTTTTTAACAAAACGCGTTTTTATACATTGAAGTTAAAAAATTATTGGAACACCACTGCACTTCGCAAATTTTGGAAATGCATAGCTCAAAACCTTTGTCACATGACTTTCTAAGTCACCGTGATGTAACTTCGTAGCCAGTCACCGTTTCCAATTCATAGATTACAATGTGTACCGTCAACTAATTAGTTTATAAGCTTTTTAGCAGAAATCTTATGATTACTCAAATATTCATTATGGTTTCTCATGCAAACAATATCTGCCTCTGAGAGTAATCCAGCTGAAGGAGTACAATTGTCCTGCACGCCACGGGTGATTTTTAAAAAATTCTCTTAACGATAAGGAAAAACACCCCGCACGTGGGAACATAAGTGTTATTTCACGTGATAACGTTAAGGGCCCAGTGTCGCAGGAAATCCGGCGTCCGGCATTCAGCGTTGACCGTCTTCTCGCGACAAGTAATTCCAAGCCACGCATACCCAACCACGCAGACCCTCCGTGTAGCGCAAAGAAGTTACTCAACTAATTGAATTTCTCAAGGTAAATTGCGTCAGAAAAATCGTGAAGTACACACGCAACCTACAGAGATGATAGCGTCGGATTGCAATTTGAATGTACGAGAAAACATAATTCTGTTACGCGGAAACTCCAACACAAGCCCCTTTTCCAGCGTTTCTGCCATTCATAGAGCGGCGCGCCCGGGTTCTTGCAACACCTCCAGATGGCGCACGCCTCCGCGCATTGCGGCCCACGAAGGAGGCCGCGTTTCTGACCAGAAAGCCCGCCTACGTGCATAGCGTTCGCCGCCAGCGTTTCTCGGTAAACATTACGGTTACATAAGTTGCAGTTGCCGGGAAACGTGAGAAGCAGTCGGGGATCTTTGAATGCTGTCGCGTTCCACTCTGAAAAGCGAAGTTTAAGCGTCCTCCAAATTTTTCCGAGACCCACTTATGTTCACATGGGCACCATATGGGACGTGCCCGATATGATGCATGGGAACATGTATGGAACCCCCACATGTTCATTAGAATTATTGGTACAGCTTTTAGTACAGCTTTTACAGCTGTAAAAGCATATCTTTTTCTTTCTGTAGGGGGCAATACGCTCAAAATGTTTTGTTAATACATTTTAAGAAAAAAAAAATTGCCCGTGGCTTAGCTCGGCTATGCCAGGATATACGTAGCGAAAGTTAAGGCATACATAGCATGGTTAGCCTTGGTTAATCTTGATTGCAAGTCCATGTTAGTCTGGTTGCCTAGATATGTTGCGGCGTTTAGCCAGTCGTTCGGCGCGCTGTTCGTCTGTTTCCTGGGCGATTCGTTTCCTCTTCATCTCGTTCCGATGTCGATTCCAGGCCTCCTCCTGCTTATCAGAATTGTCGCCGTCCATATTGCCGCCTCAACTGTGGTTGCGGCGCACGCTAGCTCTCCTTTTCAATCCTCCGACATGTTATCAGGCATGCGACGCAGCTCGCGAAGGAGCGGAGGCGAGCGCAACGACGAGGAACGCGGTGTGATGTCATACCAAACGGCGGCAGCGGAAAGGCGCGGCGCTGCGCAGCGGCGGTACACCTGTGGCTCGGTGCTACTAGTGGCGCATGCGCAGTAGTGACTAGGGAGAGAGAGAAATATCCGTGGCGAGGCGCGCGTTGTGACGTCATGTGCCTCCTCGGAGCACCGCCACGGCGAAATCGCAAGTTCGCGGCCAGTAAAGCTTTCCCTTTAAAACGTGTATCTCTGTAGATTGCCGTCTCGTTACCCTGTGCGATTACACCTTTGGTCAGCCGCTTACTCGGCGTCGAAGAACACCTCGTCGACGTCCATGGCCGCGGTCAGCTGACGGGCGAAGGCGGCCCCAACGGCGCCATAGTTGACGGCCTTGGTGGCCCGGGCGTAGAACAGTGGCTCCCGCAGCGCTCCGGGCCACACGGACACGGCGTTCTCGAAGGGATCGTAGCCGAAGAAACCGTCGCGGCTCCGTCCCCCCTGAGCGCCAATGCCTGTGAGGTGGCGGTAGGTGGGAGAGCCCAGCAGGGAGCGCAGGGCTCGGCGGGTGGCCAGCAGGTGCTCCAGGTACGAGGGGGCCGCGTCCGGCTCCGGAAAGCTGGAGTACATGAGCTCCAGCTCGTCGCGCGATTTGCGCAGCAGCTCGTCGCTGGGCCAGACGTCGAGCCTGACCCTCTGGAGCCTGTTGATGGCAGCGTCTGTGCTGCCGTGCCTGCATCGTGCGCGCGGTGTTGGGGCGCGTATGTCGGACACGACGGAGAAAGTGACCCCACACGAAAGGTCGTACGCGGTAAAGCTACGGAAAGGACGCTGCCACACTAATCCCACTTATAAGATACGTTAAAGGAAGAAAAAATAAACGTTCTGCCCAAATAATTTCCTACCAGTGCTTTAAGAACCTATTTCTGAGAAAACTTCGAATCCAGTGGGGACAATTCTGATGTGCTTTGTTTCACATACCCAGAAATAGAGGATATTTTGTTCAGTTTCGTCTTTCCGCCACCACGTGGCGTATCGACCTTAAAGAATTCGAAATTCCCGCTATGACGTATGCCATGACGCACAACTAAACGAAATCGAATAAAGAGATGCACACCCTGATACTGTTACTTCACCTCGGTACTTGGAAACGAGTGCGCTTACGTATCAATGTTATATGAATGACAGCCATCTACATGCTTGACAGGCAATGACTCAACTTTGTTTTGCTAGACACCTGGCCAGACAGCTCGTCAGCATTTCGAAAGCTGAGATGTCTAGCCGAGATAATTGCTCCGCCGAAGCTTCCGGTGAATGTTATTATCCTTACTTGAGTTCATTTTTATTTCTGTACGGCTGTGGTCGCGGGCATACGTATACGCTGGTTTCCCTATCGAACTGGCGTGATGCATTAAGAGGAACCTTTAGATTGGGCCGAATTACGATGTCGCATATTTAAATACGCGTAGAACGCAGAAATGCTACTACAAAAAAAAATTGCAGCAATCACTGTGGAACAAGGTGAATGAAACGTGTTGCATTTAATCAAAAAGCCAAATTCTAGGGAATGGAATAAGCATATTTCTTATTTAAGACATGAAACTTATTACAGGAATTGCCGAAAATCGGCAAGTTGGAAAAAATAGAGACACGAAGTTTAAAAACTTGTAACTCAGTATCAAAGACGTATATCGCATGTCAGTAAACTTGATCCGCTAGCTCATCTAAAGCAGATAAATTACATGTACGAATACACAACATACGCGATTTTGTTACAATGCTTGCGAGGGTTCTCGCAAAAGTCCTATTTCGAAATTAGGGCTAAATTTAAGTGCGGCGTTTAATATAGGATCTTTGTATACTTTACATGTAATATTAGTGTAGCTTACCGAATTGTCCTATAATTTTTCATCGCTGAGGTAGCGTTGTAAACTTCCGTGTTTGAAAGTTTGCAGTTTAATAAAATTTTGTAAAAAAAATTGGCAACCCAAATGAAACATTCGTTTGCTGCAATCATTAACTGTTAACTTTAATTCTGTTTCAAATTCAACAAAGTCCATTAAGTTCGGTGGAGTGGTAGCCGAGAAAAACGATTGCTGATTTCCCATTTAATTAAATAGGAGCGACCGCGCTAAAAATTTCCCTTAAGTTCGAGTTAGAAGAATGCATTTGTTTGGAGGATATGTTTGTGAAGCTGCTTAGTAACGAGGAGGAGCAAATAAGAGAAGGTACGTATGCTAATCGGAGTGGCGTCTGCATTAAGGGTGTACGAATATACGAAAATTTTGAATAACGAATCAAATGGGGCACTATTTGATTCGAAGACCGAGTCGAACAGTCACTATTCGTAATTGCGAGTATTTTTCGAGTACTTTGCGAATATTTCAAAACGTCAACTGTGTCCAAATTAACATAAAATATGAGCAAAAGTACGGTATATTTTCACCCCCGTAGGCATGTATATACAAATAATATGAAAGCTCAGTGGAGTAGTAGTGGAGCAGACTACGTCACTTGGGTAGACATACTTCACATGTTGAACAGCGATCATTTTCACTCTCTGAAAAGTCCTGTGCATGTGAAGAAACTACTTGCATCCTCCTAATGCTCCATTTGTGATTTTAACGAGCGGCGTTTCACAGCGTACTATGCAATGACAGAAACTTGCTAACTTTAAGAATACAGGGATGTGAACATCGTTTTATATTAATCGGGATATTTTATTACATTATAATATATATTATATTATATATTTATATTAATCGGAAAATTGCTCGAAAAGTATTCGATACTCGATTTGCTTCTATCACTATACGATTCGTATTAGATTCGGTTTCAGAAATCACTATTCGCACACCCCTAGTCTCGAGGGATAAATATTGCTACGGCACAATATGCGCGATCACGAAAGGCCAGCAGTGTGAAGACGACGACGACGATTAGAAGCTAGCGCGGGCTGTTGCCTCTTGGCCAAGCGCAGCGTATTTTCCTTGTAAATATATTTGTACATAGCTTTTCGTCTGCGTCTTCCTACGTAACATATCTGGTGGAGGTGGACGTTCCTTGTACCTCGTCACGGAGCTTCGCAGTGGACGGTACGTCGAGCCTTCCTTCATGGCTCCCGGCGACGACAACCCGACTCCGCCGGCTCCGACACCTGCTGCCACTTCGACGACCTACATCACTCTCCCCGCTCCCCGTGATCCTGGCGTATTCTCGGGCCAAGATGGGGAAGACGTCGATGACTGGATCAGCCTGTATGAACACGTCAGCCGCAATAACCGGTGGGACCCTACTATTATGCTCGCCAACGTAGTCTTTTACCTCGGTGGCACACCTCGAGTTTGGTATCGCACGCACGAAGATGAGCTCACCAGTTGGGATTCACTTAAGACACAGCTTCGAGACTTGTTCGGCAACCCCTACGGTCAACAACTTGCCGCGCAGAAGGCGCTTTCCGGCCGTGTGCAGACGTCAACAGAGCCCTATGTCACGTACATTCAGGACGTCTTGGCTCTGTGCCGCAAAGTTGACACCCACATGACTGAGTCAGACAAGGTTTCCCACATCCTCAAAGGCATTGCCGATGACGCCTTCAACTTGCTCGTTTGCAACAACGTAGCGACGGTGGATGCTGTTATAAGAGAGTGCCGCCGCCTGGAACTCGCCAAAAGCCGACGTATTGACCAGCAGTTTGCCCGTCTGCCCAACACCCCAGCGACATCTTCCTGTGCCGACGCTCCTCGTCCCAACAACACTGCCGATGTTACCAGGATCGTCCGGCGTGAGATCGAGGCCGCCTATCCGGCTGCCTTCGACTCCAGTCCCACCAACACATCTGCAGTCACGGTCTCACTGATCCAGGCAGTTGTCCGCCAGGAGTTTGAAAACATGGGTCTTCACACCATCTGCTCGGCCCATCGCCCTAATACCCGCCCGGCTTCTTCGATTTCGCCCCGTCCCGCATCTTCTTACCCACCACGTTTCCGCAACCCATCTGAATGGCGCACTGCTGACGACAAGCCTATTTGTTTCCACTGCCATCGAATCGGGCACATTTCTCGGCACTGTCGTAGTCGCTGGAGTTCCCCGAGCCGACCTACTTATACTGCCTACTCTCGCCCCTCAGGTGGCCCTTCTCGTCCCTATGCCGCACGCTCCGATAATGCCGCCACTGATTCTCCTGCAACGAACCGCCCCTATTCTCGTTCGCCTTCGCCCCAACGACGACAATCTCGCTCTCCCCAGCCCCGTCGCGCCTATTCGCCGACTCCCTTCGGACGCCGCTCCCAGCCGGAAAACTAGACGATGCAGCGCCTCGAGGTGACGCTGCATTGCTCCCTACGCCGCCAAATCCTCTACTGACTTTGCCCACTCATCTGAACCTTCTTGACGTGCAAGTCGACGGTGTTTCTGTGTCTGCTCTCATAGACACTGGGGCGCATTTGTCCGTAATGAGCGCTGACCTTCGTAACCGGCTCAAGAAAATTATCACGCCCGCCACGACGCCTGTTGTCCGTGTCGCCGATGGCGGAACAGCCCCCGTAATTGGTATGTGTACCGCCCGCGTCTCCTTCGCCGATCGCTCAACAATCGTGCTATTCACAGTCATCGCCCACTGTCCCCACGACATCATCCTCGGCTTAGACTTCCTTTCCGCACATTCTGCTCTCATCGATTGTTCCGCCAGTACTCTCCGCCTTGACCTGCCTGTTCTGGATCCTGCTGAACCACACCCCAGTCGCCTCAGTTCCGCCGACTTCGTTCGCTTGCCACCTTCGGCACTGACCTACGTTGACCTAGTGTCATCCCCACCAGTCCCCGACGGTCACTACATCGCGGCTCCTATGCAAGACGTCCTCCTTACACATGGGATCACAGTACCCCATACAGTTTTATCTATTACGGCGAATTGCGTCTGCCTGCCAGTGGTCAACTTTGGCTTGACGACACAAGTGCTGCCACGTGGGATGTCTTTGGCCCAGCTTTGTTCATTCGAGGATCACTCAGTAGCATCCATTGCAGTAGACGACACTTCATCCGATACTCCTCTACCATCGCAGTCGGCAAATTGTACCATCGCTGACTTACGGAAAATGATTGCCCCCGACTTGCCCTCCGAGCACGCTCGTGAACTCTACCGCGTTCTGTTTTCCTACCACGATATTTTTGACTTTAACGATCGTCCTTTAGCCCAAACTACAGCTGTCAAACATCGCATTAATACCGGCGATGCCCCTCCTATTCATCGCCGCCCGTATCGAGTGTCACCAGCTGAGCGTCAAGTTATTCACGCAGAAGTTCGCAAAATGCTTGCCAAGAACATTATTGAACCATCATATAGTCCATGGGCGTCACCTGTAGTACTGGTCAAAAAGAAGGATGGCTCATGGCGCTTTTGCGTGGATTATCGGCACCTTAACAGGGTTACCAAAAAGGACGTGTATCCCCTACCTCGGATTGATGACGCCCTTGACTGCCTCCACGGTGCTCGCTATTTCTCTTCTATTGACCTTCGCTCCGGCTACTGGCAGATTGCCGTGGACGATCTCGACCGCGAGAAGACTGCTTTTGTCACACCCGACGGTCTTTATCAATTCAAAGTGATGCCGTTCGGTCTATGTAACGCCCCTGCCACTTTTGAACGCATGATGGACTCCCTTCTTCACGGTTTCAAGTGGTCCACGTGCCTGTGCTACTTGGACGACGTTATCGTCTTCTCCCCAACGTTCGCTACGCACCTAGAGCGCCTCTCAGCAGTCCTGGACGTTTTTCGGCGAGCCGGTCTGCAACTCAACGCATCGAAGTGCCAATTCGGCCGTCGCCAGATTACCGTCCTTGGACATCTCGTTGACGCGAACGGAGTGCAACCGGACCCAGGCAAGATCCATGCTGTTACGCACTTCCCTGTTCCGAAGTGTGTCAAGGATGTGCGCAGCTTCATCGGCCTTTGTTCGTACTTCCGCCGTTTCGTGAGAAATTTCGCCGCCATAGCACGACCACTAACCGACCTTTTGAAAAAAGACGCTCCTTTCCAGTGGGGCGATAACGAGGCCTCTGCATTCTCTCATCTAATCGACATTCTCACAACGCCTCCCGTTTTGGCCCATTTCGATCCTTCTGCGCCTACCGAAGTCCGTACTGATGCCAGCGGTCACGGAATTGGAGCAGTACTGGCACAACGCCAGCGTGGCCACGACCGTGTTATCGCATACGCCAGCAGGCTCCTCTCACCCGCGGAGCGCAACTATTCCATCACTGAGCGTGAGTGTCTGGCCCTAGTTTGGGCGGTTGCGAAATTCCGCCCATACTTATATGGCCGATCCTTTTCCGTTGTCACAGACCATCACGCGCTTTGCTGGTTATGCTCACTGAAAGATCCTACAGGAAGACTTGGTCGCTGGGCCTTACGCCTCCAAGAATATTCGTATACTGTCACCTATAAATCTGGCCGACTACACAAGGACGCTGACTGCCTGTCTCGCTACCCGGTCGACGAGCCTGACGACGCCGACAGTAGTAGCGCCAACGGCATTTTCTCTGTCTCTGCCTTCGGTAACATCGCCGATGAGCAGTACCGAGACCTATCGCTGCGAGCACTTATCGAGCGTCTGCGCTCTACACCTACCGACGCATCCGTTCGCCGATATGTCCTCCAGGGTGGCATTCTGTATCGAAGGAACTTCCTCCCTGACGGCTCTGACCTTCTTCTTGTCGTGCCAAAACAGCTACGACAGACTGTGCTCTTTGAGATGCATGACGCACCCACTTCAGGACATCTTGGGGTAACCCGCACGTACGACCGCGTCCGCCGCCGCTTCTATTGGCCTGGTCTCGCTCGCTCCGTTCGACGCTATGTTGCTGCCTGTGATCCCTGCCAGCGTCGGAAGACACCTCAGGTGCTACCTGCCGGTCATCTCCAGCCGATCACCGTCCCTGTGGAACCGTTCTTTCGTGTTGGATTAGACCTGCTCGGTCCCTTTCCCACGTCATCTTCTGGGAACAAATGGGTAGCCGTCGCGACTGATTACGCCACCCGATACGCTATCACTCGGGCTCTCCCTACCAGCTGCGCCACTGACGTCGCGGACTTTCTCTTGCGTGACATTATCTTGCTTCATGGCGCCCCGCGACAGCTGCTTACTGACCGTGGTCGAAACTTCCTCTCGAAAGTTATCGCTGACATTGTGCGTTCCTGCTCCATTCAACACAAACTGACTACTTCATACCATCCTCAAACCAATGGCCTGACAGAGCGGTTAAACCGTACTCTTACCGATATGCTGGCCAAGTACGTTTCCAAGGACCACCACGACTGGGACATTGCCCTTCCTTACGTAACATTTGCGTACAATTCTTCCCGGCACGACACCGCCGGATTTTCTCCCTTTTATCTACTGTACGGTCGCGAACCTACCTTGCCCCTAGACACGGCACTTCCTCCTGCTGCGGTCTCAACAAGCGAGTATGCGCGCGACGCCATCGCCCTCGCTGACCATGCACGCCAGCTTGCCCGTGCTCGACTGACGGCCTCACAGACCACTCAGCAGTGTCAGTACAACGCCCGCCATCGTGACGTACAGTTTTCACCTGGTGCGCTCGTGCTCCTGTGGTCGCCCTCTCGTCACGTCGGACTTTCAGAGAAGCTCCTTTCGCGATACACAGGGCCCTACCGCGTGCTGCGCCAGGTGACGCCTGTGACTTACGAAATTGCTCCTGTGGCCTCAACCTCGTCCTCTCCTGTGGCATCTAGTGATGTCGTACACGTCAGTAGGCTCAAGGCCTACTACACTGCTTCCGAGTCCGATCTTTAGTCGCTCCGGGACGGCGCTTTTGCAGCCGGGGGTAGTGCTACGGCACAATATGCGCGATCACGAAAGGCCAGCAGTGTGAAGACGACGACGACGATTAGAAGCTAGCGCGGGCTGTTGCCTCTTGGCCAAGCGCAGCGTATTTTCCTTGTAAATATATTTGTACATAGCTTTTCGTCTGCGTCTTCCTACGTAACAATATCACTAGCTGCTTGCCCCTAGAATAATAAAAAGAATATAGCAAATATATTAAAATGTGCTACGGCTGTGTGCCCCAGAAAACTTCCAAGCACAACGATACAAGGTGCATTAAAGACGGCCTCTTTTTCTCTAAATATTCTTAGTATATGGCTAAATTATTATAAACGTATAACCTGACAACATAATCTTAAAAAACGCGCAACACTTCCGCGGCTTACATAGGCACAGAAAAATTTTGAGGGCAACTGTTTCTCTCGAGCCGTTACGGTAGGAATTTTTATTGCCCGATTTTTAAAGGTGCCCTCACCAGGCCCCATAGAAAATTTTGGTCATACGCTGGAAGTTGTTACGTTTCCTCTAGGGAATATTCTGCTGCAAAAATTTAAGAATTCGTAGCCGAGATAGAAATACTTCTGCGCCGCGAACCCCATAATTTCAGCAGGCGGGCTCCACTGCCAAGCAAGACGCTCTCTCCACTCGCCCCGTCTAGCCTTCGCAAGCGAAATTCCTCTCCTGCGTTCTCCCATACTCGTTCTCGAGGATCGCGTGACGTATACCTCACAGGCCCCGTCTTTTTTTTTTTTCTCCTCGCTTTCTTTTCGGCGCTACGCACTTCCGCTGACGGTGTCGCGCGCGAGCTTGTTGTCTCGTTCGCCCAGCGCACGATTTTGCACGCTGTGCACAAGGAAGCATGACTAACGGTATCATCATCAGCAGCAGCATGGCTACGCCCACTACAGGGCAAAGGCCTCTCCCATGCTTCTCCAACTATCCCGGTCATGTAGCGGTATAAATCAGTGCTACACGAATACTCAGGCAGAACAAGCGGATCGCAGAGCATGATCACGTGCTATAGCACGGTAGAAAATGGCATAGTTTCGGTACCTACGCACGTGACCGCACGACCGTGGAAACAAGCAGTTGAAGCGCAAGTACATCTCTCTTGCTTCGGTGCGAAGTAAACCAAAAAACAAGCAGACATTCCGTTTGTGTGTTTTATTATTTTGCTAAACTTCAGTTCGTCAATTCAAGCAACAGATCGCACAGATAACAGATGTATTGAATAATTCTCGAAGTCACGTGTCACCACGAGCGACGTCACACTGCGGACAGGACTACGTAGGCGCAGGCACACGAGTACGTCATCCTCCGGCTTGGAGAGCGGCGGCCGCGAGAAGGAAAAACGGCGTTTGGTTTGAAATTATGCTCAATATATGCTCTGAGCTCGTCAGCTCAAAATGGCCAGACCTGGTGAGGGGCGCTTTAAGCGACCAGTTTAACACTTTGCCCGCGTATGATTTTGCGAACTGCGTACGCTTGACCATTTTAAAAAAACTGCAATCCACCAACACAAATAAACTTGCACGCACAATCTGACATCTTTGGTTACAGGAACCTCCCTGAGAAATTTGACATCAATTGAAGT
The DNA here is from genome assembly GCF_023375885.2 of Dermacentor andersoni. NCBI lineage: Eukaryota > Metazoa > Arthropoda > Arachnida > Ixodida > Ixodidae > Dermacentor > Dermacentor andersoni. Next base: position 101,169,439 of record NC_092822.1, read on the forward strand.
AATTTTTGATGTGGTCTTACTCTTAGTTGTCGGCCATTTTTGGTATCATCATTCGGTCACGCCGCCAGATACAACGCCGGATTTTCGCGTAATGTGGCACATAATGCTTTCGCATCAAAAAGTAGTGTTCTTCCACTTTCACGATAAAAAAAAACATCAGTGGCTAACGCCGCAGTAAGACCTCGCATGGACATGTCGCGTGCTTGTATCATGTGCTATATAGAAGAAACAAATCTGTAACCAAATATCTACCACTGCTTCAAACGATCATGCACTCCGGAGCCTGTCACTCCACCACTCGAGAACCTTGATTTACAATGTACGGTGTGCTTTTATCATCAACAAAAGCTATTTCATTCGTGGGCGAAAACCTTATCCAACAAGCTAGGAGGTAGTCACGCAGTGTATCTACAGATAAGAATTCGAATGCTTGTCAAAGTAAAACACAACTTCCTCTGCAGATTAGATCGCCATATGTTCCGTAACTATTTTTTTCTGCTAAACCACAGCTTAGAATTGCAGTAAAAATGTTGCTGTATGGTTACATTTGTGAAATGTTTTCAAAATACACTACTGATCACCGAGACTGACTGCACGCACAAACGCGCGCACATGTCGCGCTAGGTGCTCCCTCCGCCTCCTCTCCAGCAGTAGTTAGTGCCATGTCTACTTAAATCAGTTCAGTACTCAGATTTGTTTCCCAGATAGACCGAGGGAGCGCGAGATAAACCACCAGAAATTGCCGCCGAGTGTATACCTGGCATACATTTACGAGCGCTCGCCCAACCTAGCACGCCGATTGCCCATAGATGGCACCACTGCGCCGGCAATATGGCGGCGCCTACAACAAAAATACGTGTTTTCATTTAGCGATGTATTGGCTGGCGCGGACGTTGCAAAGTCCGGAGCGAAGTGTGGCGCGACTGCCTCGCTAACCTGGAGATCGCGAAAGGCAAAGCGTGGGTGATGCGTTGGCGCGATTCACAGCAGCCGTCGCCCACAGACCTCCCAGACAACGCGAGCTACTCTGGCGGGATCTCGTAGCCATCGTCGCCGCACAGCCTGTTTTGCACGAAACTAAGCTTTTGTTCTGACGCTTTCGTTCCACCAACGATGAGAGCGGCCCTTCCACGCGGGAAAATTGTACCACGAGTGTCATTGGCGACAACACCCGAGGGATCGTCACATCGAGCCTTATTCGTAGCCGCTGGCCATCGCCCTTTGCAGGAGCAGTGATCCACGTCACACGCGCTGGTACCGTGGGCTGACCTCAGCAGCTGACGCCGTGGACGAGCGTAGCCCTTCCCACCCTGCTACCCTCCCCTACCTCCCCCCCTTCCTCGGAAGCACAGATGAGATTGCTAACGCGGCTGCGGGTGCCGTGGCCACCGGCTAGTCAGCGCATGCGCAGGCCGTCTCCGCTCCGCTCCTCCTTCGCTTTCCGCCTCATGCTTTCCTCCTTGCTCTTTCTTCGCTCTTGCCCCCGCGAGAAAGAAGAGAGCTCTCGCTGGGACGAGAGGTCTCTTTTTTTCATTCCCTGGTGCGCTCCGCGTTCGCTCTTTCATCCTCCGCTCTGCTTGTTCGCTCGGTTACGCCGACGCCGCCGAGGTACGCGCGCGCCAATTCTCAACGCAGGAACGGGCGCTTAAGAGCTGCGCTCTAAAAAAAGGGCTATACATACCTTTGTTCGCTTGCCATGTTTTTTCGGCGAATGAGCACTGCGACGGCCGCACGCAGCACCTCGTTGAGGATGACGAGCAGGAGGGTTCGCCGGGCAGCCATTCCGACACGCTCGCCATGGTTCACCGCCAGGAAGAGACGGTACGTGTACTCGGCCTGGAACTCGCAGCGAGTCCTGGAAACACGGAGCAGTCGTACCGGCGTTAGGCCCACACACTGGAATACTGAATACATTTCTAGGATTATGCTTTCTAATGGTATCTCATTTTAAGCGGGGATGTGATAAATAGTCCCTGGCGTGCTTGAACTACTGATGTCGAACTACATATATTGCAGTCGCGTTTTGCCCATCTCGATATACTTTATCTTCAATAAAACATCTCTGCGGTAAAATTACTGTTATACTATACAGTAAAACCTGGTTAGACGAAAACCGAAGGGACAGAAGTATGTGTTCCATTTATCAGGAGCTTCATTTAGACGAATCACACAAAAATAAAGAAGAATCGTATTATATTGAGAAGCATCGCTTGCTTTAATTTTACTGTGGTGAACAACGTTAAGGTGCTCTTTTTTGAGTATCATTGCTCTTTTTTGAGTGCGTAAGTCATTAATACCCCTTTTAGATGCAACTTCTGCTACCGTCTATTTCAAAATGAGGCAACTGATCAGAAAATTGGCGCTTTATGGACGCTTGAACTACAGGAGCAGTACTCCTTCCATTTGTTCTAGTTGTGATGTACACATACGCATCCGGTCCTTCAAAGGGCTGCCGTTCTCCGTGACACGGAGGGAATGCTAAACGTCGCTGCACTACACGTTTTTCATGAAATCAATTCTTGAAGCTAGTGTTAGCGCTTTGTGCTCTCGCTTTTTGACTGGCACCATCAAGAGACAAGGAACGTGATAACTAAGCAATGTGAACACAGGGCATAGCAATCGTTGATTCCACAGCATCACAAATGTCTGATGAATCGCATTTCCTTTACTTAAGCATCCCCATTTTACATGGTGGCCGGACTATTCGTGTTTGGTATTTAGTATAACGACCGATGAAGTACGTGATAGGTTCGGCTCCGGTTCCGTGACCGAAGTTCACAAAAACTACGTTACCGTTGACTGAAGCTTGTTGACATTAAGTCTATAAGTCAGTAAACAAATTTGAAACCCTCGTTCCGCTTACCAGGCGTTTCCGTTTAAGCGAATTTTGTTTATCCGGAGTCCACCGTATATGCATGTAGTGAATCCGACTCCATCTGTTCTCTTACTTTTTTTTCCCCACAAGTGCTCTAAACGTCTCTGGCTCATCTCGACAGCTGATTAACTAATGCTCCCGTCAGCTTTGAACCTTTCTGGAAGCGGTGGACGTTCCCAATGGTCCTGGCTGTGTCAACAGCTGGGATCAGCTGTGAGCTGTAGTGCTGGTGGCAACATCTTATGAATATGTTATCAATCGTAAGATACTATGCTTTTAAAGCTTCAGTAGAAGCTCCGCCCACAAAATTGCACCTCATCTGCCTTCTGTGCCTCCAGTCGAAACGTTGTTCCCAAGAAACGTTTGAAAGACGTTTAGTTTCCGTGGCGACGTCACGAAATATAGCGGACATTAACCGAAGCGTATACAGAAATTCTCTTAGTTTGACAGCGGTGTGTTCGCCGCTACACTCGCCGGTTGTCACCGACTTTAAAAATATTGCATAGACGCAGGGCTTTGGGGACTACGATACAGCGGCCAGTATATTGATCCATGTAGGCAAATCGAATAGAGTTGGTCACTGCGATAAATGTTGCGCGCTTTCGTAATCACAGGTTAACGAGATGCGGCCTCCAGTGACTCTTTTGCGAATGTCTCGGGTTGTTGTGGCAAAAGTTTAAAGCTTGACTGTGCAATACTAAAGCACGCTGCCAGGACAGGAGGTGTCTTGGCACTTAGCGACAAATCAGCTAACTGTAGCGGATTTTTAGTCACGTTAACGATAACTTTACCTCTTTGAAGTGTTAGTGATGTTTTTAGTCATATTTTAGTTATGTAAAAAGCAAGTAAATTTTTCTGGTAAAACTCCTCAATCCGCTTAGGGTACATTCAGTACTATGCCTCATTTTATGCCATTGATGGCATAAATGCCTCCATTTGTCGCTACTTCTTATGACGTGCTGAAAAATTATATTCCGGGGTTGTATCTTTCAGAGCTACGATCTGATAATGAGGTTAATTCTGACCACCTGGGATTACTTGATGCGTACGGAAATCTAAGCACACAATCATGCTATTAGCGTTCTTACGGAACTTGCGCAGTTTGCGGCATGTATCTACATCTCTATGTATGTCTGTACGCTCCTGACCTCTTTCACGCCATCTTGGACCACTAGGTAGCCCTTGGTCAAATGGGTAGCGAACCAGGCTGCTGTGCTGGGGAACAGGATTCAAAAGCAACAGAACAAGACCCTTCACTTCTCACCGATGCTGCTCGCGGTCATCGAGTTTTTTCTGTCCATGTGTGTCGTCGCGCGTTATGCCATGCGTGTTTACTTAGCCAGCCTACGTTTACTGCAGTTCATAGCGGCATTAAAGATTGTGGGGATGTGCGACTCTCATGCGTCCCCTTATATGTTGTTTTCCCCGCATATCTTGCGTCTCCTGTAGTGCGGCTTCTCTGCATAGCCTAGTGCCGGCGGCAGTCGGTCGGGTTGCAGCGCATTACGAGAGATGGTTCGAGTGTGGCGCTGCTAGCGCCACCTGACGGCGGTGATGGTCGGGTGCGACAGGGAGTAAGCTCTTCCTATTTGGCTCTTATTCGGCAAGCGGCGCCGACGTTCCGGGCGTGCGCCAATCCATGCTTGTGCGAGACCGTCTCGCGAGGCCTATACCAGAATGGACGAACACGGTCGTTCGAACGCGCCACCGTTCTCGTGACCGTACGCGCGAACGGCCAGGCGTTGGTGTCCAGCATGGGGCGAACATATTCGCTCGCTATCCGGTCGCGGTGAGTCGAAATTCCGCAATTTGTCGCGCGCTCATCGGCATGTTTTGTGGATAGCAACTCGGCTAGCAAGCATTAGTGTATAAAAGGCATAATAAGTACGCTTGCACTACTGTGTTGTCGTTCCTTTGTCCCAAGAGCACGGATGAGAATCCCACATCTGACTGCCGAACGTGGACTTCTTGGGGCATCTGACCATAGCTTCAAGTTTTGCTTCGTTCGAGACATTTGTTCGAACGAAGCGTTGGGATAGCGTGGATTTTGATTGCAAGCGTCGGTGGCGGGCTTTCTTAAGCGAGGTGACGGTTGCTGCAGTGCGTTTGAACTTTTAAACGTGCTAAGCCTTTTCGCAAGCGATTTTTTAATGACATTCGTCGGTACAAGAGCTACGTGGTCTGCATCCTAGGAGAGCGAGGCTTAGCGCCCGCGGAGCATTGGCAAGCCTGAGGCGAGTGAGTACGGAATCCTCGTGAGTGGTCCGAATTTCTTATGTAAATAGCTTCGTCTATTTCTTTGACTCTGACGAAGTCATGGCTCTGCGAGCCAGGGGGCCGCGGACCACGGCTGCCGCTACGGGCTGATTGGTATTGCGGCCTGGCACTGGGCACTTCGACACCATTTGGGTCGGTGGGCGCCATCAACTCGGATGCTGTGTACACCGAGCGGAGTAGGACCACCTCACAGAGCTGACGTCTCCTCGCGCCTGCCTGTGTGCGCCCATTTCGGGTGTTGTTTTTTTTATGCCGATTGTTAGGGTAGCGACGTTTCAGGCCTAAGGCTTCACGAAGCTGCCTGTCGCACGTGGAGCGACACAACCTGGTTGACCATGGCGTTGAGGTGTCGCACTTTGATTCCGTCATTCTGTTTAGCCTCGCACGAATTTAAATTACTCGTTCGACCATGGCGTTGAGGTGTCGCACTTTGATTCCGTCATTCTGTTTAGCCTCGCACGAATTTAAATTACTCGTTCGACTCAAGAAAGCGAGCTTTGGTCACGTGAATTCAGCATCGGAGTAGCCGCCTGATCTTTTGCTACCCGAATTGATCATCGTACCACGTGGGCGATGCGCATGCGGAATTCCTCTCCCTTGCACTACTTTAGTGTTTACCGAGTGCTTTGAGTGTACGCCGAGTGGGTGGAGTCACCCCTGGTTTGCTGTCACCTGCACATCGTCTGCGCTGCTCTCCCGGACTACGATCGAGCCACCCCGGGCAATGGAGATGCTATGGCCAGTTCGGCGCAGCGACTTCAGCGGCCGCCTGTGTCCGGCTTGCAACCCTCGGCGGCAAAGAAAAGTGCCAGCAGTCACCAACAGCTACTGCGGCTCTCGCCAGTATAGGGCGCGTCGGCTCGAGCGACGCTTGCTCGTGCCGACTACGGCGTCTACGTTTCCGGAGTCCTGGCCTGGAGTCGAGCCGTTGGGTCTGCAGAGTTGCTGCTGTGACCAGCGGACGCCAGCGGTGTACACCAAGAGCAATGTCGGCTGGCATGTTGTGCTTCCACAGCGCGTGGACATTTCCTCGGCGCGGCCACTGCGTCATGTACTACCTCTTGTTCGCGAAGCACGCTTTGGTGTTAGACCTGTGTGACGTGTTTCGCCGGAATATGTAGTGAATTAAGCTTGGGAAATGTGAGGATGCGCAACTCTCACGCGTCCCCTGATATGTTGTTTTCCCCGCATGCCTCAAGTCTCCTGTAATCCGGCTTTTCCGCGTAGCTTAGTGCTGGGGGTGGTCAGTTGGGTTGCAGCGCATTACGAGAAATTGTGCGAGTGTGGCGCTGTCAGTGCCACCTAACGGCGGGGTTGGTCGGGCGCGACAGGGAGTGCAACCCTTTCGAGAGCCGTGCTCCCGCAAGGGTTGCAGAAGATAGTGCCAGCCTTTCCTCTTTTCCCCTGCAAGAACCACTTCTTCTTTGGCTCGGAATCGGCAAGCCTCGCAGGCATTCTGCGCGTGCACCGATCTATGCTTCTGCGAGACCATCTCGCGACGCCTACACCGGAATGGACGAACACCATCGTTCGAACGCGCCACCGTTCGCGTGACCGTACACGCGAACGACCAGGCGTTGGTGTCCAATATGGGGCGAACATATTCGCTCGCTATCCCGTCGCGGTGAGTCGGGCTTCCGCGATTTGTCGCGCGCCCATCGGCATGTTTTGCGGATAGCAATTCGGCATTAGTGTATAAAAGGCACAGCAAATACCCTTGCACTGCTGTGTTGTCGTTCCTTTGTCCCCAAAACACGGGTGGGAACCCCACAAGCTAAGAGCCTTACTTCGTGCAATATCCTAACATGTTGCTATCGTATTCACTGTTTCGCCCTTATGCTGAAATTGTGATTCGTTAAAGAAATAAGTCAATATTCTGCAGAGACACTTAAGGCTGCTTATGTGGGAATGCGAAAGCGTTGTAGTTCCTTGGGTGAAATGTTTCTCTTTCGCGCATTCCTTGCCCGCGCAAGCTCTCGCCTGCGTTCTAACTGCGCCTCGGTAAGGCCAAATCAAACGCCCCAAGCGTCTCAACGCGCTTAAGAAAGCTCCTTTAAAATACCACACGTTCAACTGAGGCTTGATTCTTTTTTGCCTAGTCGCCTACTATTTCTGGGTCGTCTTCATTTTTCTCTCGTTCAGAGTTTCCTCCTTCTTAGGTGCTTCTTTAAACTTATTTTACTTAAGAATGCAGATAATCCATTCTTACGTACACCTACAGGGCTACGTATGCAATGTGCGCCACAGGAGGCTTTGCATACACTGTTTACACTGTTGCATGCACACGCATGCAAAAATTACTACAGGTATTTATACCGTCTCAAAATTTGCGTGTCTGAGATGATGCTGAGGTGTCTCTTGCGAATACAGGGCGTCAAGAATCAGGCGTCCCGCTACTGCTCCTAAGCAGGATGACGCCTTCGGAAGTCAAATACATACTAGAAGACAGTTGTTTAGTGCTGCCTGAAGTTTTTTGCTTTGCTTCTGGGAGACAATTTCTAGAATATTTCTAGAACAAGTGCTACGTATATAGCTTTGGGCAGGTCGTCGGAGCCATACCTACCTCGATTTCTGCTCAGGTGTCACCGATTATGGCACGAAACATTGACATTGTCACCATTGCGAATTGTGCCACATATCCATGTAATCAACGCAAAAAAAAATGCCGCAAGCAGCTACCCATCAGACTGCTCCGGAATAAATGCAGTAAGCAAACGCTGCCGACAACACACATTTTCTGGGATGGCTTCAACGTCGCTCGTCGTGAGGACTTTTTGTGCCCTCTAGGGTACAGCGATTCTCGTTTCGTCTTGAGCGAACGACATCATCTACGTCATCTGAATACTAAGGCATTTAGGAGGCCCTTGCGCATTTACTTGGACGGCCGCCACCAAGGAGCTGGGTGATATTGACACGTGTACTTATCTTTCTCGGGTGACCACGTTTCGCCGCCTAACAAATGTTATCGCACAGCGCGGGACGCGCATGCATGTATCCGAAGTTTCTGGAAAGTTATCGATGCTTCTATCCGGCTGTATGTTGTCGCCGAACCTTGTGTTATCAGATTTCATCGCGTGACGCGAATGGTGTAGAACTTTGTGGCAGGCACGCGGGTCCCAACGATTAGTCTGGAACATTCGACGACTGCTGTATAAAAGCCGACGCGCTTGACCCGCTATCAGATTTTCGAAGATCGCCGACCGTGTTCGCCGCTATCGTTGTGCTAGAAGTGTAGCCTGTTTTTTGTGGGCACAGGTTCGCCCAATAAAAGTTAGTTTTGTCTTTCACAGTATTGCTACTGTGTTCTTGAATGTCACCACCACGTGACAATATTTACCGGTTCGAAAGCAGCCACACAGTCTGGAACAGGCACAAGCGATGTTAACACCCAGCCTGTGGTACTGCCTATTTATTGTTCACCACAAGGCTAACACTGCTGCGCGTTGCATCACCTTCCAATGGATACCTGGCTACGCCGGTATTTCGGCAAACGAAAAAAGCGAATGAAGCTGCCCGAATGAAGCTTACCTCAACTTTAGAAGACTATTTAGAAACATATATAGAAAGCGACGCTTCAAGCATGGTAAAAGAATATGCCTAAAAGAAGATCGCCTCTGGAATCTGCCTCTTCGCCTAGATACCTTTCCGCCATCGACTGACCCTGAATATGGATAAAAAATTCCACAACTACTCTCTCGCCATTTAGAGACATTGTACCATCGGCTTCGACTGAACTTAGCATTCACAAATAATTAACTGCACCGCATAGGGCGTACCGCTGATTTCAACTGCGATATTTATGGCAGCTTAGAGACATTGGAGCATATGCTACTTGAAGGCCCGCGTACCGTGACGAGAGACATCCCTTTGAGCACCAAATGAACTTGATTTGTCACAATGCGCTAACGTTACCTTGCATATTATATCAAATGACCGGCGCTTCGAAACAAACGTGGGTGTGAAATTTATTCTTACAATGCCTATCAGAAACTGGTCTCCTCGGAAAGCTTTTAAGATTCACTATACCTTATATAAAAGCCTAAATTCATACACCGTCTTTCCTGTAAATATCATTATCAAGTGCACTCGCGTTTCATATTACTACGTTAGCTTTGGGAACGTGGCAAAGTGTATATGTCTAAAGTGTGGGAAGTCGGTCACGTGACAGCGATAGAGAGGGGATATATATATATATATATATATATATATATGTGTGTGTGTTTGTGTGTGTGTGTGTGTGTTTTAACTGACGGCTGTCTCCTCTGGACCTACGTCAGTTGAACTTGCAGAACAACATTTTGCTATATGGTGAACATGGTTTAAATCATGAATCAGGACCCCAAAGTTGTGCGAGTTAATGATAAAGTATTAATCTCGCATTTACCGCTAAATCTTCATTGAATGTTTATTTTTTAAAATTGATTTTTCCCCACTCCTCTGGAATCAGAGGAGTGGAGCAGCATGCCAGCGGTTGTATACACGCCAACAAAAATCTGTTTTCTAATGAGGAGCCTCTCCCTCTCAAAGCTTGCAGTTCTTGTGTTTTGTATGTAGGTTTATTTTTATATGTGAATCTGGACATGGTATTTGATGAAAACAATTTGCCGTGTTAATTTGTGAAAAGTGTTTTTAAAATAAAAATTGCTTACTCCTCTTTTTCTGCTTGTTATTTCAAAACAAGTGCGTGAATATGTGTTTCCGATGTAATGTGCTGAATCGGTATTTGTGTGTTACAATCATCGCTTTGGACATTTCTAAGAGAAAAGAAAATAATTATTCGTTAGCTGCAGAACAAACTCCACCCTGAAGTAAGCCATGAGGATAACGTTGCGCTTCGTTGCTTGCTTGAAACGAGAAGGCAGAAGGAAGGTGGAGGGGGTCACACTGGGCCACCGCCTAGGGCGCCGCGGACCTATAGTGACTCCACTGGAAACAAGCAAGCAGACATTTCCCAAATTCTGGGCTATAACGAGAATAGGCCGTCAAGCATTACCATAAAATAGTTTTTAAATGTAACCTTGCGGACCAATTAATATCTGGGTCTACCATCGAAACTAGACACGATTGTCGTTTGTGGCGATGGCACAAAGAAAAAAAAAGCACTTCTTTGTAGTTCGTATTGTCTTCGCAGATGGTGCTGTATGAAGTATGTTGCTATAAAATGTAGTCTGTTTGAATACAATGAGTGGACACAGGCGCTTTATCTATGAATAGTACCAAAGAATGCCAATGCCGAGTATCGTATCTAGGCGTTTTATTCGGAGTGATCGTGTTTAGCAGGCAAAGTCTCGCAGACTAAGCGAGTCGTGAATTCTCTAGTACGTAATGTCCACTATCGCTGGATGAAAAATATCGAATTTTTGTTACAATCTTGTGTTCTACCGGGTACAGTCGACGACGTAATGTATTCAAAATATATGTGCTCTCATATATGGCGGCTATTGGAATCATTATTCGAACGTTTCGAATATTTGCACTACTCTAGTTGGGAGGAAAGAAATAGTATTTTATGTTGCGCGCTTCAGGTGCCTACGCACCTGACAGCTGCGGTTGGACAGAGAACAGAATCGTTCAACGCGGTGCCTGCGGTGTCTACCAAGGGAGGCGTCGTTGCTGAGTAGATGACGTTCGCGAATGCGTTGACGACGGAGCGAGACATGTGGTCTAGCAGTTCCTCCCGAAAGAACTTTGCGAAAAAGTGGTCCGTGGTCGTCAGCAGCCTACGGTCGGCGAGCAACACCTGCAAAAGGCGAGGAGTCATCCTCATAAATGTTAATGGGACACTAAAGACGCGTAAAATGAAATGTTAGGCTTTTGTAATAACATAATTCTTCGTTCGTACCAAGAGCAGAGCTCTGGTAAGCGGGATGTCAACGAAGACTGCAAATTAGAGTGGTGCCACAAATTGATGACTAGGGTACCTCTCACGTGGGGTCAGCGCTGGCTGATTCACACAGAGCGCCACAGAGGAAGATCACGTGGTGATTACGTCAACACGTCCGTTTTTGGCGCGTGCATTCGCAGAGCAGCAGCGGGACCTTCGGCGGTAATCTGCTACGCAACAAAGTCATATATTGGCATGCCGAAAATTATGATAAACTGCTAGACGAATAATCCGTGGATCTAGCTGGACGAAACAACAGCGCATGTACGTCGGTTGTACGTTGTCGATTTCAGCGCAATTTCCCGTATTTGGGTGTTGTAGCTCATTAAAAGTTTCTGGAACTGTCATTTGGCCAATTTAAGATATAATTCAGTCGATCATTATAGAGAAAAATAAATAAGGCCTGAGAAGACGCAACTATACAACGTCACAGGGAGCTAGTGTGGTAACGTCACCACCTGTCTTATTTGAGCGTGTCATCGCGAAAAGGGGCTTTTTTGGTAATGTAGAAAAATAATTAATACAGTAAAATTACTTTCCTTAGCGCTACTTAACCGCTAGAGGATACTGAGCTATTAATGCATGTGCTAAATATACCCTGGTTAGCTGCTAGTGTAAAGATTCGGCAGCGACAAATTCGTTAATGCGTGATTCGTTTTTCCGTTTTCCTTATGAGACAAACGCCACCCAAACAAAATAATTTCTAACTCGTGGTTCGACAAAGCCTCTCAAGGTGTCGCTAAAAGCGTTGCTACTGGCAGCGCTTTTGCAAGAGATTGGTGGCGCAACCCACCGCCCCGTTCCAAAGGGGACGCTCATAACATCCATCCATCCATCCTGGCGGCCATGGCTCTGGCAACTCCGCATTCCGTAAATGGTGGTAAATTAACTGAGACGCCAGACCTAACTGATTACGGAGCACTGGGATACGGGAGACATGGACGGCAGTAGCAGCGCTGGTGGCTCCTTTTTTTGTGACGATGACCTCAACCGGCGCATTGTTAAAAACGAAGGTCGACTTAACGTAACGATTTTAATCAAACGCTACTTGTTTTCTTGCTTCGTTAGTAGCCCGAACGGCACTCCGCCTATGTTATCTCCGGGATGTGCCGACGTGAACGGTAGTTGGCCAGAAGGGAAAAGATATCTTGCAGCTGACGTCACGGACGCAGCCTCTCATCGTGATAGTTCTACAATACGGCCCCTAGAATAAAGTCAGTGCATGATATTCACTGCAGCGGCTAACCTCCTTTCCATAGACAAAGGCGACCTTAGGAGAGCACGCAGCCCTAGAGGCTCCGCTGTAGAGTTGGAGTCGCTCGAGACACCAATAGACGCAACTATTCACTACGATGGTTCACCAGCATGACACCTAGGATGACGTCAGTGCAAGCCGTCCATAGAAAGCGACGAAATAAATTTTCACATTAAACCGATCAATTTTTTACGGCATACCTTAGCGTTGCTCTGGGTTCATATATGCTCAAGTGGGCCTCTTTGCAGACGAATATCATTTTGAATTTTGTCTCGGTTTGTCTAAAGACTTTTCGTTCCATAGGTGCCCGTAATCTGCAAAACAGAGCATTCCGTAGCGGTGACATGCCAGTCGCTATTAGTCTTTCGCAGTGCATCCCAGTACGCGAACAAATGGTTTACGTTGGCTTATTTTCCATTCTGCAAAATCAGCATTCTACAGTTTTGCTGAAGTCGTATACAACTAGGACTTTCGTATACCTGTACGGTTGTGGAGCTTTCCAGCATTGCTTGCATCCCTGTACCGCATGGTGCTTGATTCACGTCTGTGAAATGTTAAACTCGTAGACACTGCGAGTATTTATCCACGCCCTCTCTCCACGTCGTCACTACAGTTAACTCTTTAGCGGACGTCTTACAGCGTAATTTTACTGCCTATTCGTAGTCTGTTCTGCAGAGGTTGTTTGGGCGCTAGGGTAAAAAAAGAATTCTTCGACGACTACGATATTTCCTAATGCTAAATTTGAGGGCACCAGTGTACGTGTTTTCATTTTGCGGTATATAAAACTCACGCAGCGCTTTGCTTCCATATATGGTATAGGTGGGCGCGCTCGCCGTATGTCTTATCGATGGCGTCACCGGTGCACAGACGACGGCGTGCTACTCTGGCGCCATCTCGTAGCGGTCGTCGCCACAAAGCCGGCCTTGCCCGGCACTACGTTTTTCTTCCACGTTTTCGCTATACCATCCTCTTCAGATTTTCTACACACGCTCTCTTCGCTATCGCCGTCTTTCATCCGCTGGTGCTCTCCGCCTTGTTCTTTCATCCATCGCTGTGCTAGTTCGCTCGGTTACACCGAGGGACGCCGACGAGGGACGCCGACGCTAAACGTAGCAACGGGTGCCTAAGAGCTCCGCTCCCAGATGACCCCCTCCACCCCTGAGTACTGGCGCCCGAGCTCTACGCACTCGTAGATGACTGTTGCTTCTGCGCTTGCCTCAGTCTGATGCGTTTGCACTCCCTGCCAAGACGGACACGTTCAGCTGCGGTCAAAGGCGACGGCTGCCAAACTCGAAAGGGGAGCCAGTAACACGATTCGTGAGAAATAACAATTAGAGATTACCTATAATAAACCGGGCGCAATGAAGCTGCCCATTCGAGTAACGTATATGCAAGCTAACATTCATTTTATCATCATTTACGTTTCAAAACTATTTCTCATAATATTGTTACGTGTGGAAAGACACAGACGAAAGATGCTATTTACACGCTATTTATGCATTTACTGTATTCACAATGCCCGGCTAGCGAAGGTACTCCTTAAAAATTTATTGGCGTGAAAACGTCAAAGAACATTTCTTAGAAAATGCATGTTGAGTGCACTATCAATCAAGGTAACTGCATATTAGGCTACTTCAAACGAAATTTCCCACTCGCTTCGTCCGATCTAAAGCTATTGTTGTACAAAACAAAGTTCGACCCCGCCTAGAATATGCTTCATCAGTATAGGAAGCGCTCGCATTAACTGTTTTTCAGCATTCAAGCCATTCAACCTCTGCAAACTTCATTTTGTTTAAGTGTTCTCACCGTGCGAGTGGTACAGAAATTAAATGCAATCTAAATCTACGTGGCCTTGTACGTCGTGTAGACTCACGCCTATATGCCTTTTTTTATAACGTAGACCACTTGGATCCTGTCTTCAATACATCCCTATTTCTTCAGTCATTGCGCATTTCCTCAAGCAGTGAACACCACCGTGATGTAGGCGTGCAACACAGCCGTACTAATTTGCCTTCATGCTGTTATTTTGTCCCCATAAGCGTTGAACGGAAATGCCTTCCCCGCGCCGTCGCTTCAGAAACGAACATCGGCGCCTTCAAGATGGCCATCTGGAATTATCCCAACTAATCTGAGTGCGCAGCTTGTATGTATCTGTGTATGTATGTATGTATGTATGTATGTATGTATGTATGTATGTATGTATGTATGTATGTATGTATGTATGTATGTATGTATGTATGTATGTATGTATGTATGTATGTATGTATGTATGTATGTATGTATGTATGTATGTATGTGTGTGTGTGTGTGTTTCGTTTATTGCAATTTAGCCAGCACAGGGCCACTAGCACTTGCCAACCTGCGTGCTCTCGCTGATCGTCATGGTCGTGCGCATGTGCCGCTGGAGGAAGAGCAACCACAGGTTCATCTCCAGATGCGGCGTCAGGGCCTCGATGCCTACGAGATCCAGAGCCAAAGGCTCTAATCCAGCCGAGTAGACGCTGGCCAGCTTGGACAGCGTGCTAAACACGTAGCTGTCGAAGTGGTACGCGCTCGTGTCGCCAACTTCCTCATCGTCGATGACCTCCTCACCGACGCGCGTAGTAGTGGAAGATGCCGAGGAGCTGCTGGAACGGTACGTTGTGCCCGCCGGCATCCACCAGCGGGTGCTGTCCACGTTGAAGTCCACGCGGAGTGCCGATGCCTGGGTCGTTGGCGACGGAAAATGCTTTGATGAGCTTTAAAGTCACAACACGTTGCCTTGTGTCTTATTGCAGTGACCAAGGTCAGTTGGTAGTGGCAATGAACAACCGCAATGGCACAACGCAATTCAACTGTTTATTGGGCGAACCTGTGCCCAACAAAGTAGCACAATGATAGCGGCTAGCACACTCGTCGATTGTTCAAATATAATCTGTGGGTCAAGCGCGTTGGCTATTTTTACATGACTTGCCAAAGATTGCAGCGTAATTGTTGGTGCTTACGTGACTCTCAAAATGTATACTTACAAACCCATGGACAACGTATACGTACAACGTGCATGGAAAGTGATTACATACGATTCGGCTACAAGATAGAAAACATAGAATCGGCGATAATGGTAGAGAATGGTTTGATGCATGCAGGCGCTTGTAGCGCTTAGCGATAACGTTTAAGATTTGTTAGCCGGTGAGACGTGGACAGGGGCAAAAGATAAGCAAGCAGAGATGCCAATATGCGGAGTACGAGAGACACTTTAGAGGTGGAGTGCTTCCCAATAATTTTTTACCACGTGGGTTTCTTTAAACGGGCACTAAAGAAAAAATGTCATTTCAGCTGAGTTAGCAATTTAAGCTTGCAAAAAAAAATTGCAGGACGCTTAAGCTTCGATCGCCTTCAAGAGTGGAACACGATAGCGTTATCGCACCCCGTTCGCACCGCCCACTCATTCGCTCGGCATGCTCTTGAGTCACACAAAAACGAAACGTGCGCCTGAGCAAGCGGAACGAACCAAAGAACTCGGTGTCTCGGAGGGAGAAACGATCTACGCGAGCCAAACGTCGTGATCGGCACGGACAGCCGGGCCGCGACGCGACATGAAGGCGGACGCGATCATCGGGCTGACGCCTCGATGGGATCGTCCTCTATCTAGCTTGGGAGCACCAAGCAGACGCATGACTCCTCGCCAGCAGCACGGCACACATCGCAGGGGGACGCTTTCCCACCAGACGCGCTACGGTGCAGCCATCACGTCAGAGGCGTCCCGCATCGGACGCTGCACCTAGGAATCGCACTGTGAGCGGAAAGAGTAGCAGCGTCGCCTAAACACGAGGGTTCGAGTGACACACCCTGGAAGTTGGAAGGGGAGAGAGCGAGAAAACTTATTAAACGCAAGGGTATTGGGGCATCCTCGCACCGGTTCCCGCACGGCCCCGATACGCTCAAACGAGTCGAAGGGGAGACGCGGGCGACTGGCGTGCCACCTGTCGGGGCAGCGCCGTACATTTCGACGAGGGGGTCTTCTGTGTTTGCCGCAAGATGGCTTTGCGTGTGCGGCAAGCGCAAAAGAAATGTAGCGGAAACGTACTTCGCTACGCGTTTAACTTCGACTTTTATAATTTACATGCTCATAATTACCGATACACACCGCAGTATAATTTTCTACGGCACGTTTCTAAGGCAACACCGCATTCTCTAAATACGCTTTTGTTCCACTGAACCATCGAACTCATGGCTGAGTGGTAGCGTCTCCATCTCACACTCCGGAGACCCTGGTTCGATTCCCACCCAGCCCATCTTGCAAGTTGTTTTTATTTATGAATTGCCTTCCGCCGTTTTTCGCTCACGGCCAACGACGCCGATGACACCGGCTTTTATGCGACACGAGCTCCTTAAAGCTGTCGGGTGAAAAGTCTTACCGCGAGACGACGTTTGGCAAGGCAGAAAAGCCGCAGAAACATAAGACGAGTAGCGACACCGACTGGCAATTTCCGCACCAGCTCCTCATGGTGTCATGGATTATAAAGCCGTCTAATCGGGCCTAGTTAAATTTTAATCGGTAAAATATATAGCAATGCATTGTATTCTAAATGAGTCAAAGATTGAACATGGGAAGTTTAAAAAAAATTTACTGAACAGCAAGGGCCGAAATGCGAAAGAATACGTAGCATTGAGTGACCTTACACTGACGTATCGCCCCTGAGGTTGCGGCGACAAATTCAAAAATTAGTTTCACCTTCATTTTCTTAACAAATATTTAACCTACTAACGCGAAATCAACTAAAGTACATAGAGTTTAAAAGAATACGTTATCCATATAAACTCATTCAGCGTTTGTCTTCAGTGTAGCTTTGAGGTGCACAGAAAGCGCTGTCAACGAGCGTTTTCGCATTCCGCTGTGTCAGAATGCTGCAACCACGCAAATGAACAAAACATGCAACTTCGTGCTCGACAACAGAAGGCAGACCAGCCACCATGACAGGTACTGTGACAGTCACCAGCAGCCACTGAGCCAGCGAGACAGGTACGGAACGAAGGTCAGCCGGCTACCCTTGCAGGCAAATACGTCTGCGCACATACGAGACGTCCGATGTTTTAGAGCGCAGCTCTTTCGCGCCCAATTTCTGCGTTTCGCGTTGTCGTCGTGCCTAGCCGTTGGCCTCGCCGTAACCAAGATCATCATCCGCGCGCTGCTCTAGCTGCGCGCGCTCCTGCTGCCATCTCTCGCGCGCCGCGCGAGTCTAGCTCTCCCCTTGTCCTTCAAAACCGGATCACGTGTTCTCGCCTATCCTCTCGTCCTCTTCTGCGCAGCGCCGTTGCGGTAACTCTCGCGGCTGCCGTCCACTCCGACCTCGCCGTCCCTTCTCCCGTTGTCGCGACATTGCCGCGTTGCCGGCGGCGGGTGCTCCTTGCCGCCTCGCGCATGATCCACGGCTCTCCGCTCCTCCGTCTTTGCGTCGCGTGGCTCTACGGCTCTCAGCCGCGTATCTCGCTTCCCCGTTTGCGGGGCGAGTTCCTCAGTGGCGTTTGTAGCCTCTGGCAGTGCCTGCGCCTGGCTGTCCTGCTCCCGCCTCCAGTTTTGTCCTATACCTCCCCTTACCTGGCGCAGTGCCGTTGCGTTGACTCGAAAGACAGTTATAGCGTTTTGTCCCCTTACTTCTACTTGCCACACCAACCCTGTGCGGCCACAATGAGGCCTGTCTGTGAGTAAATGAGTGTGTGACCTCTACTCAATACCCCTGTTCTCCGCTCGTTTCCTCATCCCACCTCAGAAGAAACATTAAACAATAATTGCTAATCTACTCCCCCCTCTCCGAGGTGGTGACCCACTATAATATGGCGCGTCGCCGGAGCGCCGGCTCGATAGCGGCAGATTGCGGTGTGTGCTGCCCAATGCGAAACGCAGAACCGCCTCCCTTCGGAACTGCGTGCTCTCTATGCGGTTACCTTTTGTTGAAATAAGGCATCAGTTGCGCTCAAAGATCGCATTACTAAGGAGCGTAATCGTCAGCCAATTTTTTTCTCCTAATTTCGAGCATTCCTCTGAACGAAAGGTTCATAAAATTTGCAGGTTCTTAGCAAGGGCATTCCTCTTTAGACATATTAAGCTTTACCTAAAATATCGAGAACTGATGTAAGTTTATATATATATATATATATATATATATATATATATATATATGTGGGTGTGTGTGTGTGTGTGAATTATGGTACATTGGTTAAGGAACGTTTAGGAATAATTGATGCAATTCGGTACCCCAATTGACATTAAGGGGGAAAAATGCAGCTGGCCAGGCCATGTAATGCATAGGGAGATAACCGGTGGATCATTAGAGTTACAGAATGGATGGCAAGCGAAGGGAAGCGCAGTCGAGGATGGCAGAAAGCTAGGTGGGGTGATGAAATTAGGAAATTTGCAGGCGCAAGTTCGAATCAGCTAACACGAGATAGGGGTAATGGACATCGCAGGGAGAGACCTTCGTCCTGCAGAGGACATAAAAATAGGCTGATGATGATGATGGTGGTGGAGATGGTGAATGAAGTTAATAATCTGACACTTCTGACAAAGATTTTTCTCAAAGTGAACGTTTTACTGAACGAAAGAAATAAAATTCACATTGCTATTCGCTTCAAAGTAAAGTTTTCAACATGGGCATTGTCATATAAAGCGAATTTAAAAAGGAAATAACTCATTAACAGTGTACTTAAGGCAATGAAATTGTTTTATTTCAGTAGATGCATAAACCGAATTTTAACAATTGGGCAAGATTTCCCACCGGAAAGTGTGTTACATTCCAAGAAAGCTATCTGGCGCATAGATGTCAATTTGTTTCTACAAATGATTTCGTATCACATAAGAAGAAGATAATTTCAGGTGTACCACAGGGGAGCATTCTTGGTCCTTTATTGTTCACTCTATATATTAATGACATAGTCTACACCTCCCCAGAAGTTAAGTTTATTTTCTATGCAGATGACACGAGTATATTTGTCCCCTCAGCATCAGATCTTATTCTTTATAGTAAAGCTAACGACGTCTTACAGAAGTTAGACAACTGGACAACTAACAATAAGTCAAAAATAAATGCAACTAAAACAAAAGCCGTAGTTTTTCATTCGAAAAGTCAACAAGTGACTTTCCAGAATAACCTTGTATTTAGAGGCTCCGATATAGAAATAGTGAAGTCAGTGAAAGTACTTAGGGTACATTTCTCCAGTTCTTTGCAAAGGGATGACCACGTCAATAATATTCAATAAGTCGGATAACTGGAATATTAAGCTGTATCGGTACCTTATCCCCAACTCGGTAAAGTTATTGATATACAAATCGCTGTTTAGTTTTTATCTTAGCTACTGCTATTTGGTTTGGGGAACAAATAAAGAAACAAACTTAACGAATATACTGAGAATACAGAAGAAAATACTGAGGCTGATAGACAACGCTATAGTTCTAGCACCTAGCGACCCACTATTTAAAAAATATAGGATAATCAAAGAAAATGACCTATATCAATACAGACTACTACGAGAGTACTGTCTCAGCTGCAAACGCTCAAACTTTTTGTTCATGGAGATGGCGAATCTTCGCTTAAAGGAAAAGGCCTATGAAACAAGAAATACACAAGTTAGAACGTTGCTTACTTTCGTACTAATTATGGCTTTCAGATGCTTCGATGTACTCTTCCGCGAATTCTAAATAATTACACTAGCAAAGGTATAGATGTGTCTCGTTCAACTATCGCAGAATTAGCGGATCTTTTTGTTGTATAAACTATGTAGCAATTTAAGTGCAGAAGATTGCAGCAGTTTTCTTCGTTGTATAAGCTATGTATAAACTACATTTTCAGTTTTCCTTTATGTCTTCATCGTTACGTAAAACAATGTGTCACTTTAAAAAAAAAAAGAAACAGGGCTATGATATTGTGATGTCCTTCAGCTGCTGCCATTGTTCACAAAGGGAGTGGAGGATCCCTCAAGCAGTCATTTGAACGGCTTTTACCCCCGCCTCCTGTCACACTGTACTGTGACGAAGCAAATACATAAATAAATAAATAAATAAATAAATAAATAAATAAATAAATAAATAAATAAATAATCTTCCCTTTGTGAGCAAAAACAGCCTTTCCTAAGTGTTGCGCTGGAAACCATCAAGCAGAAAATTCACCTGGAACATCTTTCTCAAATCACTTACCAGTAATTCCTTCGCAAAATACTTTCTGGCAATTACTCTAGCTTTTCTCTTTGGATTGCTATTGAATAAAAAATTATATCGCTTAATACACGATAAAAGAAATGTGGAAAGTGATAACCCCGAGAACAAATTATTCCAAAGATAAACTATCCTACATAATTCCTGCACTACTTAATAAATATGTGAAATCTGGTATAGATTCTCTGCAGTGTAAACTAACGGAAATGAAAGTGGATTAAAAACAACCTGCCGCAGGGGAGGGGGGACGATTCTTGAGAACTTGTTTTACTGGTCCCAACAAAATAGCCTTGAAGTGAATTCAACTAAAACCAAGATCATTGTCTCCCGCGCAAGAAACCGGTCATTGAGGTTCAATCGCGCCGTTTATTATGTAGGGCAGAAACTGGCATTCGACGACCCATGCAATATAGTGGGCATCACTTTCAGGGCTTCTTTGCCTTGAGATACTCAGGTAACCGTAATCTGCAGAAAGCTATCTGATGCATCTGGACTGATGGCATGTTGTCGCACAATTTTTCCAACATCTGTCAAAATTCGAAAATATCACGCACTGTTCCAGGCACATATAAACTACTGCCGCCTAGTATGCTTAACAGCTACTAACACAAACGGTATGAAAATTCACGTGTTACAAAAAAAAAAGGTAACTTGATACATTGCAAACGTTCCGTACTTTTCACATACTGGCGTTGCGTTTCAGACTCATAAGATTGTGGCTTCTCATAACATGTGCACCTTTCGTATTTTGCGCTCGTTTTATTTTGCGGCTAGCTTCTTTCACAATTTCATTACACACATAGCATCATTAAAACCCGCACTAAGTAACGTAGCACGCGAGACACGGATTTTCTACACGAACTACAAGTTACAAACCGTTAAACATAAGTTACCTAGTATAATAAAAAGGCACATGCGTACCAAGGATTTCACTTTGAAAGAGCTAAAAGAATATTTTCGAAACAAATAGCCTTGCATTACTGCTAACTTTCAGGATGCTATGCAAATTGTACAAGTGACTCTATCTTTTCAACCTCAACTAAACTTCGAACCGATATTGTTGGAAATGGGTATGTTATAAATTTTTACTGTAGCTATATCTGTACGCTATTGAAGTGTAATTAGTTTTTGTGTATAGCATGCGTGTGCTAGTGTATATGTGAGCACATGTGCAAAAATATGAGCATGTGACCTGTATGGGGTATTAATTGCTACGTTTTATCGTTAAGCTGTTTCACCTTCTGAATGTGACCACTGCTAAAGGTTTCCAGCTTGCCGAGGCCCAGTCAAGTTGTCCAAAAATAGCTTTTTGCCCAGGTATCCCTACCGGAAATGTCTATTCTTTCCTGGAAAATAAAACTGAAACAAAATGAAATGAAATTGGCATCAAAAAGGCTCATTGGAGAACAGCACAGACCGAGGAGCGCATACCTAGCAGTTCAAATTGGCGTCAAAAAGGTTTTTTCCAACAGCGGTACCTACCCGATCCTGCGCCTACAGTGACCCATGTCGGCACATAAAAGGTTCGTTGAAGAGCGGCATGTACCTACACATTGCCACATACTCAGCCACCCAGATGGGTCCAATGGTGGGTTTCAAACCCTGTTACCTCAGCAAAGCAGCCCCACGTGCTACCCATCTGACCATTAACTACCCAGTGACCCAGGTGAGCGGGAGAATGGTTAGCTAGACAGATAGCCCCCGTAAACTGCGCGAAGTACTAGAAGATTGCTAACACATTAAAAGTGGGCAGCGACACTTACGGTGATTGAAGTGGTCAGTATGCCCACGTTGAACCATAGAGGCATCTGCCAGTTAATCGCCAAGTCGAGTAGGACGTCCAGAGGGTGGACGTCCGATCGCTGAGGGTCGCCGGGCCACGAGAGCTTCCGCTGCTCCAGGAAAATTCGAAGGTCCCGAGCGTTTCGCTGGGAAATGGTCTCGTCACACGCAGTCTCCAGGCAGGATTGCAGCATGGCTCTCGCGTTGTCTAGAATCCGGCCCGCACTATCGCCCACTTTCGGTGCATTCAGGGACTCGATGACGTCAATCGTCCACCTAGGTGAACGGGAATTAAAGAATTGCTGGCAGGCGACTAGACCTTTATTTCTTTTCTTTCTTTATTCATTTATTCAAGACATTCCTTATATAAATGCCTTGGGGGACGCGTCAAAAGGCACTGAACGTGCCTGATTGGGCCTCGCCATCCTTGGCAGCTGCGGTCACACAAGCACATAAATTAGTAACAAAAATATAGAATATAATAGCCGTATTTTGAAACACGGTACACCTTAAACATCAATAAGTGTTCTTCCTTTTTTTGTTACATCAATAACATAAATACAGATACAATCAGATACATTAACAGGTATGTCGAAACAACAGTCGTCCGGGTACAGAAAATATATCGGACTTTCACAATGAAAAGTCAAGACACAGAGTAAGCGGAAACCAACTGGGATCAGTCCGGCACGATTTTTAGTCTGTGTTAAGAAAAAAATTTCTGAGCATTTTTCTGAAATTGTGCACTGAGGTAGCTGTAACGTGTGCTTCAGCTATTTCCGGATATTCGTTTAGAAGGTCTGGTATCATAAAACTTCGTTTTTTATCGCCATATTTTGTACGAGAACGTGGCCTGTGTATTAAATTATTTTGTAGGCAGTACGGACCAGGTTTCACTTGATATTTGGTTCGGAAAGGTGTTTGGTGCTGATGCAATATTTCTCGGGCCAGTTTATACAATTTATGAATAGGCAGTATTTTATTTGATTTAAAAAAGGGTGTGGTGTCTTCAGAAAGTTCAAAATTTCCGATTGCACGCACCGCTCGCTTTTGCAAGGAAAAAAGACCGTCTAGGTTGGTCTTAGTCGTTGTTGACTATACTAAGAAACAGTAACATAACCGGGAATGAAATAGCGCGTAGTATATCTGCCTTTTTACCGCAGACGGGATATAATATCTTACTTTATTTAAGATTCCAACAGCTCGCCCTAGCTCACTTCGGAGCTTGTCAACGTGAGGCGTCCATGAGAGGTTTTCTTGAAATGTCACCCCCAAAAATCTAACTGATACAGATTGTTCGATGGTAACGTTCTGAAATTTGAAATATAAGTTTACAGTCGGGTGGTTTCCTCGCTGCCGGAAGAGTAAATATTTCGTTTTACTGTTGCTGAATTAAAGTCTATTAGATTGAAGCCACAAATCCAGACCTGTTAGCCATTCGTTAGCTCGATGAAATACCTCTCTTACATGAGCACCTGAGAAGAATACATTCGTATCGTCTGCATATAAAATTAACTTTGTATTTTTGGTAATGTTTACAATATCGTTAATGTATAATAAAGATAACGTTGGTCCTAGTAATGATCCCTGCGGTACGCCAAATTTTACAAATTTTAAGTCCGAGTCTACGCCATTTATGCATGTAAATTGAGCTCTCGAAGTAGCTTTTTATCAAAGACCAAGCTTTGCCGCGTATTCCATACGATGGCAATTTCTTTGAGAGCATATCGTGTTGGACACAGTCAGAAACCTTTCTAAAATCCAGAATTATTCCCAGGGTAACTATTTTCCTTTCAATGTTGTCTTGTATGTGCTCCTTTATTTCAAGAAGTGCACTTTCAGACGACTTGTTTTTCCTAAACCCGTATTGTTCGCTTACTATTATATTGCTTGCCGTCAGAAAGCCAGAAAGTCATTTATGTATTATGTTTTCCTGCATCTTTGCAAAGATAGGAAGCACTGATATCGGTCTGTAATTGTTCTTGTCTTTAACCGAACGACGTTTATGTATTACGGCCACACGGGCTAACTTCATTGCGTCTTGGAACACTGCGGTTGAAAGAATAAGGTTGAGAATGTGTAAAAGGCGGATGCTTACCATCAGCGCGACAGCTTTCAGTGGTCTAGCTTTAATATCATCAGCTCCAGCGGCGCAATCGTTCTTTAAAGCCAATATGACATCAGTTATCTCATATTGATCAGTGGGTGACATAAATATAGTATTTTGACAGTGTTTTCAGAAAATGTTCGCAAGGTATTTTAGCGCGGTCTTCTGCGGAAGCACCCACATTAATAAAGTGTTCGTTAAACGAGTTTGCGACCTCGATGTCACTCATGGACTCGCTTTCATACAAAACACGTTTTGGCGAACTTGTTTTGCCTCTAATGTCCCGGATCGCTTTCTATACAAGAAGAAGATTTCCCACAGTTTCAGAAAATTTTTTCATGTAGAATTCTCGTTTTGCTTTTTTGATATCAGCACTTAATTTGTTCCTCACTTAAATATTTGAAGATCACCTTCACATCTTGTGCCTAAGAACTTCTGGAAAAGTATCTGCCTATGTTTAACTCTGGTATATAATTCATGCGATATCCAAGGTTTTCTTGTTTTTTTGTGTGTTTTTAGGAGCTTTTACCTCAAGTTGGCGTCCATGAAAAACAGTCTTCCTGAGCGAATTGGGATGAGAATGAGGCACAGTCACCAGGCATATGGCTCCCCATTGCCGCACCCCTCGCGTGAAAAGCGTAGGAACAGTGTCTAAGAAAGCTTTTCTTTTTCTGCAGTCTCTTCAGTATCTCCCCACGCTTTTAAAGACTGCTCATACTCACGGAAATGGCTTTAGACTAAGGTACCTTTTGGATCGACACACATATTTAGACAATATCATCGGGATCTGCCTCGCTATTTTCATGATTTCATGGTCGTGGTCATTATGGTCGTTGATCTACCTGATTAGTTCGCACAGATCCATTGGAACGGCTAACAATATTCAACTGCACTTTCGATAGAGGCCCGCATTTTTAGACGGCACATACTCACAGGAACGTCTTTAGAAAGCACTACATTGGGGGTCAATCCATGTACAGATAAGCTGCACTATCACCGAGATTGACTCTGGTGCTGTGTGTGTAAGGAAATCGTGAAAGGCGCTAGCCAAAAAATAGAACGAGCAAAATACTAAAGTTGTACATGTTATGAGAAGTCATAATCTTATAGGTCTGATATGCGGCGCCAGAGGGTGATAAGTACGGAACGTTTGCAATGTATCGAATTATTATTTTGTAACACGAGAATTTTCATACTGTTTGTCTTAGTATGTGTCGTTGTTAACCCTGCAGCAGTTGATATGTGCCTGGAGCAGTGAGTGACATATATTTTTTTTTAATTTCGACAGATGTCCCAAAACTTGTGCGGCAACGTGTCATCAGTCCAGATGCATGAGATGCATGAGATGCATGAGTTCTACAGATTACGTTTACGTGTGTATCCCAAGACAAAGAGGCATCGAAAGTGACGCCCAGTATTTTGTGTTGGTCGACGAATTCGATTTTCTGCCCTACATAATAGACGGCACGATTGATCTTCAATAGCTTGTTTCTTGCGCGGAACACAGTGATTTTGGTTTTTGCTGGATTCACTTCGTCTGTTTTGTATGGACCACTAAAACAACTTCTCAAGAAAAATGTTGCATTTTCCTGCCACAACGACCGCACCTGGGCCAGAAAATAAAACATTGCTAATAACGAAATTAAGTGAAGTGCCTATGTCAGGAATGTCATTTATCAATGTATGAAATAAAAACGTGCCTAAAATGCTGCCTTGCGGTACGCCAGTCTTAATTGCCAGATAATAAGACCAGTTTTCACCTACTGATACTGTTCGTCAAATAGGTTTTAAAAAGTTCAAGAGCGTTACAGCGTATCCCGTATAGTGAAAGCTTTTGCAATAAAATATGCTTTACGCAGTCACGTTTGATGTGCGACTGCCTTGCTGACTCGTAAACTATGCAGCCGTATTCAAGAATGCTGTGCACGACAGAGCGGTAAATGCGCAACAGGTATGTTCGGTCGACGTCCCAATGCTTACGTGATAGGACGTATGGACTTGTGAACAATTTAAATCGACCTATGAACGTTTGCTAATTCACTAAGAGAGGAAGTGATGTGGCGGCCTCACGGTCGCACAGCAGCAGCCAGACACCCTTTCCCCTTTTTTGACTCGGTAAAGTCTTATCGCGTTGTGTGCGGGAAAGGGAAGTTGTGCGAGGGTGCGCAACCGAGCCGTAGAGAAGAGGCTGGACGATCAGAAAATAGTCAGTTTTTGCTTGTTCTTCAGGGACGCACTACTCGCTTCTTCTTCTGATTACCAGGCGCGCTCGCGCGCCGCACAACAATTTCACGCAACGTTAAATGGTCATAAATGGTCTGTGAACTTGTTGTCGGAAGCTTCTGTTTTCTGCGGACAGTTTCAGATTTAGGAAGGTTATGGAATAGTTTGCTGAGCTATATATGGTGCAGAAGTACTGGCGTAATAGGTATGCTTGTTCCTGTAGACTTGTTTGCGTGCCTGTAGCTGAGACTATGGTGATTGCATAGGAAGCATAATTGGCCCTGAACTTGCTAACCCGGTCCCACATTCTCTTGGATGTGGTTGAGATATTAATCGGTGAAATATCACTTTTCCATCAGTTTTTTTTTCGACTTGCCTGCGGATTTACCTTGCTTTAGCTTTCGCTTTTTTGAACCACAGACGATTCATTTGTGTTGGGCACCTTCGAAAGACACCCCACTAAGCTCCTGTGCACTCGGTTGTCCACTAGGGTTTCAGTTTTTCCCTTAAGAATCCAGTCGACTTGGGAATAGCCTCTTCCTCCGCAGCAGCTATGAAAGCAGTAATCCTCTCATTCGCTTTGTCTGTGCTTAGGTCATCTAAAATCACTTTATCCAAAACTGGCTTTTTGGTGAAGAGAGGCCAGTTTGATAGACGAAGTTTCTAATGAGGTGCACTAGAAGGTAGGATAGGTAGCGTAGATGTTAGTTTTATGTATGCGGGCATATGACCGTTAGCGTAGGGATTAGCTATTACATTCCATTGGAGATCAGTAAATAGAGATGGTGAGCACAGTGCCAAATCGAGGCAACTCATAGCTACAGTGCTTAGGGAGCGGTAGGTCGCGGCACCAGTATGCGTATGTCATTTGCTAGGATAAAATCTTCAAGTGTTTGTGCCCTGGTGTCGGTTTTGTTACCCCATAACGTGTTATGGGCGTTAAGATCACCATCTATTAAAAAGGTTCAGGTAGCTGGTGTGAAATTAACTCTAGGTCTCTTACAGTAAAATTCGAATGCGGTGGAATGTATAGTGAACAAATGGTGACGCGTTTCTGTGCTAAAATGGTGACAACAACGGCTTCTATGTGACTGTTAATGACAACTTCTCTAGCTGCTATACGCCCTGCAGAACAATGGACACCACCGGAAAGCCGGTTCGCCTGAGTACGGTCGCGCCGTACGACAGTAAAGCCTTTTGCATTTTTTTTTTATATTTTCGCCTGTTTGTGTTTTGTAAGCACAAGGCCACAGGAGAGAAGTTACTTAACTTGTCTTTGATGTCACCTCAGTTGCGTAGGAGTCCTCTGCAATTCCAGTGGGTAATAAAAGCCATTTTGAAACTACAAGATAAATAATGGCATTGGAAGTGAATAAGAAATAAGAAAGATGTTAGGCGACAGAGATCCAAAGAAGCCTGATACAAAGGAGCGATAACCTTTAAGTTATCGCTTTCGTATTTAATGTGGTTATAGGGACTTTATCCCTCTTTCGCGCTCGAGATTACGCTTTTCCTTCGGCGTCGACGACACCGGGGTTTTTGCGTCGACCTCCATCGCTCTTTCTGAGCGGCTGGAGGAGCGACAGTTGGGTGCTGAGACACGTGTCTCGAGCCTTGGGGCTCGGTTTATTTTTGGGCCCTGCGAGGCTGGTGTCTGCAGGGCCCTAAAACTGGTGTCGGACGGGTATCGTGGGCTCGGAGCATGCCTGAGGAGGGTGGTATCGTGGTCGGAGCATGCCTGTGACGCTGCCCCCACCTGCGTCACATCGGCATAACTTCCCGAAAGGTATGGCAATCGCTTTCTTCCTTAAAAGAACGAGATTTTTTCTTTAACAGTTAGTGCAATTACTTCGTTTTCCTTTTTCCAGCAAGGGCAAGACGACGAGTAAGCTGAATGGTCTCCTTTACAGTCAACGAAATTTGGGGAACAAGTGCAGTTGTCAAATTGGTGATCATTGGAGCTGCATTTAGCACATGTTCTTTGTCCTTGGTATGCATCTGAAGCATTTCCAAACTTTTGACATTTGGAATATTGTCTAGGGTTCGGTATATATTGTCTGACATTTACTTTTACGAAACATGCATCCAAAGAGGTGGGTATTACGCTGGTACCGAAGGTAAGTACAACATGTTTTGTGGAGATTTCTTGGTTATTTCTGCGAACGACAATTCTTTGCACTTTGATCAAGTTTTGTACCTAGAAACCGTCCAGCAGTTCCTAATCGCTCAACCCATAAACGTCCTCTTCAGATATCATGCCCTGCTTGTATTTAGTGTTCTGTGTGGTGAAATTGTCACTGTCTCGTCGCCAATGCTGTTAAGTTCCAGGAGCGTTTGTGCTTGATCTTTGTCATGTAGTTGTAGGACGAGGTCCCCGTTACACATTTTTTGAGGCTTTGTATGTCGGTCCAATTTTGTATTTGACGCATTTGACACCCAGGAACGGAGATAGCTTTCTTACTGGTACGTTGTCTTCGCTGTGGACTACATAGTACTTGGGAAATGATGGGGCGTTGCTCCGAAAAGAGAACTGGAACGATGCTTCGGTGCGGCATCTTTTCAGACGCCGATCATAGATAACAGAAGTTTGCGCTGCCATAAGAAAATGTATAAGTTCGGCAACAGCGCCGATCGCCCACCACGGAGCCCAACGAGGGGACGAGGCAGAGCTTGCATACTAGTCTGCACGACGCCAGTAGTACGCCACTGCTGTAACCAAATATGGTGTACCCAAGGTAGGATAGTCACACAGGGTAGCCATGAGGGTCCAATCCTCATGTGCTCGAGTACGTGGTGCCGCAACACACCAAACGCCTACTGATGCAAACGCCCCTGCGGGAACGAGTGCTGTAAAATTGAACATCTTCAGCTATGTGAAAGCCTCTGTCGGCAAGCACTGCATCACCAGGGAGCAAGCTGTCTAATATACTAAAATGTTCTGTGATGTGTTTTCGCCGACTCGGCGGCCCCAAACTTAGGATGTAAACGACACAACACCATGTGGGGCGATTCTAACTGACAACATTGCAGTGCTGCTGTTCTTGGACCAGGTTTCACTTCTCGCCAAGAATGGCGACAGCCTCTCAACCTTTATTTCTAAACAATCGATAATAATAGCAACATTAGATGCAAACGAGTCGTGTAATGCCTGTGGCATGGTGCGCTGCAGTACAGTTCGTTCGGGCCAAAGTGTATGAGCTCTAGGCGACAGTAGGTGACATGAAGCCACCTGTCAAATATGCGTTCGCTTCAGACACATTGAATCTGAAAGAGAGACCAGTGTTTTGAAGATTAGGTTTCAGCTTCATCAAGAAAACCATAAACTCCAGAAACTTTGTCTGGCAGTTTGTCACGTCTCGGCGCGCTCGAGGCGTGCGAGACGTGGAACTGTAGCCCAGGGGAAGCGTCGGAGCCCAGTCTTAGTTTGCTTCATCACACAGGCATGACGGTTTTCCTACGAACGCAAGCACGTCACGTTGCAAAAATGCTTCAAGGAGTGGCTGTGTTTAACGGTCAGAAATTGAAAGTACATACAGCTCTATGTCGGGAACTTACCTGCCACAAAGTGTGCGCCTCACACACGCACGTCGAGGCTGTTACCACTGAAATTTCCACGCTCTATGCGTGCCAGCCGCAGCCTGCTCCGGTTCGTCTTGAGTGTTTTCGTACGCTTGCACTGATTAGTTATTACCTTTGGCAGGCGAAAGAAGTTCGAATTCGTATAGGCTTCTTTCTCTCGGAGTTGTCACTGCGATCGGAGCAGCCGACAACCGCCTACACATCGGCAAGATCGTCGACAAAAACTCGCACCAAGAGCAACGGTCGTATAGTGACGGTATGAGCACGCGCGTACAAGCCAACTGTCGTGATTCACCGCAGTGGCGGTCTAGTATCCCCAGGATTCCTCAGCGGTGACGTCGGTGTAACCAAAGTATTCAAATAGCTCGTGTGGCGCACCTGTGGAGCAGGTTGTCACGTGCCTCCGGCATCCAAGAATGCATCTCTGGGCGTTGAGCTCCACCGCATACGAGCGTCCCGAAGGCAGCGCAGGCGTCAGCGCTGCGGTCCATCGACTGGCCGATGATGAAGGCGAAGTGCAGGCAGTCGCTCGTCTCGCACATGGGGCCCGGTCCCCCTGCATCGTGGGCTTCCTGCCACATCAGCACTGCCACGATGAGCAGCACGCTGGCGAGCAGCGCCAGCGACGAGGCGATGGCGGCATTCCAATGGGAGGACCTCGAGTTTCGCTCCCCCTCGCGCTGCTCGGCTTCGGTGATCTTCTTGTCCACCTGGCACGGCGGCCGTGAACGATGAATGAGACGGCGTCATTCAGCATTATGGCTATAGCAATTATTTGTACCGGCACTCTAGCTGCCCTTGGGGCGTTAGTGTCATGTACAGTTGGTAATTACTTAGATAGCTTGGTAAATGTGGAATCAATAACATATTTGAACAACTAATTAATCATTATTTACAGTGATAAAAAAGCACAACCGAATGATTAACTTCGATTTGATTGCGCAACAGCTCTGGTTGAAGGAACGATTGTAGGGCAATAAATTTGAAAATAACTACGCATATAATTATGTTTGTAATTCCTCTGGCGCTAGGCCAAATAGAAAATGCCATCCTTAGCATCAGCAGCAAACAGCAGCAGCCACCGCCGCCACCTGTTTTTAGATCGACAGCAGGACAAAGGCCTCTCCCAGCGATCTCCATTTACCCTTGTCTTGCCCTAGCCAACTAGCGCGTATACATTTTCTCATTTCATCGCCCCACCTAATTTTCTGCCATCTTCGACTGCGCTTCCCTTCTCTTGGCACCCATTCTGTAACTCCAATTTTAATTCTCAACCGGTATGTCCTGCTCAGCTTCATTTTTTTTCTCGTTTGCACTCTGATCCACACTACCTTCTGCTTGTCTCGTAACGATAGGTAATTTTCTAATTTGCGTATTGAGAAACAGCGTAGCTTTGGAATCTTTGTAGATATTTCCGGAGATGTTCACGTATGCCTCCTAGCTCCTTGATTACGCAATGCCTCTATGAGTGCTGGTATCATTATTGAATCAAATGCATTTTCGCAATTTATGAAAGCCATATAGCGAGCTTTATTGCAGTCCGCAGATTTCTCAGTTACCTTTTGATAATATGGACGTGATCAATTGTAGAATATCGCTTTTTAAAGCCAGCCTGTTTTCTTGACTGATGGAAGCCAAAGTTGCCCTGATTCTATTGCAAATTGTGTTCGTGAATATTTTATACAATACTGATAGCAAGCTAATGGGCCCGTAATTCTTCAATTCTTGAACGTCTCTCTTCTTAAGGAATAGCATAATGTTGGCGTTCTCCCATTTCACTGGCACAGTCATGATGCATTGCGTATAAAGGTCTGCAAGCTTAAACATAATATTTCCCACCTTTTATTAAATGGACGGTTATTCCATCTTCTCCTACAACTTTTCCCCGGGCCATGTCTTCCAAGCCCCTTCTAACTTCGTCGCAAATTTTGGAAGGATCCTCTGTATCCTTTTCGTCAATACTTCCAATGAAGGTTGCCTGACTGCTTTGGGTACTGTACAAGTCAGTATAACATCATCCTACTGTTCTTGCTATATTATCGAAATTGCTGATGACTTCTTATATTTCACTCCATACATCTTTCGCTGCCCTATGCCAAGTTTTCTTCTCACTGGTTACATGTTGCGGCCACTTTTACTGCCGCCTCAATTTTTCCGACGTTTTAATTTCGAATACAGCTTACTTCATTCTTTATCAGCTTTGACGGTTCAGCACATTCTATTTCTTGAGTGTGGCACTTCCATGCACCGTCGCTTCTTTACTAGATATTTTTTTTTTTACTTGGAAGAGCTCACCTACTGGCTGCCTTGGTGCTTTACTTCCATTGCTGCTTCTGTAATCAGCCGAGTTACGGTTTCATTCATTACCTCTGTTATCATCTTCCTGTTGTAAAACTGCAACATTTGTTTGCGAGCACCAGCCTGAATGCGCCTGCTTTTGCCCTTACTGCGTCTAGGTTGGCCGGTTTCATGACTAATTTTCCTCTTTGTCTCTTCAAACTGAGCGCAACCCTAGACCTCACTAACCTATGATCACTGCCCTTTAACATCGTTTGTACATCTACATTCTGCACTAGTTGGTACCGGCTGACAGTACGAAATTTCAGTCATTTATTGTTTCTTGAATGGGATTTGGGGCATTAGGGCAGCGAAGAGCACTGAGCCGCAGCGTGCTGGCTGCCCGTTGCTGGGTGACGAAAGCAGAACGTCTCCTCGAGGAGGCGTGGTTGTGTGCTTGTTGCTAAAGCCCCTTGATAATTTGAAAGTAGCGACACTCTCCTCCTCGCGACACTTTCCTCCTAGATTCTCCTCGCCCGCCGGCTGTGCACGGCATGCTTTTTCTCCTGAGCTCCCGCGGACGGACCGCAGAATTCTTGGAGGTGTGTTATATTGGGCCTAGTTGCGCGTCCCACTGGTGTTGAAAATTTTGAGAAATGCTGATAACTGCATCGATAATGCTGAAGGCAACATTTATGAGGAGGTTCGTTTTTTCTTAAAGCCGTATGAACGGGACATGCTGATGTAAAATGAGCTTTGAGGCGAGTTCTATAATCCAGACAATTTTTCTGCCACATGATGACATGCTTTACTTCGTGCGTCGGACATAGTATTGCTTGTAGCATATATCCCTTTGTGTGGGTCTTATAGGCGAAAGCGTTAGATCTCTGTTTCAAGGTCGCGTTGTGAGCTACAGAAAATATCTCGTGAACCAAGGAATGCCGGAAGCGAACGAAAGCATGTGCAGCCGTGTATAAAAGATGATTACAGATTAGCAAAGTTAAGTAATGGTTGATTAGTGATTGCATTAAGATGAATTAAGGCGTATTGAGGAGTATTAAGGTGTATTAAAGAGAATTAAGGTGCATTAAAGTCGATGAAAGTGGATTAGGGTTAATGAAGGTGGATTAAGGTGCATTAGGGAGAATTATGGTGGATTAGGTAGGATGAAAGTGAATGAAGAAGGATTACGGTCGATTAATGAGAATTAAGGTGTATTAAGGAGGATTAGGGTGGAATAAGGTCGATGAAGGAGGGTTAGGGTGGATAAAGGTTGATTAAGGTGCATTAAGGAAGTTTATGGTGGACTATGGTGGATTAAAGTGAATGAAGGAGGATTAGAGTGGATTAATGTCGGTGAAGGTGGATTAGGGATAATTAGGGCGCATTAAGGAGGATTACAGTGGATTAAGGTCAATGAAGGAGGATGAAGGTGGATTAAGGTACATTAGGGGGGATTAGGGCCGAATAAGATAGACGATTGATTAGTGTGGAATAAGGTTTATTAGAGTAGGCTTTACAACCTTAATCCTCCTTAATACTGCTTAATCCTAGTCCATGCACCTTAATCTACATTAATCCTGTTTAATGCACCCTAATTAACCTCCATCAACCCTAATTCACCTTAATATATCCGAATAGATCCAAATCGGTCTCAATCCTCCTTTATCAACCCTAATTCGCCCTAATCGACATTATTCCTCCATCCACCTTAACCCTCCCCAATACTTGTTCATGCACCCTAATCTGTCTTAATACTCCATCAACGCTAATCCACATTAATCCCCTAAGGCAGTGTAATCCACCTTAATCTTCCCTAATCAACCTTAATTCAATCACTAATGAAATCTTAATTACCCTGGCTAATCATTCTCTTATACAGGGGTGGACATGCTTTGGGGCACCTCTGGCCTTCCTTGGGTCACGTGATATTTTCTGCTCACAACGCGACCTTGAAACAGATCTAAACACTTTCGCCTTATAATTTTAAAGAAACGCAATGTGGACTAGCTAGTGCTCATCACCTGCAAACTACGGGTATACTTGCCACTAATTTTTTCAGGGCTTGCATTCATTGTATCTGAGGGACGCACAGATCGACGTAAGCTAGAAATATCTCCTCTCCAAGACGCTATTTCAATTTTCAGTAAAAGTGGAAAGGACAATCTATAGTGCTGCGTTTCCGACTGAATAACAACAGTTGGCGACGTGCGAAGTGATGGCGCTGTTGCAGAATATTAAGCATACTGAGGACAACCGCATTTCTATTCAACGTACAAATTGCTGCAACAAAAACGCCGGTGAGAAGGCCGGAAGAAGGAAGAAAATGCAGCATTGCAGGATGCTTTGCTACGAGCAATAAGAAAGACGCTTCTCCTCGCAAACAACGCTGTTCTTTGTCGGAACAGCCAATGTTATGCAGCCACTGCTTCCTGCGCAAGCCCTCACGCTTTCCTTGTGGTATCATAACAACGGCATAACCACCTTCAGGCTTCTTGGTGCAGTTATATGTGCAACAGCACGGCATAGCGTTAGCACAAAGAGCGGGAAAGAAAGCGTACAACGTTCGTTACGCCGAGCTAAAGCACCGAGCCAGCCGAGCTGAGGAGAAAAATGGCGCGAACGAAAAACACAAGCAAAACGCAAGATCCGCGCGGTTCCAAGGGCAACAGCAGGGAGGGAGAAGCCGTTTTGAAATAAAAGGACGGCTCCTTCCGAAACATGTCGTCAGTGGTGGCGACCACGTGGTGACGGGTGATACGCGGTAATTATTCAGTCATTAACAAAAATCACAGATATATATATATATATATATATATATATATATATATATATATATATATATATATATATATATATATATATATATATATATATATATATAATATGCGTGTGTGGATATCGAGTCCGGCAGCTTTGACGCCTTCAGGTAGCATGTGTGAGTTCATTGACCAGTTGCCTTCGCCCAAAAAAATCACCACGTACCACGTGTCGCCTTGGGTATATATCATGGCTATACATAGCACGTGAATGTTCCTAAACTTCGTCCTTCTGGCCTCAAGTGGCTCTGCCAGTTTGCAAATCGATCACTACCAATAATACATTGCCTATATAGGTGCAACGATTCGTAATGCATGTGTGCGGGCATGCATTGGCTTCATCCGTTAAGGAAATCTTTATTTCTTGGTAAGGTGGAAAGATAAAGGTAAACAACGCCGAATAACGGGCCAGAAGCAAAAAGCACTAACGTGATAGAGATCAGCGTACTAGTCGTCGTTATCATATTGGCAGCGTATCGCGTAGTAGCTTTTAAAAGAAAGTCTAATCCGGGCAGCATAGAGTTCTTTTCGGGTGGCAAAAGCAAACTGGAAAGTGTATTTGCGTGTACACTACGCTGCGTTCTTCTTCTGTCGAGCAGCACGTGATGTGCCGGAGTACTGGCACGGGAATGCTGGATCGGTACAAAAAATGAATGAATGACAGTTTTATTAGCAGAAGAGAGGGCTTTATGGCGTACGTAGGGCATGGGGTTTGAAAAAGATATATCATAGCTCCGCCATAAGGGCGAGGCAGCAATGATTGCGATAGCAACATATTAGAATGTTACGCGAAGTTTTACTACTCGTAGCTGTAGTGGCAGTATGAAGTAAATGGAAGTTAAGTAATAACGATCCGTTGTGCTAGGGGTCCTCTGAGTCGTGTCATCAGATAATTTCATTTGTGTTTATTAATTAAAGCCAACGCATTTCTTAGACCCTTTACCACCACCACTTTTCTGTATCGGGTAAGTTTCAAACCTCTTCCCTGGGCCTATCCCGAAGGTAGTGAAGAGCTGCGCCAATAAAACTATATCAATTTCAGGTTTGAGCTCTGTTGTGCTTTCGCACTTTTAAAGTTTAAGTCCGAGAAGATTCCAAATGAAAGCATGCGCTGTCGGTGTTTTGTTTCATGGCATTAGTTTGCTGTCATTCTCTTAAATTCTGAGGAATAATATTGTGAAGAATGAAAAACCTGGTTGGAGCAACTTTAGTGATAAAATGGTGTGGCAATATAACCTACATATAGCGCATGTTATATAGCATGACATGTCATATGACATACCTAAATATTTCGGAACCTCACGTCGACGCCGACGACGCCGGCAGCATTTTACTCGAAGTGTCCATATATTTGTTATCGAAATAAAATATCACACTAAAAGAAAAGCACTTCGTTGCATGAGCAAACGCTTCATGAGACTCACCGCAGCCGAGAAGGTTTGGCCACAGCATATGAGATGACATAAGTATAGATGCGGGAAAAATGAATACTTCAACACAGCACCAACACGCATTACAGCATTAGGCAATATAGCTAAATGAAAAAAAAAATAGGTCATGACAAGCGAATTGTCGTACGCTTCAA
Organism: Dermacentor andersoni; assembly: GCF_023375885.2. NCBI lineage: Eukaryota > Metazoa > Arthropoda > Arachnida > Ixodida > Ixodidae > Dermacentor > Dermacentor andersoni. The sequence goes on from NC_092822.1 coordinate 101,206,290, forward strand.
GAAAGCTATTTACTCTAGTATTAAAATGATTCGGTTCACGGCCTCTATTTTTTTACAGCGCTGCATTATTCCTCTGAGAACAGAGCTGTTTACCAACATATTGGAGGCGGTTGTATAGGTGGACCACGGACGTGTCACCGGGAGCAATAATAGTTGTCGTCCAGCGAAGGACGAGCCCCGTGCGAGAAATCGCGCTCCTTGCAAGTGCAAGCCCTACCACTACCAATTTCCAGACACCAACCTCGAGTAGGTGTGCCGGCATTCTATCTCCAGCTGATCCAATGTCGATCTGTGGCTTGATGATTTCTGGTTGATTTTTTGTCTAACGTTTTTAGATAGACAGCAGAAGTAACACCAAATAAATTAGGAATTCCAAGGCGGTCTTTGAGAAAGTTCGTTTGTGCTAGTATTACTGAAGAAATTTTGATACTAGAGAAAATGGAGGCCAGGTTTTCCTGTTTCAAGATAGCGCCGATATATCGTACTTATGTCGTTTCAGCTCAGGGAATGTTCTTTAAACTTGGGACGATAAGTGTTTAGCTTCTTCCAAATGATGCGTGGCACTTCTCTGCCCATATATACAATAGACCTTTGTGGATGCCATGAAAATTTGTGATGTAACGGCGAGCGTGAAAGGTAACTTTAAGAAGTTGTCGCCGTGAGGTGTTGCAACACCATCGCTAAAGTGACTATTCATTCTTCTGTTCTTAATGACAGTCTTTTTGAAACTTTCGACAGTCTGAGAGGACCATGGGTGATTCACTTTGATTAACACTATTTATAGCGTCACTATAGTTCGGTAAAGGTCCTTGTTGAAAGTATTATAATCGCTAGCAATGTTGGCCAGACCGCCGTAGTCGCTCAGTGGCTTTGGTTTTGCGCTGCTAAACACGAGGTCGCGGGATCAAAGGTGAAAACACCCGTGTACTCAGGTTTAAGGGTACATTAAGGAACTCCAGGTGATCAGAAATAATCCGGAGTACCCCACTATGGTTTGCCTCAGAATTCGATCGTGGTTGTGGCACGTAAAGCCCCATAATTTAATTTTAATTTGTTGGCCAGTAATTCTAACAACAATTTTCAGAGGGCTGTCTACCACTAATGCCGTCAATGCTTTTACGCAACAATACGGCTCCAAAGGAGATTGTGCTATCAGTGCGCACGCATAGTTTTGGGCTGCCCTGTAAGAGCGCTTGTTTACGCTTGCACTGAGTTGTACTTGAATTTACTTGTTTGCCTGATTTGATGGGCGACTATAAAGATATAGCTGTCACAAAATACAAGGTTCTTGTTCTGGCAGCCTTCGTCTGGTGTGTGCGTGCGTGTGTGTTTGTGTGTGTCTTGGACACATGGGCCCCGAGGAGAGTGGTGAATTTGCATGACGCGAAGTTGCAGCACGCATGTGCCGCTAAAGATTGCTTCCTGCCAACACTGTAGGCTCTGTGTTACGGCGCTGCCCTTGGCACGCGATGATTCAGTACTGCTTGACCATAATATATAGGATATCTCAGATAACATTAGCCACGCCGTTCAACAGCAAAAAAATAGAAAGTTGGAAAAAAAGAACGCGATGCAAGATATGATCTCAACACCTGCGGTGTTGAAGACTGAACACAGTACAGTTTACTATATTACATTTCGCGCCGGCTTCCTCTCACCTTTTTTTTTTTTCGTTCAACGGCTCGACTAACGTTAGCTAGGACACATGCTATATCACCCGCCGCGGTTGCTCAGTGGCTGTGGTGTTCGGCTGCTGAGCACGAGGTCGCGGGATCGAATCCCGGCCACGGCGACCGCATTTCGATGGGGGCGAAATGCGAAAACACCCGTGTACTTAGATTTAGGTGCACGTTAAAGAACCTCAGGGGGTCGAAATTTCCGGAGTCCTCCACTACGGCGTGCCTCATAATCAGAAAGTGCTTCTGATTATAAGGCTCGTGCTATATTAATTACACATGCTATATTAGTGAACACATGCTATATTAATTACACGGGCAAGGTGCGGGGACTTACAAGGCGGGCGACGTCCAGCAGCAGAACGTTGTCCTCGTCGTTGGTCTCCTCTGGGACGCGATTGTTGGTAGGTTGCGTGAGAAACACCGCGGGCAGTAGCGGCTCAGTCGAGCACACCGAGTAGCGTATGACAGCCGGCTCAACGGAGTCGGGAACGATACGCGTCGACATTCCTCTCTCCGTCTTCGTCTTCTTCTCCATCATACCGACTGCGATTCATAATTATAAATATAATACCCTTAAAGGCAGTGGCAGGTACCAACGTTCCTAGCATGTCTTAGAACACTGGTACGTAATAACTCGGGATTGTTGGATAAGTGGCGGCTGGATTTTATAAATGTACTAAAACGATGAACTTACAAATACGTGAGATAATAATAATTATAAGTACATGTAAACCAAAAAGAGTGGAGATAACCTTTTCTTCTACAATCAGCTTGAATGAACGACTACAAATTTATCTAAAAAGAAAAGATCGAATTACCAATAAACTTAACATTGAACCCACTGTAATTTACATTTTTTTTTCCTCTGGGAGGAAAAACGGCGTCAGTCCAATTAATCTGGAACTCTTTATTGCAGAAGTGGCAGAATGGAGAGATAGCCAGACCATACCGGTGCTTGTATGAATTTATGGGTGAAACTCGACAACACAGTTTTGTCAGTGAAAATTTCAACTGACGTGTTTAGAAAATTTCAGTAGATGCGACCTTATTTTGCTGTCAAAAAAGTGTGCGCGTGAAATCCGATGGAACACTGAGACATCACCCGTCGTCTAAAAGAAAGAAAGTACATGGTCTGCAAAGAAAGCCTTGGACAAATTGGTGTATCCATACCCAACTTAAGCTACGCAGATGACCTCGGTGTTAAGGTTACCAACATATGCGAATACCCAAACGCAACTCGAGAGGTTGTGCATGTCCCTTTTCTTCGTTGTGTGCCATCATGATGGCAACTAATGCAGCAACTATTTGTTACTCGTACTGCAATGAATATGTGGTTATTACCGTGGCTTTCATGGAAGAGTGTGCATTCCGTTACATGCATAGCGGGCAAGTTGCGCAAGTCGTGCTATCATGGAGGTCTCGCTCCGCGCTTTTCACAGGACAGTTGCTTTTCTTCTGCGATGTTTTCTACGGGAGTTCTACTTCATATATTACAACTACAACTTGAGGACGTGAATTTACGTCAAATAACACGTCACTAGTGCACATTTCGGCTTCCAGTATCGGCGACGTGCTATAATTTTGGTCGCCAGCGCAGGTAATGAACTGTGACCACTGGTCGCAGAAATATGTCACTCCGTTTGTTTGGTGGGTAATGGGTGCAGATCTCCGATGCACTTGATGCAATAAATACGCCACAATTTGAGACATAAAAGCATGAGACCTCATTTCACCGCGAGTTGCGCGGCACGTACCTAGATAGCTATCTTTCACATGCTTGACAACTCTACATTCTAGTCGCATGTGTGGGCAGTGAGACAAGTTCATGTTTATAACTTTATTATAACGTTTACCTTTACAATTGTCAGTTACTAACCTCGTCTCAATTTATTTACAAGGAAGCTTTTATTTTTTGTAACCCGTAATCGCAGCCCCCGATTCATGGCTGATACCGCGGTGGGGCTTGCGCCATTTCCTTGAAGAACAACCAACGAACCAAATGTGAGACTGTGCCAGTCAACACAGTGAACACAATAAAGTTCTGATGCTTTATCGTGTAAACCTTTTAACATTAATGTAGCATATCTCGTATGGGCCCAAACACCGAAAACAAGGTCATGTGAGAATCGCCTGGCGTCAGCATTTGCCAAAAAACATGAAAGAAGATCTACAGAGATCCCCAATCTTCCCTATGAGTGCATTTCAAATCGGTAGACCAATTTTCTTTTATCCTGCCGACGATATTCAAATCAGAGAAAGAGGTTTCTCGAAGCATCACATTGCAAGATTGGCTTGAGATTAAATGTTCCAGTAATACTATTTAGGGCCGGTACACCAGGCTTTAATCACATGTATGGTTTTTCTACTGCCACTGAGTTTTAAAATGAAATGACTAGCGTGCAAATTTTTTGAAGATTTACGCTCTTCTGTTCCCTCGCCATTTCACTGGATCTCAGTATCCAAATTCTTTATTATTGGGGTCTGTATTACGTACTTCAATAGTATCTTCTTCATGTACCTATTTCCATCTATTGTTGATTTTTAGTTTCTCCTATTCCGCTAAAAATTTATCTTTAGCTACGTCCTGTCGCCCGATATTTGGGCTTCGTGGGTACGCGCCATTAATTCGAAGCATCACCGTCATCATCATCATCAGACTACATTGGTGTGCTCGGGACACGTGGAAGACAAAGTCGCCGATCCGTACCCCGGGGTGGCTGCACCGTCTCATTATTTCAGCTTCCGTCCGGAAAGCTGACAGGGATGGGTGAGTGGACATCTAGTAGCGAGTGCACAAGCCACCAAGATCAGTTACTAGAACCGTGACGTAACGACGTTTGGGAAGCCACAATCGATGCAGGCATAGTGGTCAACGTGCACAAAGAGCTACACAAAATCCGAAACCTCGTTTCCCCTCACCAGTTTAGTCTTACATCCAGACCATCTATTCGCTTTGTGCGCTTTGTCCGTTGCAACTGCTGTACTTAGTCACTTCACGTGCGCATTCATGGTATACTTGTTCACGTTGCAGAAGTGTTCGTAGGTGATGCACGTCCGCTAATTTCATTCTAACCAGTGCAACCTGGCCCTTACCGGGACAACCTCAATATCACCGTGTTGTTCTTAAAAGTCACTCACGTTCCGCATGTTACGCATAGCAACTGCTGCCAATCAGTGCGTTGGGTGATGTCATGAAATTTTCTTTGTTCGGTTCATTTTAGTTCTTCGCGGTGTTTGGGCCTCATGACATTCTTTTACAGTTAAGCTGTCTGTGGCAAGCTTCCGGAAAAATGGTGGCCGCGAACAGATTTGCGGCAAAACCAACTTTCTCGCGAATGCTCTGTGGCTGCCAACCTATCTTATTTTTATTTTATTTTTTATTCATTTGCACAATATTGCCAGCTACCTTTGGGAAGCCAGGGCAGGAGGGGTTAATAATGAAGTAATAGCCTTACATTAGACACAGGCATGTACACTTCAGTGCAGAAGAGCAAAAAAAGAGAAGCATACAAAGACCAAAAAGCATAGAGAGCAAGAAGGTTTTTGAGCACAAAGTCAATATCACTTTTAAATAACAATCCGAAAACACGTGCGTGTAATGAAAAGCAAGGATTCTATGATAACTATACATTACACGAAAAAATGGGACATAAATTAGTAGACAACGAGTGTACTTAAAAAAAATCGTTATGACAGTAGTAAGACCACATAGTGTGCGTCGTTTATATGACACAAAGAAAGTGGATGTAGCAAATTTGATAGATTACACATGGTCCGGAAGGGCAGCTAAAGATGATTCAATCATAGCTAAATTTGTTGCTTCTTGCGGCAGTGAATTCCACTCCGCGATGGTTCGTGGACAAAACGAAAAGGGGTACGCCGAAGTTCGTGATTGTGGTATTAGAATGCTCTTTTCATGCCTATGTCTCGTCTGTCTTGATTTTTTAACCGCATGTATTTATGTAGGTATCTTGGAAAAAATTAATACCATTGTTGGCCGCTAAGACGACGCTATCATTACGCCGAATTTCATTTACTTGTTATGACTAGTTAGTTCCCAACGAAGTTGTAAACGTTGGAGAAATCCCGTCTGCTCTCAATACATGGGCATTTACGGAGGGAGTATGGTTACAGAAAACGGCTGTGACTCCTGTTTCATCGGAACTATTCCGAAAGAAATTATATGACAATTTACAGCTAATACGACTTTAACAATGCGCCGAGTTCCATTTAGTTTTCGTAATTACGTAGTTCACAGTGAAGTTGTGAACACTGTGGAATTCCCATTTGCTGTCAATACATGCGGCTCTATGGGAAGGAAACAGGCAGCCCAATGTTTGTCCCTAGAATAAAACTCTAGTCCTTCCAAGTTTCATTAAGCTAATTAACCACAAAGTATGCTCAATCGCAAATTACAAACAAACGTGTTTCGCGCACTCTTTTGGACTGCGCCCCGGTCAACGCATATCGTCGCTCGCGCCGAGGCTCGGTTTAACAGCCACCTGCGTCTAAACGGCGCTCCATCGCAGCTGCATCGACAACACCTGCGTCTTTAGAGCGGCGTCGTAAAAGCGCTTCGGCGGTAGCTCTGTGTATGTATGACGTAATGCGTGACGTAGTGCGCGCCTGATGAGGCGACCAAGGGGAATCTCAGCACCACTTAGCTCCACCGATCGCTATGGGGAGGTCACGCGCGATCCGTGCGCCTGAAGAGCAGTGTCTCTATGATGAGCGACGTCGAGAGCAGCAGCGGGAGGCAGACCGTATAGATCTGACGCTAGCCAAGAACATGACCGGCGTCGTCACAGAGCCATTGGCGGTGTGACCACAAGGCCACCATCACTTGCGTGACAAGATAAAGATAAAATAAAGAGAAAAGAAACGAGACAAGAAATGATTGTGTATGTCATCGCATTTCGCATAAATGACATATACATAACTATATGTATAGTTACGCACCAACGTAGTTTATACCGCCATAGCAGCTTCGCTGTTCAACCACCTTGACAGGGTGGAATGGCTCCTCAATTTTTTTTCGCGCATTGCGTATTTCATACGATATTATTACCGTTTTTGTGTAGCGGTTTGGGCGAGTCAACGCTTCGTGATTTGGTGTAGGTAGCGCGAGAACAACGAGGACTAGAAGGAGCGACGAGGACATACGTATCACTGCGCGTGACTCCATCCCTTCAGTATGGACCCCGTTTTTGGCTCGCTATCTACAGCAAATAGTTTTTTTTTGTGTCCTGTTGAAGTTGTGACATTGTGCAGCTACCCCCGACAATTGTCCCTTTATAATAATGACCCACACACACACACACCTCTTACTTAATGCCCCAACAGAGACGCGTAATGACAACAAAAAATAATAAATTATGAGGATAATTAGCAGCTCGACGGGCAATTGGATAAGTTGCGCTTCTCGCTCTGTAGACTCTCCGCTTCTTATTTCATAGAAAGTGCCCCGCGTGGCGGGTATTGTCACATGCCTCAATATACCATACACCACGTACTATAGTTTCTCTCAATACGAGTAAAATCTACAGACGCTGGTAGCAGCTGCCACACGTGCCAACAGCCAACTGTGGTCATAGAACACCATATCGGGCCATTGGCGTGGCTCTAAATCAAGTTTGCAAGCCAACGGGGAATTATATATATTTTTAGAGAATATGCGTTTGGTCTCCGCTTGTTCGTGCAGAGCTGTAGCTTGTGCTCTTTATCGTCGCCATTTTTTGCAGCCATTCCTTTTATAACGTTGCCTTCTGCCGCTCAGGGTAGCTGGCTGCAGATGAGTGGCTAACAGTGCTCGAACGATGGAAACCTCGTACTGTAGCCAACGCGTCGACAAGGAGTACTCCGTCAGGGCACGTCCCATTTTCCAAACTTTTGCTAGAGGCCGGGGCTTCACTGTCAGTGTTCATCCTTTCAAGTTTTCGTCTTCAAGTAAACATATTGTTTTCAGCTAGAGCAATGTAGCTGAGGCAGACCTATTTGTCATTATCATTAAGCTTGCTGGATATACATGTATAAAACATACATACATTAAAAATAAATACTGTGGTATTATGTGCAAAAACCCAGGTATGATCATGGGGCACGACGTTAGGGGGGGGGGGGGGGGGTACTCCGGAAATAAATTTCACCACCTGGAGTTTCTAACGCCCACCTAGTTACAGTGTACTAGAATATAAGGGTCGTCTGCACACTGTGCACCCGCGGCAACTTGGACAGATGAAGCCGCCGATGTCAATTTGTAAACGCAGCTATGCATTGAAATCGACGGTGCGACGCCTGGTGTGCCACAGGGAAGGCGCATATTGCTACACATGCAAAGATGAGACGCCGCGAACACTCACAGCAAGCACCGCGGCGTTGAAGCACAAGCCAGTGCACAAACTGAAAGGGTGCGAACGTGGTCGCGGACGCTACACTGATCTCGACGGCACGACGCCGCTCTTCCTTGCTTATGTAGCAACATGAGCTTTCCCTGTGGCACAGCAATCGTTGCACCGTCGATTTCAATGTATAGCTGCGTTTGCAAGTTGACATCGGTGGCTTTATGCGCCCGGCGCCGCTGAGCCAACTACCATTATATTTTACTACACTGTAACCCAGTGCATGGTGTATCGGACACGTATAGTGATTGTATCAGCGCGGATGCGCAACGGTGATACGCAGTACGTAGCTAGCTCCTTTCTTTATAAGCCACGCTCTCGATAAGCGCGCGTTCATTTCCCGCAGTGCCTGTGCTGCTGTAAGCGTCGTCTCCCTTGCACTTTACACGGCGTCAGAAGTTGCCCCGTTGGCCATCGAGAGCTAAGGGCAATCGAACCTGTGAAGAGTGCGTTATGGAGCTGCTGAAGACACTAGAGCCATTGCGGCTGAAGGATAACGTCACGAAAACACGAAGCGTCTTAAGCAGAAATTTGAGTTATTCCTGGAGGCGGCCTGCTGAGCATTGCGGGTGGCGACGCGCTGGACGTCTTCAAGTCCCAGTTCGCGCAGAATGATGACAAGAGCGTCTACAGTACCGAGGTGAGAAAGTTGGAAGCGTATTGCGTCAAAGTGCGCAATGAAGTGCATGAGATAGGTATTCTGTTCAACAATGCAACTGGCGGGAGAACCATTCGAATGATTTGTTCGTGACCTAAAAAAGCAAGCATGGCAGTGTAATTTTGGCGTGTTGAAAGAACTGATGAGGGACCAGATCGTATTTGGCACGTATAATCCTAGACTATGCGAGAAAGGGCTTCGTGACAGTCAACTGAATTTGCAAAAAGCAGAGTAAATGTTCAAAGCAGCGGGAACGGCCGCACAGCGAAACGAAGTATATTGCGTATAGAGGGGACGACAATGTGGACATCATCTTCAGGCCCTCGGCGCCACCTTCGGAGGAGCGGAAACAAAGAAAAGAATTTCACTGTCATAAGTGCAATGCTGGCGCAAACCGAAGCAATGCCCTGCCCTTGGAAAGAGGTGTCGTTTGTGCCACAAGCTGAACCACTTTTCCAGTGGTTGCGCGTCAGCTGGCGAAGTCTGAAAACATCCAGATATCGTCTTCGACATTCTCGATATCATGACAGCAAGCCACGAGAGTGATTTGACAGTTAAAGCTGAAGTTCGCAGTCGCGAGGTAAGCTTTAAAGTGGACACCGTGTGGCAGGAAAGCCTGTTTCCCATGTCAGTTTATCGCCAACTGCCGGCAGCAGAAGAATTGAAGCCTACGAATTCTGTGCTGCGGGCGTATAACGGCGGTACCATATCGTGCTTTGTAACGTCTACGCAGGAAGTAAGGCTTGGAAGTACTTCTGTTACAGTCAGATTTTTCATTGTGAGAAATGGACTGCAGACATACTTGGACTTCATGCTAGTGGAGCTATGGGGCTAGTCCAGCGTAGAGTAGACGCCATAGACAAGAGTTCCAACGACAGACTTCTCAAGAATTTCAGGCATGTCTTCGAGGGCCTAAGTTGCTTGCAGCAGACCTACAGCATGGTCTTGAAACCTGGAGCTGTGCCAATCGTACAACCAACTCGACGAGTTCCTTTGTTGCGAGAAGAGCTCCTAAAGAAGGAACTTGAAACAATGGTACATGCTGGCATAATTGTTGAAGTGAACGAGCCTACCGACTGGATCAGCCCTTCGGTTCTGGCAAAGAAAAAAGTGGGTTATGTAAGGGTGTAGATTCACTTCAGAGCTGCTAACAATTACGTAAAGAGGCGGCATTTCCCGCTTCCTAGGCGCGAGAATTTCGAAACCCACTTAACATATGCCGCGTACTTCAGTGGTTTTGACGCGAACTCCGGCTATCATCAGATACCGCTTGACGAGTGGACTTCTAAGATCTGCAGTTTTTCTTCAGTTAAGGTGATACCGTTTTCTGCGCCTGGGGGGGGGGGGGGGGAGGGGGGCTTCGGCATTTCATCCACACGGGAGGTACTTCAACCAACCATCAGTCAAGTATCTGACGGCTTTCCGGGTGCACTAGTGTATATTGACGACATATGAGTTTGGGGTTCCAGTAAGCAAGAACACGATGAACGGTAAACCGCAGTGCTGAAAGCTGCCGAGAAGTCATGTTTGACTTTCAACGCGCAGGAGTGCAAGTTTGGTGTGAAACAAGTCAAATTCCTTGGTGGCGACCTATGCCGACCCCGGCATATCGTCTGACCCAACGCTGCACAAAAGCTTGGCGAAAATGCCGACACCGGCGTCGAAGACTGAGGGCCAGCGGATGCTAGGGGTGCTTATCTATTTCGCCAAATTCGTGCCACGGTTATCCGAGCGAACGACGCTTTTACGAGACCTTATAGGTCCCACGTTGAGTTCCAATGGACAGGAAACCACGCACAAGAGTGGAATATCTGACCACCCTACCCCTGCTTGCAATATTTTATCCGCAACGAGAAACTAAGATAACGTGCGACGCATCAAAGGACGGTGTCGGTGCAACGTTATTGCAAGACCGCAATGGTAATTGTCATCCTGTAGTATATGCATCTAGTCTTAACCAAAGCCCAGGAAAGTTATGCACAAGTTGAAAATTATACACTTGGAATTTGTTCGGGCTGTGAAAGGTTTCATGAATTTGCGTAGGGAAGAAAAGTGCTTACTGAAACAGACCATAAGCTGCTTGTAGCGATCGCGCAAAAAACAAAAAAATCGCCGACATGCCGTCGCGAGTGCACAGATTCTTCTTGCGACTGCTCAAATACGACTTAGCAGTACGTTCCCACAAAGCAGCTGGTACTCGTCGACATGTTGTCATGGTCGACAACGGACCAGGGCGAAGACCAAGTTGGCACCACAGATGACGCGGACATTCGTGCAGTGCAGTCCTTGGGCTACATGGTTACTTCCGAAACGCAGCGGTTACTGCAGCAGAAAATTTCTCGTGACGCCCACCGACAGACTGTAATGACGAGCATAGCAAGCGGCCAGCCGGTAAAAGGGGAACTCAAGCCATTTTTGAAAGAGCTGTCTGTCGTTAATGGAGTAGTGCTGAAGAGCTCTAAAGTATTAACGCCAAAGAGTATGCGACGAAGCATGTTGAAGAGAATTCATGCTGGCCAACTCGGGCTGCAAAAGTGCAAGGAGAGGGTGAGGACACTTTTTCTGGCCCGATCTGAATGGCGAAATCGCTGCGCTAGTAGAAATTTAGGCGCAATGTGCAGCAAGTACGCCATACAGACAGCCACATAAACCACTTCTAATGCGGCCAATTCCGAAATGTGCTTGGTATAGAGCCCGAGTGCATATGTTTTCTTATGCTGGAAATTCGGACGTGCTTGCTTACACCTTTTCCAATTTCTCCGAGGTCGAGAAGCTCGAAGACACAACTGCAACAAATACGATCGCAGCCCTCAGCGCCATGTTCACCAGGTACCGCATATCTATGTAGTCAAGAGTTAGGCAGAATACTATATGGTCAGGCAAAAGTACTAATAAAAATGACAACTATTCCACTCTATGAATATGGAATGGCAGCGAAGGTTGACGACAGTCAAAGCTCTCAAACAAAAAGCAAGGTCGCTGCCATTCCATCTTCACAGAGTGGAATAGTTTTCATTTTCTGCGCTGCGACTCTGGCGTCGTTGCTCGTTCGAAGGTGCCCAGTCTCGCGATTGTCGTTTTTGTTCAGCATCGCGGGAATGTTCTTCGTCGGTGGTCATTGCTGTACTCGCCGGCGCTCCTCCTACGCATGTTGTTCTTCGGGTGTACGAACTATACGCGTCCGCCCCATTGATAACGCGGCAGTTTTTAGCACCGATACCGCTCCCCCTTATATACTGCGATAACCTTGACGCACGCTATTTTTGACGGCAAGCGTTCTAATCTGTTCCGCATTTTGACATTAGCGCCACTGCATTTCACCCGCATACGTTTGTTAGAAATGGCTAAGTACGGTTCTCTTTCCGGACGCCGAAGAAAATTACGGAAGGTTAGTCATATACAGCTTTCGCTGTAAAAAGGAGCACGTCACTGACGAAGGTCAAAGTAAGATGGCGTTTCCGTATTTCTATGGATCCGTTGTTCAGAATGAAATTCGACTAAGGAAATGGTTCTTAAATAGCGTTCAGCACATGACGCACAGTTCGACAGTACACGTAGTTTAGAGAGCCAGATGATCCACTTATTGTGTTGTTTGTCGTTTGAAATATTGGTGATTCAAGATTGAGCCTCGCTGTCAAGTTGTCTGAGGCAAATGCCCGCGTTTTCCCAGCTTATCTTGTGACCCGTCTTCTCGTCATGCTTTCAAGGGCATTTGTCACTGTGTGGCATCTGGCGACATTATTCTTATGCTCTTTGAGACACCTGCAGAAATTTCCGCTTTCGCCAATATACACTTATTCGCAGTCGCCTCATGGAATCTTGTATACCACGCCAGGAAAACGTGCCAGAGGGAGAGGATCCTTCACGTTAATCAAGTCACCTTGACGCTTGCTGGCACAGGCGCGATTTCTACACCTTGTTTCTTAAAAACACGAGCTAGGGCTTCTGTCTGGATGCTTAAGTGTCCGCGCCCTGCCTGTCAATCCGCTGATCATTCCTCATTACCTTGGTTGTCCTCCAAATAAAATGCTTGAGGTACCTATCCCTCGTTAGGTCCTCTTCAATGATCTGAAGTTGCTCTTGCAGGCTGCTCGCATCAGAGCAGGTGCGGGGTCCCATTCAACTAACGAACGAACCACTGAGCGTTTGTGGGGTGTCCGATGAACGGACTGGAAACTGATGCATCTACCGGAGTGGGTTGGCTTCCGGTACACTCTGTATGTGAGGCCAATGGGAGCATGCTTTACCAGGGCATCCAAGAATGAGGCAACCGTTTTTCTCTTCTTCCAAAGTAAACTTGATGGAAGGCTTGACGTCTTTAGGCAGTGGAGAATACGTTGCACATTCTTGACTATGGCGCAGAAGAATTCGTCGACGTATCCCAAGAACACCTTGGGTCTAGGCTGAAATGACTCCAAGGCCTTCGCTTCCATCGTCAGATCTGCAGTCGTGACTGAAATGGATGACCTCATTGCGGTACCGAAAACGTGACTGCGTATTACGCCATTGCACAAGAAGTACGTCTTGGGCAAACAAAATTGTGACAAGGCGCACAGCTCATCGACGTCCAACCGCGTGCAATCCTGCAGTGTTGGGTCATTGTGAAGTCTTGAAGTTTTGAGGGCAAGAGCAACCGAAACGCTTGTGAAAAGGGAGCACACGTCGAATGACACGAGTACTTCATCTTCATCCACAGTGATACCTTTCACCTTGTTGATGAAGTAACTTGTGTTGCGGAGGTGAGTTTCCGTCTTGCCTGCCAGGGGAGCCAAGATGCCGTGAAGATACCTTGAGTAGCGGAGCAGAGCGATATTGTGAACTCAACTATGGGCCTGAGAGGCGTCCTACTCTTGTGGATTTTGGTAAGCCGTAGATGGTTGAAGCAGAACCATTTGTCCAGAGCAGTTGGTAGTACAGCCTCTTTACTGACGAAATAAGTCCCAAGAAAATATCTGATAGCAGCTTTTGCAAGCCTGTTTGAACTTTCGGGGCAGGATCCCTGTCCATCTTGGCAAATGCCCTGCTGTCTTTAAGTATCATCTCAATTTTCGACTGGTACGACGGACGGTGGAGCACGACTGTGGCGTTGCCTTTGTCGGCAGGCAAAGCGGCGATATTCCTATTTTGATGTGAGGACTTGACTGCATTTCGTTCGTCTTCCGACAGAACTTGCTGAGAACCAGATTTACCAATCCTCGAGAGTATTCCTATTGTTCTCGTGCGGACTTCGTCTTCCACATCTTTTTCAAGCAAGCAAATCGCGCCTTCGGCAGCACACGTAGCCTTTGGGGTGTCAGGTTGCTTTTTCCCCTTGAAGTTAAGACCACAGCTTGAGAACTTTGTTTTCCACAACGGTTAACTTATAGGAAGACATGTTCCTAACCACGAAATTAGGTACTGTGCGTTTCAGGCCTTTTTCTAAGAAGGCGTTCAGTTTCCAGTCTTGTGATGCCTCCTGCTTTCCATTCTTCGTCGTGTTGATGATGCCACCAACTGCCACACAGTGACAAATGCCTTCGCAGAGCATGCCGAGAAAACTGGTCACGACATAAACTGGGACAACGCACGTATGGTGGCCACAGGGAAGAACTTCACAATGAGGCGTAATCTCGAATCACTAATAATTCAAACTACCAATAACACAATCAAAAGCAATCTAGCACTCTTAACCTGATGTACTCCAGAAGTTTGCGTCATGTGTGGAACGCTATTTAAGAACCTTGTGCTTAGCCAGCATTCCATTGTGAACAAGGGCTTCGTAGAGATCCCGAAACGTCATTTTATTTTTTTACTTTGGTCAGTGACCTGCTTCTTTTTTAACAGTACGGCGTACCTGTAGAAGTATGCGTGGAAGAACGAACTCCAGTTTTCGAGCTATGAATTTGCCAGGTTTCGCCAGGTTTGCCAAAACATGCGGCTTCAACCATGTAACTTCCAGCCCTCGTTATCCGCAGTCGAACGGCTTGACTGAAAAAGGTGTGCAAATCGTAAAGCGCATCCTGAAAAGGACTCAAGAGGTGAAGAAGGACTTCTGGTTGGGTCTGCTAGCCTATCGCTCAACACCACTGCAAGATGGGATTCTCCGGGTGAGCTTCGGCAAAGAAGGTGACTTCGTTATAACCTTCCTGACTTCAGCGGTGTGTCCCGGATAGCTAAGAGGAAGCACCAGCAATCAAGGCTGGAAAACCTTTGGAAATATTGCACAGAGGCACGAAAGTGAGGCTTCAGACTGCTGCGGGCTGGTGTCAAAAGTGGAAGCTGGTCGGTGAAGTTGCCCCACATTCTCATTTGGTACAAACTCACGATCCTCGTGTACTGCGGCGAAACCGCCGACATCTGCTTAGCACAAGCCAGCAGTACAGCGGCGAACGTGATGACTGCGAGGAGAGTCCATCCGGTGGAAACTCCCATGCACCGGCGCCTACAACACCAGCTGAGCCAACAACTTAAACCTCTGAAGCGTCATCTCTAGAAACAGCTATAGGATCAACGTTACCAAGTCCTTCGCCTGACATTCCACTGACGCCAGGTGCGAGAAGGTCGGCTCGTACCGTCCGGCCTCCACGGGAACTTCATTATGATGAACACTTTAATCAAATGCCATAAGCTTTGACAAATGTGTATATTTGTCTAACTGTCTCTTTTATTTGTTCTCCGAGGGAGGTTGTATCGGACACGTGTAATGATTGTATCAGCGCTGATGCGCAGTATGTACAGCGCGCTAGCTCGTGACTTTGTAAGCCATGCTCTCAATAAACATGCGTACATTTCCTGCGCTGGCTATGTTGCCGTAAGCGTCCTCTCCCTTGCATTTTACACACAGTACACGGGTGTTCTTGCATTCCGCCCCCGGGATTTGATCCCGCGAATTTGCGCTTAGCAGCACAACACCAAAGCTACTACGTCATGACGGCGGATGCGTATGTACAGTCGACTGGAAAAGTTTAAGGACCAGAGGTGCCGCTAAAGGTTTTATTGCAATATCAATTATATGGACACTCCAGGTGCATTTCTTCCGTCGCCGCCGCCGTGCTGTTCCGTATAAAGTCCAAGAGCAATTGCATCGTCACCGCGCGCATTATGCTGTATGTGCGAGTGAAAGCGTCGAGGTTGAACGGACGATGGCGGCTGAATCTCGTGGGCGCTAAAGCCCCTTGATAATTTGAAAGTAGCGACACTCTCCTCCTCACGGCGCTTTCCTCCTCGATTCTCCTCGCCCGCCGGCTGCGCACGGCGCGCTTTTCCTCCTGGGCACCCGCGGACGGGCCGCAGGATTCTATGGAGGCGTGTTATTTTGGGCCAGTTGCGCGCCCCAGTGGGGTTGAAAATTTTGAGAAATGCTAATAACAGCATCGATAATGCTGCAGGCAACGTTTACGAGGAGGTTGGTTTTTGCTTAAAGCCGTATGAACGAGCTATACCGATGTAAAGGGTGCTTTGAGGCGAGTTCTGTACTCCAGACAATTTTTCTGCCACATGATCAGATGCTTTACTTCGCGCGTCTGATCTAGTATTGCTTGTGACACATCCCTTTGTGTGTGGCTTATTAAGCGAAAGCCTTAGACCTCTGTTTCAAGGTCCCGTTGTGAGCTACAGAAAATATCACGTGACCGAAGGAAGGCGGGAAGCGAACCAAAGCATGTGCAACCGCGTATTAGAGATGATTAATGATTAGCAAAGTAATGATTGATTAGTGATTGGATTAAGATGAATTCAGGTGTATTAAGGTGGATTAAAGTCGATGAAGCTGCATTAGGGTGAATGAAGGTGAATTAAGGTTAATAAAGGAAGACTGGGTTGGACTAAGGTCGATGAAGGTGCGTTGAGGTGCATTAAGGACTATTCTAGTGGATTAGGGTGGATTAAAGTGCATGAAGAAGGATAAGGGTCGATTAACGAGGATTAAGGTACATTAAGGAGGTGAATTAAACTGAATGAAGGAGGATTAGGGTGGAATAAGGAGATTAGGGTGGACTAAGGTGGATGAATGCGGATTCGGGTGGATTAAGATGAATTAAGGACGGTTATAGCCGGTTAGGGTAGATTAAAGTGAATGAGGAAGCATTAGGGTTGATTAAGGAGGATTAAAGTGCATTAAGGAGGCTTAGAGTAGATTAAGGTCGATGAAGCTGGATTAGGGTGCATTAAGGAGGTCTTTCGTGGATTAAAGCGAATGAAGAAGGATTAAGGTCGATGAATGTGGATTCGGTGGATTAATGTGCATTAGGAGGATTATGGTAGACTAATCGGTCTTAACACTCAATGAACCCTAATTCACCTTAGTCCACCCTAATCCACCTAAGTCCTCCTTCATCCACCTTAATCCTTATTCATGCACCTTAATACAACTGAATCCTGGTTAATAGTCTCAATCTACATTAATATACTCTAATCCACCTCTATCAAACCTAATCGCACTCCATGGTCCCTAATCCACCTTAATCTACACTAATCCATCTTAATCGGTCTTAATCCTCCTACATCAACCATAATCCACCTTAATCCAGATTAATCGACCTTAATCTTCCTTTATCAACCTTAATACCCCTAATCCTTGTTCGTGCACCCTAATCCGTCTTAATACCCTGTCATCAACCTTTCACTTTAATCCACCATAATCTGCCTTAATCCTCCTCCACCCACCTTAATCTTTATTCATGCATCTTAATACTTCTTAATGCACTCTAATCCACCTTAATCTTCTTTAATACACTCTAATCAACCTTAATCCTCCCTAATCGACCTTACGTCAATCACTAATGATTCATTAATTAACTTGGGTAATGATTCCCTTATACAGGGGTAGACATGCTTTGGGTCACCTCCGGCCTTCCTTGGCTCACGTGATACTTCCAGTTTACAACGCGACCTTGAAACATAGAGATCTAAGGGCTTTCGCCTTAAAACTTAAAAAAAAACTCAATGTTGACTAGCTAACGCTCATCACCTGCAATACCACGGGTATACTTGCTACTAATTTTTTCAGGGCGCAAAGCAGAATCTATTATGCTGCACTTCCGACTGAATAACAACAGTTAGCGACGTGCGAAGTGATGGAGCCGCCCCAGAATATTAAGCATACTGAGGACAACCGCAACAAAAACGTTGGTGAGCAGGCTGGAAGAATGAAAAAAAAAGTGCAGCATTACGGGATGCTTTGCTACGAGCTATAAGACGCCTCACCTCGCAAACAACGCTGTTTTTTGTCGGCACAAAGTTCTTTCGGCCAACGTCATGCAGCCACTGCTTCCTGCGCAAGCCGTCACGCTTTTGCTGTGGTATCATAAAAACGGCATAACCATGTTCAGGCTTCTTGCTGCAGTTATATGCGCAACAGCCCGGCATAGCGCTAGCACATAGAGCAGGAAACACAGCGTACAACGTTCGCTACGCCCAGCTAAAGCGCCGAGCCAGCCGTGCTCAGGAGGAAAATGGCGCGAACGAAAAAGAAAAACAGAAGCAAAACTCAAGATCCGCGCGTTTCCAAGGGCAACGACAGGGAGACCAATCGTCGTGCAGAAAAACGGGGGCAAAACTGGTTGCCGCGGGGGGAAAGCGCAAGGGGCGAGGAGGAGGCGAGGAGGTCGCGCGGCGGCGGCAGAGTTCAAAGAGTGTCGCTACTTTCAAATCATCAAGGGACTTTAGTGGGTGCAGGGGAGGAAGCAGGGGACGAATAGCGCTGCCTTCCGTCGCGCTCAAGGCACCGGGAAAGGGAGGGGAGAGGGGACGTTCTCTCCAGCGGCTGCTGCATATGGCGCGGCCTTGCGGTCCCTATATTGAAAGCAACCTGCGACGAAACGGAGTGCGCGGCGAGTGACAATAGCTTAGTTTGCGCTGTTTTCGCCTCTTAGTTCGCGATGAAGCGACAGGCAGCACGAAGGCAAACTAGCTCGCTGCTTCTGCCGCGCTCGCTCACTCCAGCGTTCTTGTTTGTGCTTGTGCATGTTTGCTTCCAACGTTCTTGCTTGTGCGTTCTTGCATGTTTGCATGTACACACGTAACACCACGCTTGTTAATTTAGTTCGCAAGCGAATGTTCCCAACTTTATATGACCGATAAAACTGATATCCTTATTTCGTGTAGCTGTCTACTAATTTGCTGTCGCAATCGATGCTTCGCCTTTCGGGTGAAGCTGCCACTTGTTTTTTTTTCTTCGCAGCCTAGGCATAAAGGCTGAAATCACGTGGTACAGCCTACATGCGCCTCTTCGATCAGCGGCATGTATAAATACAATTTCACGTTGCACGGATGTGCTAGAAGAAATGTTTGTTCTGCTGGTGCTGTGGTCTCTACTTTTGCATTCGACTTTACATACGTACGTACGTACATGAATGCATACATACAAACATGCATGCATACACACACACACACCATAAAGTGGGTCAAGTTCTTTAAGCACGCTATTTGCATTCAAAACACGCCAGCATCAATCTTTGCTGTAGTTCGTGCACTGTCGCTGGTGAGGCGCGGTGAGCGTGAGTCGTGCTGTAGCGCCGATTGAATCGCGGGTTTTAACGCGACAGCGTTAAGGAGCTTGTGTCGCAGAAAAGCCGGTGTCGTCGGCGTCGGCGGCGTTGGCCGTGAGCGAAAAATCCCGGAAGGCAATTCATAAATAAGAAAACAACTTGCAATGTGGGCTGGGTGGGAATCGAACCAGGCTCTCCGGAGCGTGAGACGGAGACGCTACCACTCAGCCACGAGTTCGACAGTTCAAAGCGGGACAAAAGCGCCTCTAGTGAATGCAGTGTTGCCTTAGGAACATGCAGTAGAAAGTTATAAAAATTATGGGGTTTTACGTGCCAAAACCACTTTCTGATTATGAGGCACGCCATAGTGGAGGACTACGGAAATTTCGACCACCTGGGGATCTTTAACGTGCGCCTAAATCTAAGTACACTGGTGTTTTCGCATTTCGCCTCCATCGAAATGCGGCCGCCGTGGCCGGGATTCGATCCCACGACCTCGTGCTCAGCAGCCCAACACCATAGCCACTGAGCAATCACGGCGGGTTGTAGAAAGTTATACTGCGGTGTATATCGGTTATTATGAGCATGTAAATTACAGAAGTCGCAGTTACACGCGTAGCGAAGTACGTTTCCGCTACATTTCTTGTGCGCTGCGCACACGCAGAGCCATCTTGCGGCAAACATAGAGAACCCCCTCCTCGTAATCACGGCCGGTCTCGACGCGCGCGTCGAGACCGGCCGTGTCGTAATGTACGGCGCTGCCCCGACACGTGGCGCGCCACTCGCCCCATGATCGCGTCCGCCTTTATGGCGCGTCGCGGCCCGGCTGTCCGTGCCGATCACGAGGTTTGGCTCGCGTAGATGGTTTTGAGTGGGCGGTGCGAACGGGGTGCGATAACGCTATCGCGTCCCACTCTTGAAGGCGAAGCTTAAACGCCCTCCAATTTGTGTTTACTTTCTGTCCATTCTTCTAGATCAGCATCAGTCACACAGGAATTTGGGTCGTAAGTTTCTGGTATTTTCCTTAAGTTTACCATATTGTAGTCATAAATGACTAGATAAATTAGCAGCGTTTGTTTTCTATTTAGAGGTGCCATGTAGCTATTTGAGCTTGTCGCTGATTTCTCTTTTCTGTAAGTGTTAGGCCTTGGTTCTCATGACTTATAGTAAAATTACGACAGCACACTGGCGAAGAAGCTCTCTGTTGCTACGTTTTTGAGTTGCAACGTCTTTAAAGCGAAATGTATGTTTTACAGTTAAGTCGATAACCCGCCTATAGAAGCAGTCAAAAACGTTATATGTTAGTTGTCACGGTTTTCTCAGAAGTTATATCACTCACAAAGTTCATTTTTAATGAAATGTGTGAAGTAACGAGTGTAATAAGCAACTTTTGAAATGTGCCTATTAATTAGGGTTTCAATGAAAATTGCTAAACTCTCATTTTCGTCCCGTTTAGGGGCGTTATAAGGAAAGCTTAAAATATTATCCAGCTCTCCTGGGAGTGTCAAAAACGGCATAGATTGCATAGTTAAAAGAGAGAGGGGCCACTCTAAGTGTGTGACGTGCACCGAAAGTTTGAAGTGCGTAAATATAGATAGAGTCGACGTACATCGCACTCGAAATAATTCGATCATTGCAAGTTGATCATATTTCTCTACTTTGTCTCTTTCTGTATTTTTCACGATCTTTATTAACTAATTTCGCATCTTATTTGTATCGTATTCCATGCTCAATTACGTCTTTCACGTCTTATCTAGCATCGAGGCTTGATTGACACTTTCTTTGCCACATGCCACGTAGGCGATCCCGGAGACAGTGCAGTCCATTGCGCAATGTGGCTAATTTTCGACTATAGTGGCGCTAGTTATGCCTGTACCGATAATTTTATCTACGCTGCAACTAATTCTCAGTTCTGGCTTTTTGAGACCTGCGCTTTGATACCTTTTGCGACTTGGTGAGACGCTCTGGAGGCGCGAAAGGGTCTTTTCTTCTGGAAGTGGTTACAAGATAACTAGACCCCAGATACACCAAACCGAAGTGAAGTCAGCAAAGCAGACGCTGTCTGCAAAAAGAAAGAACATTTGGCATTGCACTGTGTTACATTGAATCGCTTACACTCTCAACATTGTCAACTGACACCCTTTCCTGTCATGCTTTTCACATTGTTTCGCGTCTATTACACCACAACTATAAACCAAGTAGTGCAGCCACAAGTAGTGATTTTTGGTCTGGCTGCCTAATTAAATTCGTTGTGCTAAATGTTCAATTTGCTAATGCGGAATCACTTCACTGAAGGCATGACATTGAGTTTGACGGGATGTCCGACTCGTTGCATTTCGCTACCAGAGACAAAGGAATTGTTTTCATGCGAGAGCATTAAAGGCTGACCTCACACACGTTCTAGGTCTCCGTCTGACGGAAAATATGGGCTGATCCCGGAGGCAGTGCAGTCAACACAGTGTCTCAAAGCGCCAGCTCCTTGCGAAAGAAGAGCGCGAGAAACAGGCATGCGCCAGAGGTTTCAAAGAGCGACGTTGGCGCGATCGTGGTCTAATAGTTAAAGCATTGGGCTGCTGCGCTGGCAGACAGAAGTTCGACCCACCATCGTTCACGCATTTCTTTATAGGGAAACGTCACCCACTAATGGAGACACGTGACCGCGTCATGCGTGCACAAAATTGCACAAAAAGTAGGTCGTATCGAAACGTCACCACGATAAATGAGACTGTACAAGGACGTACACGTGCGCAGCTGCCAGAAAATCGTAATTTGCTTAGAGTTAGCGCTGCGAAGTTCGGACTTAGGTTCTTTTTTTCCTTCTCGTAATAGTTCTTGCAGCCAGTGACGAACTTGTTCGTGTACTATGAAGCAGTCAGTCACGTTTTTTTTTCATAACAAGCACGACATTATTGATTGTGGACTAAAGCCATGCTCTGTAATTGTGAGTTCGGAGAAGAAAATGTACAATGCGTCATCCTACTGCCTTGCCTTTACTTGATGGAATCTTCGGCGCCTTGAAGTAGAGTTATGTAACGTTGACACACGTATGGTTGGTGCACCATTATTTCGAACTAAAGGGTGCTGTAGAGGCATGGAGAAGATGGGGAGCTGTGAAATAACTCTACAGGAATTCATACTTTTAGTTATGTGTCTGCGACGGTAGTTCAAGCTCACTTCAGCGAAAAGATAAATGTTTCGACATATGTTCAGTCGTCTAATTAACAAACTAATGATAAATAGCATGCTAATAGCAAACCGGGTGGTCAGCCTGAAGTGCGATATGAACAAGACTGACCATACATTCATGTTTCCACGCATAATCGTTGTTCAATAAAGTGAAACCTTAATGACCTTGACTTACCTGTAAAAGCTGGAATGTTCGTCTACATTTAACACCAATTCTTCTGATCAAGTAGCTTGCTGCGTTTTTCTCGTGATGTGACGAAAAATATAGAATTTCTGGCAAGCCCCCAAACGCGGTTTTAATAGGCGCCTTAAAAGCCACCA
Organism: Dermacentor andersoni; assembly: GCF_023375885.2. NCBI lineage: Eukaryota > Metazoa > Arthropoda > Arachnida > Ixodida > Ixodidae > Dermacentor > Dermacentor andersoni. The sequence goes on from NC_092822.1 coordinate 101,228,998, forward strand.
CTTTACTTTAGTAACAGCACGTAAACGCTTCTTTTTTTAAAAAAATTGCCCGTCCCAGAAAGCGTCTATCTGCCTTTTTAGTTAGATTAACTTAGGAGGTAGATATTACTTGTACAATAAAAAAAAACGCAATGACCTGGGGCGCTAATTTAAAAGATTCATTGTCTAACTTTCTATTTGTTCACCCTTGTGCATTTGTTTCAGCTGCAAAACTAGACTGATGGCGTAATTGATATCCAGTAGTAGTCAAGTCACGTTCGATTAACAACAGTAATAAGACTATCACAACGTTTGAGGTACCTGCCCTTAAAATATTATACAAAATGCACTGGCGTTTCGGTTAACAGTCTTCCAACATCCTGCATCAAGCAGTTCGAAATGTACCTACGTACGCTGAACGCTAATAGATATTTTAAGAGACTGGTGCCGGATATCTTGAAAGCGGCGCTATTTCTAGAATTTATGCTAAGCAGACATGACTTCACTGCTGGTCGGATTTGATTGCGCTGCATGAACTCGTGTCCTAAAATCATTAAATGTAATTGTTAACTCATTTTATTTAAACGCCCAGAATACGGATATTTCTTTATTTCTGCAAGCAATGTCTACCTCTCCAGGTAATCCACCTTAACGCACCGAATTGCGAGATATACCCCAAGTGATTTCCCAAAGAAATTGTTAGAATTGCAAAAGAAGCACATTATAAACAATATATATGGTCATATGAAGAACACATCAGAGCACTACCATCACGACAGTTCTTTTTTATACGAAAATAGGAAATAAAGCTTGACTAAATTGCCAGCGACTGGGCGATCTTGTTTCAGATGCCGCCTATATCCCTACGCAGCAGCACGAAGGTTAGTGGCAGTAACGGTGGACGCTTCTTTCCGAGTCTAATTTTTTTTTTTTTTTTTTGCCGGTCACTGCTTCATTTTTAACATTTCGTCAAATTCACGTCTCAGGCTACCCGGGCTACGAGTACGAGTATCGAGGTAGGCATTTTCTCTTCAACAAATTGCAACTTGGCAGATAAACGTAACTTGCACCTGCCAGGTGGCGTCGCGACCGTTTGTGTTCTGTCATTTAAAGAAAAAGTAGTGCTGATACGTAATCAGCACCGGAAGTACAAAAGGGTGGCGAATGAACTAGTGGAATGAAAATTTTAGCAACAAGGAAACGTTGCGGTGTGTCACATTCACAAGAGATAATTTCAAGCTTGTAAATGCCCCTCACGCAATGCGCTATCTAGGGCCCCCTGTCAAATACTCTAAATAAACAAAAGACGGATGTTTTACGTATGCATTTGGCTTAAAGAGGCTGCCTTTATTCGTTGTTTCACATAACCAGGCGCACACGCTAAAATGTAATCTCGAATATCTTTAATTCGCATTCTTTCGTGCGAGACCACCACGTTAATAAAAGGGGTACACAAATGGACAGGCTTTTGAAACCACTCTATTCACTTGGAGCCGCATAGTTGAAGTTCGACAGGTAAGCATACTTTAGTGACGGTCACATAGTGCGAAATACCCGCCGTGGTGGCTTAGCAGACTTGTTTTTGAGAGCTGAACACTAGACGACGCGTTTAATTTTCAGTAATGGGAATCAAACACGCCATCAGAAGAAAATTAGAAGGAAATGTCCCGAATAACACGGCAGCAGGACCCGATGAAATCCCAATACAGCTAATCAGACCACTGGGTCCAAAGAAGAAGGCACTGCTGACTAGTGTGATAGAGCAATTGATTAAAACGAAGAAAATTCTAGTTTAATGGCAAGAAAGCAAGCTGAACCTAATCTACAAAGGCAAAGGTGGCAAAGGATAAGACTAGCTCGTACAAGCCAGCTACAGTAACGTCGGTGATATATAGAATGCAAGCCACCCAATTGTAAGTGTCGAAGTGGGTGCAGAAAAGTTATGTACTGGGGAGCTACAGAATACGTTCAAACTAGGCAGACGCTTAGAGGATATGTACGTACTAGCTCAGTGCACAGAAATTTCAATAGCTCAGAATAGACCTTCATAGATAGTATTTCTAAGTAAGCCTGCGATAACGTACACAGGGAATTGTTGAAGGCATCGATGACGATTTCGTGGACTTGCTGAAGGAGATGCATAGGGAGGTGTATAAATGCGCCGCTATTTGAGGCTCGAGCTAGTTGCCTAAATGCAAAAACATACCGGAACAAAAAGTCGCAACGACATGAGGCATGTGTCTCCAGCAGCAAAATATCGCAGAACACTCAGCACATACTAATGTAATGCAAAGCTATTCAGCCAGCCAGACCCGTAGGTAACGTAAGTGTTCCAGAAGCGCTTGGAGTTAAAGTGGATGGAAGCATGGAGTATTCGTGAAAAACAAAGACAAAAAAAAAAACAGGGATGAAATTGATACGACCGGATCTGTTACAGGCATAGGTATAGCGATACGAGGTAGATAGAGAAGTCTTGAGGAAAAGAAAAAAATTAGGATGAGTATAAAATACGAGAATAAAATACGTGTAGAGCATACCTGATTAGCTCAAGCGAACTAGATGACTATTCGTCACCGCCAGGTTTCAAATCGTATGCCAATAAATGATGATCGTCATCATCATCAAGGTGGCCCCCATATTGTTGGGGGCTAAATGCGAAACGGCTCGTGTGCTTATATTCGGGAGCATGTCAAAAGAATACCAGGGGGTAAAAATTAAAACCGGAGCCCTCCACTGCGGCGTCGCTCATAACCTACGCAGTTTCGGGAAGTTGATCACCGTAATTTATTTAGTACAAAATCTTCATAGCGTGCACAACAGTTCTTTGCTAAATTGTGTTCTTGTGTGCATGCACTGCTACTCAGGATAAACACTCCAAATAATGTTAACGTCTTTTAGACTATCTTGTACCCAAAAAATTATCGTATATATTTAGTGCATTTTATTTTTCTAACGCTTCGCGCTCGCTACTTTGCTGTGAAAAACGCCATGCCACGCTGATGCATGCATGCCACTTGTGACGTGAAGGTACCCTGAGCGCAGCAGTAAAAAAAAATGAAAACGAAGAGAAATATGACGGTAAGGTAGCCGATCAAATGAGCTTTCGTCAAACCCTAGACCTCTACAACTGTGAATAGTAATGAAGACTGACAGAGAGCACTGCAGAATTTATTAGTCGTTAACACGCGCTTATTCATTCATTATTTGGCAAACGCGCTGCTACGTTGAGAGCCCAGTGGCTTCACAGTAACCGCGAATTCTTTTTTTTCGATATTATTATTATTTGAGAACAGAAAACGCCTGTACATCCCATGATGATATGAAGTCACTCTCGTTTACTCGTAGTTGTTGGCACGCAAACGCCTCGCCCGAGTAACAAAGGTGAGTCGATTCTCTTCTGCGCTGTTTGCTGCCACTGTTTCTTAAACTTATTTCTTGCTGGATGTCAGATAAAATCCGTCAGCGGAATCGTTTGCTAATGTGTCTATGTAAAGACGTATCAATGTACAGAGCGTTTTTTTAGCTGCGCTAAACTTTAAGAATTGCCTGTGGCAGATGGCACAAAATTCTAACAATTGATCTAAATTACTCGACGAGGTGGCCCTCAGTTATGCTAGCAATTGAAATTCTTGATTGAATAATTACCGTAACCAGGCTAATTAAAGTATTAATTATTCATTTTACGACACGTATTGCAATCTACGAATTGTAGCTACTGAATATGCAAGGCATATCCGCTTGGAACGAATTCTGAGGATTGCACCGGTTTTGAGATATGCGCCTTAAAGCTTACGGTAGAAATGCAGTTTCACTCATTTTTTTTTTAAGGAGGCGCTGTTTTATGCATTGAAACACAAAGAAACTGGAACGCCAATGCCTTTCGTCGGACACTCTGAAAATGAATGTCTCGAAACTGGTGTAGTCCTGAGAAATTGTTTCAAATAGATATGCCTTGCATACTCACTGGCTACAATTCATGGATTGAAGTATGTGCCGTAAGGTAATTAATTGCAAAGGTTAGCTGGCGCAATTAATTAATTATTCGATTTCTCGTAGAATAGCCGCCTCATCGAGTAATTTAGATCAAGGGTTAGAGGTGGCTGTGTGCCGCAGGCAGTCTTTAAAACATTGGTGCAGATAAAAGACGCAATAGTATAGACGTATTGTTCTTAGGTTTCATCAAGGCTTTTGATACGGTACCTCACGATAAAATAATCATAAAGCTCAGGTCACTTGGCGTTCTAGAAATTTTGGTGCGTTGGATTGCAGCTTACCTGTCTGACCACGTAAAGTTCGTGTATGTGGACGGGCATTACTCGGACTGCCTTCCAATCACATCTGGGGTACCTCAAGGAAGTGTGCTGGGACCTTTACTGTTTCTTCTCTATACCAACGACATTCTTGATGTAAACTGTCCTGGAGTCCAAATTTGACTGTTCGCCGACGATTGTGCATTGTACTAAGAAGTTCATTCCACAAATGACCAAGACGATATAAATGTTAGTGTCAGTAACGTAGCCAATTAAATGGTGCTATGAACGTGCTATCAAACTTCACGCAGGGAAACGTGTGTCCATTCCGATCACTAAAAAGAAGACAGCCCTTTTTGCATGCACCTATAAACTCGGTACCCTACGACTTCAACAAGTTACTAACCGCAAATATTTAGGAGTGACACTGACTGACAAGTTGTCTTGGAACTTTCACATATTTAACATCTGTTCATCTTCCTTCCTAAAACTGTGTTTCTTAAGGCATAATTTCAACAGAGCCCACACTAATGTTAAACTGCGCGGATACTACTCACTAATTAGATCTAAACTAGAATATGCATGTATCGTTTGGGAACCTTAAAGTAAACATTAACAAATCATAAAGAATAAAGAAAATGCTATAAGCTTTATATTCAGCAAATTTTCTGAATCCGACTCTCCCAGTGAAATAATGCAGTGCCATCAAAATACACCCACTCGAAACACGAAGGAAAGGAATCAGGTTACGGTTCCTCCGTTTGTTTTTTAATAATCAACTAGCAATTGAACCTTCCCCATTTCCCTCACCCTTAACATCCACAGATACCCGACACCGCCGTGATAATGCACGAACGCATTATCTTGCGCGAGCAGGCACAATTTTTTTTCTGCGTGCAATACTTGTCTGGAATCCTTTCTACTGTACATTATTTATTTGCTTATATTATCTGTTCGATAATAATGCCTACCCTGCTTGGGCCTTCAGTCAGCAGTACGCATCAAATAAAATAAATGAAATAAAGGATTTCTTGTTATGTTTAAACATTAGTACAAAAGGGGCGATGAAAGTCGCAGTTTCATGCTTAAATGAACTTAACCAGAACCAAGCTGTTAAAAAAAGGTCTTGCATGGAGTGTACGGAGTCGGGTCATCAGTACTCATCCGCCACCACGACAGTTTTAAATGCGAAACTTTCCTCTGTTAACCTCTCCGCATTTTCGTGACCTTGGGTGCTGCGTGGCTGTTTTCTTGCCGTATAACCAGTCACAGCGGAGGACGCGCGTGAGATCTCCACCGCTGAGTTCGTTGCACCACCACCAGGTGACGCTTGTCTACACCCATTCGTACAAATGAAGCTGTGCATGGTGATATGGGCTGGACTAGGTTTGAAGTGACGGAAGCTCGCAGTAAAATTGAGTATGAGGAATATGGAAGAAAGTTAATGGGCTGGGAGAGAGTTCAGGTATTTGTGCAGGAAAAACACTGATTCACAGAGGAGGAAAAGAACTAGGAAGCTTGCCAGCAAGTATGCGGCCCGTAGGGTGGGCAACACAGCAACAAAGAAGGTCAAGCGGAAAGTCAGAGAGGCTGAAATAATCTCATGGGTGGCGGCAATAAAAAAGAAACCTGCCATGAGTATCTACTTAAGAGGAAGAAACGAAATAAGGAAAGAAACAATTTATGATAACTAAAAGGGAATCGCATTACATTTCGAAATGAGATCGGGATGCCTTAGAACACGCACCTATAAAGCGGGACATAAGACGCGTAAGAAGAAGCATGCGCTTGCTGCGGTAAAGCTAGGGAGACTATGGAGCATGTTTTATTAGAATCTGAAGACGTCTACCTAGCGGTCGATTTAGGCACCACTGGCCTCCTTGAAGCCCTTGGGTTTAGCGAGAGCAGTGGAAAAGTAAACATGTCCACAATAGGCATTAGTAAGAGTTGATTGGAGGATTGGTGGAAGAAAAGTAGGGAAACGACAAAAAACGGAGACGTACAAAAGCACAGTTCGCAATAGGGGATCCGAAAATTTGGGTGTGGTAGTTCATAGCGTTTTATTTCTTCTTTTTTTTATTGTTTAACCTAGGTAGGACATTAGGCAGTATAATAGCAAGAGCTTGGTGGTGCAACCCACCACCCCGTTCCAAAGGGGGCGCTCATAACATCCATCTATCCATGCATAGTAGTAGGAAGAGGCGATTGGAGGATTGGTGGAAGAAAAGCAGGGAAACGACAAAAAACGGAGATGTACAAAAGCACAGTTCGCAATAGGGGATCAGAAAATTTGGGCGTGGTAGTTCATAGTGTTTTTTCTTCTTTTTTTATCGTTTAACCTAGGTAGAACATTAGGCACTATATTAGCAAGAGCGTGGTGGCGCAACCCACCGCCCCGTTCCAAATAGGACACTCATAATATCCATCCATCCATCGTAGTGTCCCTGTATATGCTCCCGCAGAGGGCGGAGTTGTGCATAAGTCCGCCGTTGTGTTCCAGCTCTGCAACGAAGCCACTCCTATCGCGCGCAGGAGGCAAATGCCGCGCGGTGTTCCATTTGTTTTTTTGTCTGCTGGTCGTGAGCTACATGCGGCAATTGTTCGCAAGCGCTGAGCAAGATGACACATTTAATGCAGGCTTCGCTCGAACGATTGGCGTAGCCGGAGGCGTGCCAACCCCCCAAAATTCTTAGTTTGTACATAAATATACGCACATATACAAACACACGCACAAACGTACATATAGGAGTAGGAGCTCCCTCGATCCCTCAAAATAAAATCCTGACTACGCCGTGGCTCGACCAGCTCAAAAGTTCGCGTGCAAACGCGCATTACCTTGCAACACAAAGCGGAGCAATGTTTTTTAGCATGCATATGTTCAGCATGCAGTTTTCTAGCGGAGGCCGGAAGGCAAGAAATATCTCAAAGCGTGTTTAAAGAAAACTTCACACGAGTGTGGTGGACAATTTTGTGAGGACATTTTGTCTGCCGAAACCCGACGAATAGTGATCGTCGCCAAGAGAACTGTCCTACCTGCACTTATGTCAGTGACCGTTAATCGTGACCGTCATTCATCACTAACTGTCGTCAACAGCAGCTACACGTTTTTGGTATATGTGGTACAGACACGTAGATTTAAGCGCATTTGAAATGTTCACATGTGCACATTTCATGCAAAGCCTATTTTTGCGATTCATACCGCAAACTGCTGCTTCGTAGCAGCAAATCTGCAAGTGGAAAACGATTCAAGATGCGCGAGCTTCAAGATCAAATTTATTTCCTACAAAGGAATGGATGAGCAATGGATGATGGCAGCAGGGGATGAGGGCTGGTTCTTGGAGCCTTGGGGGTGGAATTCAAAGCCACTGAAAATGCAACAAGCTATAAGAGTAAGAACAGGTTATTTTTGTTGCAATAATCATATAAGATGGCAAACTTGCAAAGTAATTATTCACTCATTGCACACTGTAATATGACAACACATGTTTGCTTATCTCTTCATACTCCTCAGGTTAATTTACTACAACGCAGCGCTTATTAAACGTACAAAATAATTTCACAATCCTCACGTCGACTAAGGCTGATCGAACAAGTAACATATTGCGGGTGGTAAATGCTGAAGCTATCACAGCTGTCTCAACAGCGGGAGCGCACGATGTTTTCGCTTACTACAAAACAATGAACGCCAGCACATCAATCGGCATTAAATGAAAAATCATAACACCGCCACAAAATGCAGAAAAAATACAGTAGAGAAAAGCCAGGGTGCAGCAGGCAAATTGTATCTTCTAGTATTTACTCTGTTTTGAACACACTGTTCTAGGGTCGCATAGTCAGAACAATCGTACAAGCTACACAGCGAATTGGGCGAGTTGGTAAGTTGACATTCTTGGCGTATATGTGCAGCGTGACACAGACGTGTCGTCCATTTTTGACCCGCGTCTGTGTCGTGCTGCACGTATACACCAAAAAATTGCACAAGTGAATAACCTCTGATGCCAGGCGTATGGATGTCAGCGTGTGTTACTCGAGATAAAGGGTGCTTTAGCGTAAACAAGCCGAACCCACCTCTGTAAACAAGGCGAATGCACCTCGCATATCCTTGTCCCTTTAGGAGCCGGCCAGTCTCGTGCGTCCGCACGGCGTCGCGTAAAAAGCTTTGCCTCCTACCGTGCGGTTTGTGCAGTTCCGTGCGCTTCACCCCGTGATACTGGAATACAAGTGTCAAAATGATGTCTTTCGTACCACTTCACCAATGTCATTAACTGAATATGGTCGAATACCGTACATGCAACCCGGAGCCGATCCGTGCAACGCACGCTTGAAGGTCTGCTGATTGCAATTTCGATGGCACTGACGGAAACAAGTCAGCGCCGTGCCCGTAAAGTTGGCTTCGCAGCGGTGCAGTTGAACATTTCAAGTCATTTTGCACCACGTGATAGTGCTGAGCGAATAGCGGTGCGAGCGGCGCCGGAAAAGTTATGCGCAACTCTGCTCCCTGCGGGAACGTATACAGGAACACTATACCCATTCGCAGCAGCGGCGGCGGTGGCCGTGCGGGAAGAAAGATCCTAGAAATATGCCATGACACCCCGAGACCTCTTGCGCGTGTGTGTTTCTTTGACATTACATTGTATAATGAAGAAGACAAGACGACGACGAAGCAGCCAAGCAAGCAAGCCAGAGTGTTCGTGGTAGCCAGGCGACCCGAACTTGCGCTTGCCCGGATTTTTGGCCGCTTGACGCTCACCTTTAACGTTCCTCGTCGTTCCTTGAGGTCTACAAGTCAACAAATCAAGTAAAATTTGGTGGAGGTTGCGTGGGTCCCCTGCACCACCCTGGAACGCTCCCTTCTCTTCCTGCTCACATTATGGCCAACGAGATCTCGACTTGGACTGAGCCTTCGGCCACCTATGCCACTTGTGGTGCCGTGTACCGTCAGCGGGATCCACCCATCTTCAATGGCTCAGGTGACTCAGATGTTGAAGATTGGTTGTCGACGTACGAACGCGTCAGCGCCAATAGCAAATGGGACGCTCCAACATAGTTGACTCACGTCATGTTTTATCTCGCGGACATCGCGCAGCTCTGGTATCACAACCACGAGATGAACATTCCCACTTGGTCCGTTTGTAAGACATCCACTACGGACGTCCTTGGTTGGCCTACGGCCCACCAGTTTCAGGCTGAGCAGCGCCTACGTCAACGTGCGCAGCATCCCAGCGAGAATTGCACGGGCTACATGAGGATGTGCTCAATCTCTGAAACCGCTTCAATTCCACCATGACTGAGGAGGAGAAAATCATGGCGCATGCTGAAGGGCATCGAGGACGACGATTTTCAGCTGCTGCTTGCCAGATATACCATTATGGTCGCAGCACTCGTCTCAGTGTGTCAGAGCTTTGACGAGTTGCGTAGACAGCGCACGATCGCCCGCTACGACCTCATGACGCCCGACACAGTACCCAGCTAATAGGGAGCTGCCCGCCATGCCGATCAACAGCCGCTGCTCTCCACAATCAAGTACTTTATCCGTGAAGAGATAGCGCGTCAGCTTTCATAACTGCCTTTCACGCACGAGCCTGAGCAGTCTTTGGTTTCGGACCTTCAACGCGTCATTCGGACCCAGGTTGCTGAGGCCCTCCCGCCTATGCCGCCACAGCCACCCGTCACTGTGCTGCTTACCTACGCTTCCGTCGCGGCTCGGCCCCCTCAGCAGCCTGCGCCGTATGCTCGACCTGCGATGCCGCCCCATGCCTAACCGAGGACTGCGCATCCTGTGTCGCTCCCTATCGCGAGATCTCCGGCTCCGTTGTTCCGCCGCGCAGACGCGTGGCGAACGCCGGAGAATAGGCCCATGTGCTTCGCCCGTGCTGTCGCTGGACACGTCGCCCGCTTGTGTCGCCGATGACCACCTTCTCCCTTTGACGTCGTGAGCAGGCATGTTCCTTCGTCTTCACCGATGCCACCTCGGTGGCATCCGTGAACGCTCCTTACGATAAGTCGCCCTATGCCAACCGCCAGTCACCACCTCCGCGACGACGCCCACTGTCACCCATGCGTCGCCGACCTACTACAGAAGAGCGAAACAGAAGACCTGCATGCGAGTCGAACTGCGCTAGGCCCCCATCTGTTTCACTGCAAAACGTTATTGACGTCGCTGTTGAAGGAACCGCAAGGAACCGCAGCACTAGCGCTTATTGACACAGTCGCCGTTGTTTCCGTAATCTGCGAGAGCCTATGCCTCTATGCCGCAAGATAAAGTGCCCATGTCGCTCTCTGGACTAATGCTCCGCACTGCTATAGCTCACAGTACGTTGCGCCTTCAGCTTTGTGCACCGCGTGTATCGTTATTCAAGGTGAATTTTGCGTTTCCTGTGCTTATCGTAGAATCGGGTGCTACAACCATGTCCATTTTGAACTGGCTCACATCTTCCGTTACTTTTATTCGTGGGGAATCTTTAGGCCACATACAAGATGTTGACCTCCTGCACTCCCTGGAGTTTGGTGAGGACCAACCCAATCTTCAACTGCATGCCCATGACCTCACCTGTTCCCAAACCTTCAGCTCCAGACAGCTTCCACCCTTCTATTGCCGCCGATCTATCGTCAACATATCACAGCGAATTCCTGTCCCTTCTTCAATCCTTCCGCTCCCCCTTCGATTGCGCTCAACCATCTTTGGGTTGTACAACGAGCGTCCCGCACCACATTGACACCGCTAGTCTTGCGCCATTACTCAAACGACCATATCGAGTTTCAGCAGCAGAACGGCGTATTATTAACTAACAAGTCGATGATGTGCTTAAGCATGCATGATGTCATTCAGCCTTCCCAGAGTCCCTGGTATTCTCCTGCTGTACTTGGGCCCAACAAGGATGGATCTATCATATTCCGTGTAGACAATCGCCGCCTAAATAAGATAACTAGGAAGGATAAATACCAGTTTCCGCGCATCGACCCCGCAGGGGCGTCTGCGTCAGCAGGCGTTTGGTGTGTTGCGACACCACGTACCCGAGCAGACGAGGGTTGTACCCTCCCGCGTGTAACCGTGCACGGCTTAGCCGTGTCCGGGGAAAAGGGGATCCTGGGCGTTGAGCCGATGCCGGGTTTTCGGACCGTTAAGGCCCCTCGACGGACGCAACACACCTCTTTGGCCTCTGCTTCACGTAGACGACACCCCCGCACTGACCCACCCGGGGGAAATCGGTACTTGCCTTTTCCTGTCTCTTTCTCCCTCCAACCTTCGTCTTTCTCTCACTTTCCATCTTTCCTGTCTCCTTCTCATTTCTTTATTACTTCCTATTTTGCTGGCAGCAAGGGTTAACCTTGTGTGAGTAGCCAACCTGGGTTACGTCATATTTGGTTATAGTGGTAGCGTACAGCTGGCGTTTGTAGGCCCTGTATTTACAGGCCCTGCCGCGTCCCCCTGTTGGCCTCCATGGTGGGTGGCTGGTGCTACCGCCGAAAATAGACTCTCACTTATGGCTAGTTCTTTCCCTCCACTATCTGATCGCTCCCTGAAAAGAGGGCGCACCGAAGAAATCTCTGAATTCTTTGGACGCGAAAAAGAAACTTTCCCGCGATTTCATGTAATTAATTCTGAAAAACAAGAAAAACAAGCAAGAACAGTCTCACCTTTTATTGTTTCGAAAACCCTAACTCAGGCACTTGGACCAGGTTATAAAGCATCAAAGATGGCTACCGGTGATCTCCTTTTGGAACTCGGCGACAAAAAGCAACACGAGAAACTGCCTAACCTTGTATCATTTGGAGATATCCCAGTAACGGTGACCCCGCACCGCACGATGAACACCACCCGTGGTGCAGTTTCAGATGATGGTCTGATGGAGCTGGAGTGATCAAAACGTAATCAATGTTAAGAGAATTCTGCTAAGGCACGATAGAAAAGAGATTAAAGCAAAACATCTAATTCTTACATTTGGCTCAAGTGTGCTCCCTGAGAGTATTGAGACAGGATATGTGAAGCTCCGGGTCAGACCATATGTCCCAAACCCTCTGAGATGTTTTAAATGCCGGCGTTTTGGCCACAGCTCATCGAACTGCCGCGCCCGCCAAACTTGCGTAAAATGCAGTGCTCATGAGCACTCCGCTGAATCGTGTGAAAACACTCTCCACTGTGTGAACTGTGATTGGGAGCACGCCGCGTACTCGCGGTCGTGCCCATCCTGGGAAAAAGAAAAAGAAATTGTAACGATCAACGTAAAGGAAAATATGTTTCAAAGAGGCACGCAGGCGGGTATACTAGATGCCCAAGAACTCTTTTGCCAATGTGACTCGCCAGGGGGCAGCGGGACAAAGGCTTCCGGCTGCTATCCGACCCACAAGCAGTGAGTCAGCAGCTAAGCCCTAACTGCCCCCGTTAAGCCCTAACTGCCCCCTAACTGCCCCCGCGACGGTTGCAGCTAACGCTGCTCTGCCAACCCAGCAGAAGGGACCATCGACCCCCAAGGTGGGCGCAGCCTAGGCTGCCCCAACCTCCCCGGCCTCTTCCAGCGCTGGCCACAGCCGGCGCAGCCAAATCCCTCAGGGAACCCCATCGACCTCCGGGCTGGTGGGCGCAGGTGTCTTGCCTTCCGAGGCAGGACTCTCTCGGAAAACTTCTCGCTCGCAAGAGCACGTGTCCAGCGCCTCACAAGAGGCAATGGACACTACACCTATCCTCATGGCGGACCAAGCGCCTAAGGGGCGGCGGGGCTCCCTCGAACGCTCCAAAAAGGGCAAAACCCCCGTCACAGGGCCTGGAAAGAGCTCTGTAACCTAATCTCTGTAACACTACTTCTGTTTCTGCACACACAGCACTAACTTCCTTCCAATATGGATACACAAATTATTCAATGGAACGTCAGAGGTCTTCTTAGAAACCTTGATGATGTGCAAGAACTTATCCACAAACACAATCCAAAATTGCTGTGTTTACAGGAAACACACTTAAAATCAAAACACACAAACTTTCGTCGACAGTATGTTAGTTTTCGCAAAGATCGCGATGATGCGATAGCATCATCGGGCGGTGTTGCCATTGCAATTCAAAAATGCACAGCGTGTCAACGTTTACAGCTACGAACGACCCTTGAAGCAGTGGCGGTTCGAGTTGTTCTCCTAAACAAACTTATCACTGTTTGCTCGCTCTACATACCCCCACATTACAAATTAACTAAACATGAATTTCAGTCCTACATAGAAGAATTGCCAGAACCTTTTTTTTTTGTCCTTGGGGATTTCAATGCGCACAGCTGCCTGTGGGGCGACTCTCGTATAGATGTGCGAGGTCGTCTTGTTGAACAGTTCCTTTTCTCTTCTGGTGCTTGTCTTCTGAATAAGAAGGAACTCATATATTACTGTCTTGCAAACAGAACCTTTTCTTCAATTGATCTCAGCATAGTCTCCGCGTCTATACTGGCTGAATTTGAATGGGAAGCTACCAACAATCCTTACGGGAGCGACCACTTCCCCATACTGTTAAGAACATCTAAAGAAAACGAATACCCACCACAGGCTCCTAGGTGGAAGGTTGATACAGCTGACTGGGAGAAATTCCGAACTCTGACTAGTATCTCACGGGATGACATGTCTTCTTTAGGAATTAATATTGAAGTGCAGTATTTTACAGCCTTCATTATAGATGCTGCATCTAAATGCATGTCTGAAGTAAGTGGCTTGACATGCAGATGGCGTGTCCCGTGGTGGAACGACGAATGTAGGATCGCCCGTAAGAAACAGAACAAAGCGTGGGAGTTGCTACGCGCTTCTCCCACTGCAGAGAATCTTATCAACTTTAAAAAAGTAAAGTCCCAAGGCAGGCGAACCCGCCGACAGGCCAGAAGAGAAAGTTGGCAGAAGTTTCTATCGAGTATTAACTCGTTTACAGATGAGGCCAAAGTCTGGAACAGGGTTAATAGGATAAGAGGGCGACAAACACATTCACTCCCTTTGGTAAACACACAAGGCGATACCCTGCAAGACCAGGCAGACTCACTAGGGGAGCTTTTTGAGAGCGTGTCAAGTTCAACAAATTATTCACAATTCTTTCCCCAATACAAACAAATAGAAGAATGTAAGCCACTCATAAGAAAATATCGACATAATGAACCATACAACCATCCTTTTAGCATTGCCGAGTTGAGAGCTGCCTTGAGTGCATTCAAGAGCTCTGCACCGGGATCTGACCGAATCATGTATGAAATGATCAAAAACTTGCACACTGACACCCACGTTACACTACTCGCACTTTTCAACACCATTTGGCCTGTAGGATACCTTCTAACCGCATGGAAAGAAGCCATTTTCGTCCCTGTTCTGAAACAAGGCAAAGACCCTTCCTGAGTGGCAAGTTACCGCCCGATAGCCCTCACAAGTTGCCTTTGTAAGGTATTTGAAAAAATGATTAATCGGCGACTCATTCATTTCCTTCAACTGAGAAAATTGCTTGATCCCTATCAGTGTGGCTTCAGGGAAGGGCGCTCCACAACAGATCACCTTGTACGTATTGAAGCAAACATCCGTGACGCATTTGTACAAAAACAGTTTTTCCTATCCATATTCCTAGATATGTAGAAGGCGTACGACACAACGTGGCGCTACTGAATCTTGAGAGAGTTGTCAGAAATGGGCACGCATGGTAATATGCTAAACCTAATTGAAAACTATTTGTCCAATGGTACCTTCCGGGTAAAAATCGGCAATATACTGTCACGTCCTTTTACACAAGAAACTGGTGTACCGCAAGGAGGCGTGCTGACCTGCACGCTCTTTCTCGTGAAGATGAACACGCTTCGTGCTTCATTACCACCGGCCATTTTTTATTCTGTCTATGCGGACGACATTCAAATAGCTTTTAAATCCCGTAACCTCGCAGTGTGCGAGAGACAGGTACAGCATGGCTTGAACAAAGTATCAAAATGGGCAGAGAAAAATGGATTTAAAATCAATACTAACAAAAGTTCTTGTGTTCTTTTCACAAGGAAGTGAGGCCTGGTCCCGGATCCTTGCTTAGAACTGTGTGGACGACAAATACCTATCAACAAAGGGCACAAATTCCTAGGTATTATACTTCACTATAGACTCACTTTCATTCCGCACATTAAATATCTGAAAGAAAATGTCTAAAAACAATTAACTTAATGAAACATCTATCCCAGACTACATGGAATAGCGACAGGAAATGTTTAATGAATATATACAAGAGCCTAATTCGGTCTCGATTGGATTATGGTGCTGTAGTATATAACCCCCCCCCCCCCCCCCCCCGAGCGCGCTAAAGATGCTATATATCCTGTTCACCACCTAGGTATCCGCTTAGCCACGGGCGCTTTCAGAACAAGCCCGATTGAAAGCTTACAGGCCGAATCGAATGAGTGGTCACACCACCTGCAGAGATCATACATCAGCTTTACATATTTCCTTAAAGTGCGCTCTAATCTTGAACATCCATGTTTTAATACCGTTACCGATATGACGTGTGCTACACTTTTCCGTAATCGTCCCTCTATAAGACAGCCTTTCTCGCTGCATCTGAAGGAGCTTAGCGATGAAATGCATGTCCCACTTCCCAAGCATCGCTTAATGCACCTAACCAAGCTCTTACCTCCTTGGGAGTGGCAGGTGATAGAATGTGGCGTATCCTTTATAAAAGTTACAAAGCATGCTCCAGAGGCCGAAATCCGAATGCATTTCCTCGAACTTCAGTACAAGCACTCCTGCGCAGAGTTCTACACAGACGCTTCAAAGTCAAATGCCGGGGTGTCCTATGCAGCCGTCGGCCCATCCTTCTCGGAATCCGATGTACTGCATCCGGAAACAAGTATCTTTACGGCCGAAGCCTAGGCATTACTCTCTGCTGTGAAGCATATAAGAAAATCAAAACTTCCAAAAGCAGCGATCTATACAGACTCGCTAAGCGTTGTGAAGGCCTTGATGTCATTCTACACACACAAAAATCCTATATTTAATGAACTCTTCTGTCTTGTGTAAAGCGTACATATCTAACCAGCATATCATTATGTGCTGGGTGCCTGGTCATAAGGGAATCAAAGGTAATGTTCTGGCTGACCAGATGGCCACGCCAATAGCATCCCCTGCTGTCAATACTACCGCTTCGGTGCCTCTCACCAATCTGAAACCTTACATGCGAAAGAAACTGCGAAACCACTGGCAACACATGTGGGACGGAGAAATAAATAACAAACTGCGTGATATAAAGGCACAGTTAGGTTCTTGGCACTCCGCAACAAAATCACGGCGAACAGATGTCCTATTCTGTCGTCTCAGAATAGGACACACATTTGGCACCCATCATTTTCTACTCACTGGAAGTGAACCTCTAACCTGTGGTACATGCGGCGAGAGGCTGACCGTCCTCCATGTGCTCCTGGAGTGTCGGAAAGCCGAAACGGAGAGAAAGAAACATTTTCCGCTTGCATTCCGTTATAACATCCCTCTACACCTGGCTATGTTTCTTGGTAAGGAACCGCTTTTTAACACCAAGGCAGTCCTCAACTTCTTAAATGATGTCGTTCTGCATGTTATAAGCCCATTATATTTGTAGAGCATCCTCGCTCCAGAGGATGCCGCTGCGATAATTGTTTTGGATAGCACATGCCTCCAGGCCCTTGTGATTTAAGGGCTCTAAGGAGGCAGTAGTGCTCTAGCATATTTTATAACCTGATATATTTTACACATCCTGTCATTCTGTTGAAATGCATCTCAATGTTCATAGTACACATCATACGTCATCGCCATAATATTATTATACAGATTTCACGCACTTTAAAGTGACTATCTTTAGGCCCTTTTACAGCCACGACACACACACCTCATAGCACTCATAATTACACTGCGAACTCATTACCACGGACATGGCGCTCTTTGGCCATATTTGCCCTTGTGCCATTAAAAATCAAATATTCTTTCATTGCGCGCATCGATCGATTGTTTGCTAGGGGCAGAATATTTGTCTCTGGATTTACGCTAGGGTTATAAGTTCAGAGAAGAATAAGAATGGGTTGAATCGCACACGGAAGACATTGCCAGCTACTGACTGGAAGCTTACCATTATCATTAAAAAGGAAGGTGTACAATCAGTGCATTTTACCAGTGCTGACATATGGGGCTGAGACTTGGAGAATGACAAAGAAGCTTGACAACAAGTTAAGGACTGCGCAAAGAGTGATGGAACGAAGATTGCAAGGGATAACGTTAAGAGACAGAAAGAGAGTGGCTTGGATCTGGGAGCAAACGTGTATAGACGATATTCTAATTGACATAAAGAGAAAAAATTGGAGCTGGCCAGGTCATGTAATGCACTGGCTAGATAACAGTTGGACCATTAGGCTTACACAATGGGTACCAAAAGAAGGGAAACGCAATCGACGACGACAGAAGAATAGGTGGAGCGATGATATTAGGACATTCGCGGGCGCTAGTTGGAATCGGTTGGCGCAGGACAGGGGTAATTGGAGGTCGCAGGGAGAGGCCTTCCTCCTGCAGTGGATATAAAACAGGCTGATGACGATGATGATGATGATGATGATGATGATGATATATTGCGAAGTTCTAATGGGCGACCCTGATTGATCAAAGACGGCTTTTGTTGTTCCTGACAGACTGTATGAGTTCATCATCATGCCGTTCGAATTGTGCAACGCCCTGGCTACTTTCGAACGGATGAGGCATAACATTCTTCGTGGCTACAAATGAAATACCTGTCTCTGCTACCTTGACAACATCGTCGTTTTTTTCTCGAGACTTTCCAACTCACCTTGTTCGTCTTCGTGCGACTCTCAAGTGCTTCACCTCTGCTGGCCTTCAACTTAACACAAAAAAGTGCCATTTTGCTGCGCGCTAGCTCACGACACTCGGTCACGTCGTCTGCAAGGAGGGAGTCCTTCTGCACCCCGCGAAGCTCCGTGCCGTAGCCGACTATCCCAAGCCTAGTTTCATGACAACGCTTCGAAGTTTCATTGGGCTGGGCTCGTATTTTCGTCGATTAGTTCGCGAGTTTATTTTATCATCGCGCCTCTTACCAACCTTCTGACAGTTTCTAGCGGTTTGTCTGCTTGGTCACCGGCATGCGACGAATCTTTTCTGACGCTACGGCGCTTACTAACGTCGCCGCCAATCCTTCGTGACTTTGACCCTATTACGCCTACCGAGGTCCATACTGACGCCAGCGGTGTCGGCCTTGGTGCAGTATTGGCTCATTGAAAACCAGGATACCAAGAACACGCCGTTGCTTACTCCAGTCGAACCGTCAATAAAGCCGCGTGTAATTATTCCGTCACTGAGAAAGAGTGACTCGCCATCATTTGGGCATTGGCTCAGTTTGGTCTCTGCCTTTATATGGCCGCCCTTTCGATAGGCTCCCTTGTCACCTACTAATTTCGCAGACATGTCGTCGGAACAACGCAAGGATGCGTGGATTTGGCAACTCCTTAACTTTCTAACTGATCTATCAACTTACGGGGCTTCAAAATCTTTCCGTCACCAAGCCGCTCATTTCCATGTCACATGGGTACGGAAAGTTGCGCTGCTTTCCACACCAACCCGCAAAGCGCTTACGCCGGCGTTTTCAAGACCTTCAGCCGCCTTCGTCAGCGATACTAGCGCAGATTGTATACATCTGTGTGCAAGTACATACGCGCTTGTTCTAGAAAAACTGGCCACCCTGTATACGCAATGCCTCATGACGTCGAGCGTACCGGAATCTTGGAAAAATGACAACATAATCTTAATCCATAAGAAAAGGGACGTCAAGGACTTGACAAATTATAGACCGATTAGCTTACTGTCCGTTGCCTACAAACTATTTACTAAGGTAATCGCAAATAGGATCATGAACACCTTAAACTTCTGTCAATTAAAGGACCAGGCAGGATTTCGTAAAGGCTATCTCAACAATAGACCATGTTCACACTATATCAATCAGGTGATAGAGAAATGTGCGGAATATGACCAACCCTTATATATAGCATTCATTGATTACGAGAAAGCGTTTGATTCAGTCGAAACCTCAGCAGTGATGCAGGCATTACGGAATCAGGGTATAGGCGAGTCGTATGTAAAAATACTGAAAAATATCTATAGCGGCTCCACAGCTACCGTAGTCCTCCATAAAGAAAGCAACGAAATCCCAATAAATAAGGGCGTCAGGCAGGGAGATACGATCTCTCCAACGCTATTCACAGTGTGTTTACAGGAGGTATTCAGAGACCTGCATTGGAAAGAATTGGGGATAAGAGTTAATGGAGGATACCCTTAGTAACTTGCGATTCGCTGATGGTATTACCTTGCTTAGTAACGCAGGGGACCAATTGCAATGCATGCTCACTGACCTGGACCGGCAAAGTAGAAGTCTTCAGAAAACTAATGTGTCACAGTTTCAGGAAGAGAACAGCAGTTTACGATAGGTAGCGAGGCACTGGAAGTGGTAAGAGAATACATCTATTTAGGGCAGGTAGTGACCGCGGATCCGGATCATGAGACTGAAATAATCAGAAGAATAAGAATGGGCTGGGGTGCGTTTGGCAGGCATTCTCAGATCATGAACAGCAGGGTGCCATTGTCCCTCAAGAGGAAAGTGTATAACAGCTGCGTCTTACCAGTACTCACCTACGGGGCAGAAACCTGGAGGCTTACGAAAAGGGTTCTACTTAAATTGAGGACGACGCAACGAGATGTGCAAAGAAGAATGAAGGGTGTAACGTTCTGGGTGAGGGAATAAACTCGAGTGAATGACATCTTAGTTGAAATGAAGAAAAATAAATGGGCATGGGCAGGGCATGTAATGAGGAGGGAAGATAAGCGATGGTCATTAAAGGTCACGGACTGAATTGCAAGAGAAGAGAAGCGTAGCAGGGGGTGACAGAAAATTAAGTGAGCGGATAAGATTAAGAAGTTTGCAGCGACAACATTGCCACAATTAGAACATGACCGGGGTAGTTGAAGTATGGGAGAGGCCTTTGCCCTGCAGTGGATGTAGCCAGGATGATGATGTTGTCGTTGATGATGATGATGATGATGATGACATACGTGCTTGCACTGCCTCTCAGCGGCGCAAGATTCCACGTCAACGACCGGCCCGTGCACTAAAGCCTCTCCCTAGCCCGGCCCGTCCATTTGGCCGCGTCGGTATCGACTTATACGGCGCGCTACCTCCGTCCTTGCACCTCTGGGAACAGGTGGATAATCGTCGGCGTGGACGCTTGACGCAGAGGCTGCAGCTTTGCCCACAGCCACAGTGAGACACCTTGCGTTTTTCATTTTACTCAACTTCGTCCTGCGCCAAGATGCTCCCCGTGAACTTTTGAGTGGCAGGGGACGTGTTTTCTCGTCTGATGCTATTCAAGCCTTGCTGGTTCAGTGCAACATCGTTCATCGCATGACATCTGCATATGATCCGCAATCGAATGGGCTAACTAAACGATTTAATCGCACTCTCGGTAATATGCTGACAATGTACACTGCATTGGACCAAACCAATTGGGACACCGCCCTCCAGTTCGTCACATATGCGTACAATACTGCTACGCCCGCGACCACAGGATTCTCGCCGTTCTATCTCTTGCACGGACGCGAGCCATCATGCACGCTGGACACTATGCTTCCCTACATGCCTGGCTCATCTGAATACACTCCCATTTCTGTTGTTGCCATGTACGCCGAACATTGTAGGCCATTGGCCCGTTCATTATCAACCGAGGGCCAAGATCACCAACAGCTAAAGCACGACACCGACCGACCTCTCCCTACTTTCGCGACCGGTGCCTTCGTTTGACTTTGGATTCCTCCGAGTGGTCCTGCCTTTCGTCTAAATTACTTGCCGGATATCATGGGCCATACCGCATCCTCGCTCGGACATCTCCAGTCAAATATCATGTTCATCCTTTAACGCCGTCCCAAGACTTACGTCGCCGTGGTCGAGAAATCGTCCATTTGAAGTCGCCAGGATGGGCGTCATTCCCCGGAGGCCAACGTAATGCAGAAGACAAGAAGACGACGAAGCAGCGAAGCAAGACACGGTGTTGGTGGTATATCGACGCCACCCTAGCTTGCGCTTGCCTGGATTTTTGGTCGCTTGACGCCCGCCGTTTCTTGACACTCGCGTTGAACATTCCTCGTCGTTCCTTGACGTCTACACGTCAATCAATCACGTGATAATTGCATTAGCATCTTTACAGATGCCTGAATAAATCCTTCCGTGTCACCTTGAGCGGACATTCATTCAATAAACACAAACTCGTGTTTACAGTCTTTATGCACTCACACAAAGCTTCGCTACATGTAGATTACAACTCTTTGCATCTGGTGCATTTTTTGTGCATAATTAGCTTGATAATTATAGAAGGCTATTTAAACTACTATTTTTGAATTAACGGCATGGCTTCAAGCTTCTAAGCCCTAAAACAAGCCATAGAGTCGTTCTGTGCGTGCTATGTCCTGCGTAATTATACCTTTCCGCGCTTTACTCGTAGCACACAGTTTCGAATAGAGCCGCGTAATTACACGCGCAACAACAAGAGCCGTACCGGAAGTGATTCTATGGGACTAACTCCTCTCATCGTCTGACTCGGCAACGGAAGGCCTTGAAGCCGCAAGCTGTAGGTGTTAAATGGACTCCAAAATGCTGGATCATTCTGGATTGTTAAAGTTTCTTTAAGAACTACAATTTCGTTGATTTCGTGGTAATTGGTTAATTATCAGAACAGAAAATGGCGGCAAAAGTTCCATTTTTGAATTTCCCACGGATACCCTAGGCCGGTGTTACGTCATTGTGACGTCATGGACTGCGAAGCACTCTTCCGCATTTTGGTCGTTAAGGTTCAGTAACAGCTCCTAAAACTCCCTAGGTTCAATCCTTCGCGCTTTTAGAATAAGGTGTAGTAGACGTTAAGCGAGAAGGAGCCCGCTTAACGGGCTCCTTCTCGCTGCAAGAGTTGCTTTCTTGATATTATGGAAGGGTGATTTCCAAACAGCTGAAATTGTTTTTCTCCTTAGCGTTTCAACGTTCGCTCTTGCAGACTGCGAGCAGCATGTTCATGCGAGGTGGTCGCACCCTACGCATTAGAGGAGCTCTAGGGTTAGAACCAAGCGTCTAGTAAACTACCACCAGTTTTCGCTTGCGCTACGAATATAGACAGTGAAACATGGGCGCTATAACGTAAAACTATTCCAAACTTTTCTATTCCAATTTTGTAATCAGCCCTCCGCGATTGGCCAAAACCTTTTTTGTACCGCCCCCACTTCACCTGTTTATCACGCGACGGCACGAAAACCGCGATAGCTCCCCATCTGATATGCAGAATTTTACCGAAAAAAGAAAAAATACTTATTTCTGATTCGACGCCTTTTCGCCATTAGCCACCGGCTATTGGTCAAAAGTTTTCGGGCTGCAACTACTTCCCCTGCCTGTCACGCAACGTAACAAAACCGCAAAAACTCATGCGTCAAAGTGACGTGTACGCGATAAAGATGCATTAATATGCCGAACAAAACTGAATTTTCTTCTGAATAGCCGCAGGCTGCCCCGTTCCCAAAGGAATAAAAGGTGGCTGCCGCCGATCGCTCAGGCACTGGCCACTCGCACCTGCCGGAGAGCATGGGTTTATTTGCGCATAATAAAACTACTTGCGTGACCGTGTAACGTTTCCGAGCACTTTCGGCACGTTTACGACCTCATTCTGCCAACTTTTCTTTGCTGAGGATCGGTTTTAGCGTCATTCTTAGGCTTCCGTTGCATACCGCCGTGATTTTCGACCAGCCATCGCAAGCTAAGTAAGGGAAAGCGAACCAATCACAGACGCCGGCACCACTTTCCTCATCCGATTACCGACTTTCAGTGCAGTAGCTCGGCCCTATCGAATCCCTCTCCACTTGAGCGTGCTTCTCGCCTCTTGTCAGCCAATTAGATAAGACAAGCCGCTCAGTGTGGGCAATGTTATTCACTTTTCAAGCAAACAAAAGTGACCTCCTATGAACGAGGAGAGCATTTGATTGGTCTCTTCAGACAGCCCTGCAGGTGAACGCCTGCTGCTTGCGTCGGCGGTTACGCAAATTTGATGTCAGGAGATTGGAATAAAAACATATTGGAATAGTTTTACGTTATAGGGCCCCCTGTCTCCATTCTGCAATTTTCTTCTCGCGCGTTCGAGTTTTATTCTGCCGATGTGGTATATTTTCGCAAGCGCATGGGTATTTTCAAGCCGTGGCGCACAAGCACAGAATGTAAAAAGGCATGGACTGCACAAGCGCATGTTCGTTAGAGTGAGAAAATGTAAAGAAGCATAAATTAATAATGCCTCTGCCTGTCCCCTAAAGTATAAAAAGCGGCACACATAACCACAACTTCTGTCCGTGCTGCTATATTCCGGGTGACGAGGCATATGGGAAATCTTATTAGAAACTGCTTGATTACTTTTCTTTTTCTTTTTTGTTAAGGGGCGACGGGGCAGGCATGTCCAGCGCGTTTAACGTTCGCACATTTGAGCGATGGATGGAAGTAAGCGCAGCACTGATCGATTTATTGTTTCCAGATCGTAGAAAGGCGGAAGCTTCGACGAACACGGATCCATGGCCAAGTGGTAAGTTCTGGCACCAAGTGTAGTTCTTGTGACATCAGCGAGCTTTAGCTTGTCCGCATGCTTCGATCTTGCCGTTAGCGAGCATACAGTTACTGAAAGCCACATATAACGTAACTCTACAGCAGCAAAGCTCGTAGCGACATCTCGCGTTTATTTGTGCAATTACAATTGTGTTTAAAAATTTTTATGTAGCGTGAGTGTTCTCATCAAAGAAAAATCGCAAGGAACTGTACATTAACGATTATATCGCTAATCGTTTACGCCAACGTTTTTCACCATAGCAGATAAGTAGAGTATGATGAGTTCCTGCAGAATTTACTTTGTGTTCTCTTCGGTTGGATTTTGCGTCGCAAGATGTCGCTAGGAGTGTTAACGTAAAGTTCTCCGCGTAAAACTCTATACTCGCGGACAACTTTCTGTGGCAATCAAGGGAAAGCTACGGGGGCGGAGCTTCTGCAAATGTGTTAGCGCGCCATGTAGTCCGCCAGCGTGTGACAGTGCTATTGGTTGCTCGGAACAGATGCTAAATCGACGCAGCTTCCACGTGCGACGATTTCGCGTTTGTCCAGACACGGCAGGGAAAAGCCGCAAAATAAGTAAACGTTTACATTCAGTCGTGTTCTTTATCTGATTTAACTGTTGCTAGTAAGGTGTTTACGTTTTCTCTTCCCCAGCTTAAGCTAAGTGGATGAAAACACGGGACTCTTTTCAGAAGCGCACTCACTTGTGCGCGCTTTCCCTCCATAGCCTTCCCTTCATTGCCACAGAAAATTGCCCGGGAGTATGCTGCCGTCAACGAAGACGTTTGGATAACACAAAGTCCGCGTTGCTTTTGAATGTCTGATACTCGCAAGTCAAACAAAAACGAGGCTCACAAAACGATGAATAATTCAGATGATCAACAGTGGTCTAACAATGTTGCCTCTGCAGTCAACGCTTCATCAGGGTAGCAGTACTTTTCCTTATTTATTTATTTTATTTATTCATATTGCAGGCCAACATACTGGCCCATGCAGGAGAGGTAATACAGTTGACAAGGTAATAACAATGCAACAAAGATAATACAAAAATGTATATATGAACAGTGCATGAAAATCATGCAGCCCATCGCCACGTTACAATAATCGCAATGCTTGCCTTAGCACAACTACAACAAAAAAAATCGTATATTTGAATATACATGTGGATAAAAACACTGTGCGAAACAACAATCGGGCACTAAACATAACAAAATACAGAAAATTTCACATAAAAACAAGAATAGTGAAAAATACTGGTTATGGTTGTGTTATTTTATGTGACAAATAGTTTTCCAGCGCATTTGTGAAGTTCCCTGATTGAAGTACATCAACAGGGAGACAATTCGATTCGTTTATAGTACGCGGATAAAAACTATTCATGTGAGATTTTGTTTTAGCAAATAATGACGTAAGGGAAAAGTTGTGCCTATGTCTTGTTTTTCGTGCATTAAGAGGCGTTACATTATGATGCATTTGAAGCCCGATTTTTTCATTTATGATGGTATGTAAAAACTGGAGACGACTAACTTTACACCTGTGTTCTAGTGAAGTGATTTTATTTCTAAGCATTAGTAAGGACGGGAATCATCTCTTTTATATTTTCCAAAGATAAATCTAACGGCTTTCCTTTGTACACGTTCCCAATTCATGATGTCCTTTTTGGTATGAGGATCCCATACAACCGCTGCATATTCAAGTTTCGATTGCACGAATGTGTTATATGCTAAAATTTTTGTGTTTACCGGTGCCTTTTTAAGTTTCCTTTTCAAGAACCATAATTTGCGCAAAGCTGCTGAACCTATAAGGGAAATATGGTCTAACCAGGAGAATCTGTTAGCGAATGTGACACCTAAGTATTTGTATTGTTCAGCATCATTTATTTTTGTGTCGTTTAGAACATAATAATATATACTAGGTTCCTTTTTTCGTGTTACTCTCAGGAAGAGTGTTTTATGCACATTTAATTCCATGCCCCAAAGTTTACACCAATTGGAAATTGCAATAGCCGACTTCTGCAAGCATGCGTGATCGTTTCGTGAAGCTATATTTTTTGAATATGACACAGTCATCCGCAAATAAATTAGCATGCACACCATCGCGGATTTCGTCTACTATATCATTAATAAAGATCAAAAATAAAAGCGGTCCTAATACGCTGCCTTACGGTACGCCCGAAGTCACCTGACGGACACCTGATGAACATTTATTAATTTCTACGAATTGCTGCCTGTGTCGGAATAGGCTTGGATCCATGATACAATATTTGATGGAAGACCAATGCATTCCAGCTTGTGGATTAATTTTCCATGGCGTACATTATCGAACGCTTTGCTAAAATCTATAAAAAGAGTATGTCAACCTGTCCGGACGAGTCAAGTACTTCAGAGATTTTATGAACGACTGACACAAGCTGAGTTCAAGTCGATAATGCATTTCTGAACCCATGCTGCAGTGAAAATAGGACACGGCGATCTGTCAAATACTGACGAATAAAGCCTGCGACAATGTGCTCTAATAATTTGCTGCATGTGCTTGTAATAGAAGCAGGACGATAATTTGGACACTGTGAGGTTATCGCCCTTTTTATGAATTGGCACAATTCTTGCCTTACGCCAGTCTGATGGTATCTCTGCTAAATGTAAGGATAACTTGAAAAAAAATCGGTTAAGAATACACATGTCTGTTCCGCATACCTTCGTAAAAACGCATTCCGAAGCTTGTCAGGGCTTGCAGATATCCTAACGTTGATATTAAGGAGCCTTTCGAAGACATCTTCTCGAGAAATCGTTATGTCACGTAAGACAGACCCATTTGTACTGGACCGTTGGAATTCATCTAGGTTAGAGAATACACTATAGAAGTAATCGTTAAAATGCTCAGCAATATGTGGGCGTCTTCAATAATTTTGCCATTAATGTTCATTTTATGTTCTGCCTCTTTTGATTGACTTAAATAGCGCCAAAACTTTTGTGGAGCATTTGAAATAAAATCAGCAAGGCTATGACTGAAGAATCTTTCTCGCGAAGCTTTAACTTTTCCCAGTAATTCATTTTTTAATTGTGTGACGTGCGAACTCTGTATTTTTTTATGTTTTCGTTTCATTCTTTTCGGCTTCCGCCTAGTTTGGGCGATATCTCTGTTGATCCAGGGGTTTGATGGAGGTTTCTTGACCTCCTTCAATGGAATAAATTTTTCAATACAGTAAGTAAGTCTCCCTGAACCTTTGCCATGAAAGCTCGACATCATCCTGGACAATGTTAAGGCGCAGGTCCAAGTAATCAATAATCGATTCATCATCTGCTTTAACATAATCCCTAATCTTAATTTTTTTTCGGGGTAGTATGACATTATTCACAGCCATCGATGACGAAAAGGCAAGTTCATGGTCGGAAATGCCAGTTTCAATTTCGATGGTTCCTTCACCAAGAACTTCGCTGAGGAATAAGAGGTAAAAATTGTTCTCTCCCCGAGTACATACACTGACAACTTGCTGAAGACTGAAAGTTAGCGTGATATCAATGAGTAAGTCAGAGGAAAGACTGTGCCCATAACTCCAATTTTGCCATTCTATTTGTGGGAGATTAAAATCACCAGTAATCATTGAGCCTTTTCTTTTGTATTTCAAAAGGTGATCATATAATTGCAGGATAAAGTGATCATCACCATTTGGCGTCCGATACACAGAACATATACGAATGGTAAACCCCAAACAGAGACACTCAAAAACAAACTTTCATGATTATCTATCTGATCTAATTCCCTTACAACAACACTATTCTTTGCAACAACTGTGACGCCACCGCCTCGGTAGGACCTCTCTTTTCTTAATAGTTGGTGGTTTGGCGAAACGATTTCATCATCATATACCCCGTCGTGCAACCAAGTTTCTGATAAACACACACATGAGGATCGTATACTAGTAAAATATCTTACAGTTTCTCTCTTTTGTTGACTATACTTTGGGCATTTAGTGAAAGCAGCCGAAACTGCTGCGACTGTGACTGCTAGTCGGTGTGGTTTGGTCGCAATTTGGCGCTCTCATTTTTTTGCATTGAGCTTACGGGTGTGCTGTACGTCATCCCAAAAGAACAAGTCGTCATCAACGCGAATCTTATCATGAATAAGCCTAACTTTTCTGCCGATGTCTTTTTCTCCTTTCGGACTGCTCCAAAGCAGACGGTGCTTGCGCAGCGTGTCTGCACAATGATCGTTTTGCAACGATATGCCTGTTCCCTTCAATTTGCGTGCGTTTTTCAAGAGAGCTTGTGTTTCAGAATAATCCTGCAAGAACGCAATGACTGGCCTCCGTGGGGGTGCTTTCCCAAGTCTGTGAATTCGCGCCACAGATGTACAGTTTATTCCTAACTTATCTTGAAAGACATCCCGGACAACCTTATCCCGCAGTACTGCTTCTGTTTCATTCGGATCCTCAGAAATCCCCAAAACTACCAAATTCGAACGGCGGCTGTGGTTTTCTATATCAGTAAGTTTTTCGTGTTGCGTTTTAGGTATTTCCTATACTGAAGTCACCGTCGCATTTACTTCTTCGTTCTCGTGGTTTTTCGCTTTTAATTCTGTCATACTGCCTTCCAAGTTGTTTAAACGCTTTTCAAAACTATGTATCGCTTTTTCCGTCGACTCAAGGCATTCTTTCAAAGAAGCAATGTTTTCTCTAATTGCCTGTTGGCCACCCATTGATGACTGAAACATTTCCTCGACAGCTGCACCCGGGTTCTCTTCTATATCGCCACATACTAAGAGCTTGCAAGAATTTAAACACTCATATGCAATACTCATACACACACGTGGGCATGGCAGTACAACCAGAAATTTATCATCACTTCGTATTGTATTATTGTAACTAACCTGTACAAGAAGAACGAGACGCATAGTCAGCGATGTGCGCCCAGCGCTTTCGCCGTGCCCACTGGCAAGTCCATCGTTCGGTGCTGCCTTCATAGGAGTTGAATTCGTTGACGTCAGGAACCCGTGACTTGTAATCGCTGCATCATCCGTGTATGCAGGGACGCATGCAGCTTCACCGTCGATATCGCATGTTGTCGCTGTGATGAACGGCTTGACTGAAGGCGCAGTAAGGGAGCTGGCGTATGACAGGAACAAAGCCTGTACAAGAACGAGACGCATAGTACGATGTGCACCCTGCGCTTTCGCCGTGCCCACTGGCAGCGTTTATATAATTCACCCGCCCACATTGGGGTGGGGGAGGAGAGTTAGTGGGGAGTTCGGGTGATTTGGTGGGCTGGGGGAGAGTGCTGCTGTTTTCTTGTTTCAACTACGGCTGAAAAAAAAAAAACGTAATGTTCGTGTGCAAACAGACGTCAATCCGCCGGGCTCAGTTTGCCTGAAAAAAAAATGAGAAGAGATACGCTGTGGGCTGTTGAGAGGGTAGTAATACAAAAAGTTGAGAAAAAGTTGCGCAGAACCCACGCACTGTGCTAATCATTGTCAGCGAACCTTTCTGTGCTGTTTGCGTTGATTGGCGATATTTGGCGGTGATGTTGACGGCATGTGACAGTCGTGAGGTGATGTTAAATGTTACCTTGCGTACACCACTTTCGCTTGTGTACGTAGTGCACAGAACACACCGCGTAACTTGTTTGCTGAAGACGTTGTGGTGCGCCATGGTTTGTAGCCTGCGAGAATGTTATCATTGCCTCACATGGCACAATTAATCGTAACTTAAGCGTTGGTTTGCTTGCGTATTGTCTTCTTGACGCTGCGGTGCTTCAAGAAACACAACCTAGACAGCGCGGCTTTGCAACTGCACGCCCTGCGTTAGTTACCCACACCGACAAACGTGCATGGTGTTTATTTTTTAGAAATAGCATAAACGTGCCATATCACACCTTAAATTTAGGTATTTCCAGTTTGTCAACAACTTTAGCCATGTCTAGTAGTAGCTTTTCTTTTATTATGAGACGCCAAATTTGTCATGACCTTTGACGGCGCCTTTGCCCGCCCTCGCGATATTTCCATGCATACAAGCTGCCACGAGCGGAGGATGGCGACGTTGTTATTCACTCGTTTCGTGACGGCGTTGGCTTTACCCATTCTCTGTCTCGCTTCTCGTGTTTCCTCTTTAGCAGTCTATCTACCTGTTCTCTTGGCTGTTGTGCGTGAGTACAAAGATAAGCGCAGCAATTTCTGCAGTGATTTCATGGGGAACTCACGTGCAGTTAAAGCCATCTGTAGGGCATTGTGTCGACGGCAAGAGAGTTCCAGAGGGCACTGGGGCACCAGCCAGCGAGCTTCATAGGGCATTGTGGAGACTTCAAGGGAGCTCTAATTGGATTTGTTTCGTAGACCCCTCCACGCGCTCGTGTCATGTACATTATACACTTTCTCAACCCCCTCCCGCCCCCCGCCTTCTGCCCCCCCTCCCCTCTACGCGGCGTGCCAGACAGCAGCAGCAGCAGCAGCTGTGGGAAGTTAAAGGAAGATGCAAAGAAATATTTCTTTTTATAAGACGTGAGCAATAAGAGAGAAGAAGAGTAAAAAAAGTGAGTTGCATTAAGAGGTTTTCACGTTTGAGAGTAACTAGTGCAAATGGGAAAACGAGGCAGTGAACCTGAATGCACCTATTTTGCATATGCCACGCACGACGACGAAAGAATGATGACGATAGAACCATTATGACGGCATGAAGGCGACCGTAGGACGATGACGCAGTGACGACGATGGACAAGCGAATACGGAATGGGGACGCTGGTATCACTACGGCAAAATGACGCCCATGGAACGACCATGGCGGTATCATGACGATTGCATGACGACGATGCAATCACGACAATGGCATGACGCGATGATGTGACGACGACAGCAAGACGACTATGAGATGACAACGCTGGAGTGATGCCGATGCTGAAATTAAGCGCAGTGACGACGGTGGGGGGAATGACAGACCAGAAATGACGATGATGGCATGACGGTAATGGCGACGGTGTTGAATGATTAAAATGTCACGACGACGACGGTATGACGATGCTAGAACGAAGATGGCGAGTCGACTACCTAATGACGACCACGGAATGACAAAGATGGAATTACGACGAAAGTTTGGTGACGAAGGCATGACAACAATCGCATAATGACAGTGGAAACACTACGACGAAATGACGACGATCGCACGAATATGAGGGCACGACTGCGATTATATGACGATGATGTAATGACGGTAATGGCATGAAGGCGACTGACTGATGGTCATAGAACGATGACATGACATTAAAAGAATGATCAACATGGCATAAAGGCAATCAGATTACGACGACGGAATGACAATGACGGTGTGTTGGTGCTGGAGATCTCGTCCGCAGTTATGTGGATCACCAGCCGCCGCGGACTGTCTTGATTCGCACTGTCTCCGTAGTTTCTTCACGCTATGCCCGGTACAAGCCAGTCGTCCACGACTGTAGCCAGTAGCTAACAGGCATGGCAATGGTACGATGGTGACTGCGTAACGACGACATTACTCTCACTATAAACCACGCATTGGCGACACGACACAATACACGCGCACACATGGTCGAACCGTCACAAATGACGTTATAGGAGTGGTTGCAGCAGCGAAAAGAACCGACGTATATATGCGCGTTCAAAAAGATAAGCGTCGCGGCACAAGGGCTAGGTGACGAACGACGGCGGGGAACGCATTGCAGTTTTGAGAATAGCTCGAGCACTAAGTAAGACTAGGTTAAGAAGTCCTTCTAGGTTCGTTTAGGTTATGTCTACTAGGTCTCTTTAGGTTAGGTCCGTTAGGCATTTTCAATTCTTTTTTGTCAAGTACCATCTTGCATCAATACTCGTGTCAGACTACAGCGACTATCAGGCTGATAATCTAAGGAATTCTTTTTCCTTTTTCGCGATCGAAAGCGTTGTATCGCTTCTCAAAGCTCAGATATTTCTTGACAAAATTTAATAATTCTGTGCCAAGTGGGGCTCGTGGCGCCAGCATCGCCAGCGAAACTCCTACATCCTTGCAGTCCAAACTACCAAAGCAGCAAGCAGTGAAATCGCTCTCGATAGTGAAGCGCAAAATATTCGTGTACTTGCTTAGGCGTGCGCTATAAATCTGTGAAATGAGTATCGCCATACCTGCATGGGAAAGTTGCATGTTTGTCCAAATCATGATGTTAAGAAGAAGCTTTATATCGGGGCCAACTTCGACGCCACCTATCCAAATACATGAAAAACGCAGAAACGCTTCATGAAAGAACCCATAGACCAAGTTATACGATATTTGTTGCATATGAGAGCGAAAGTTCAATTCGAGTGACTGCGTGAAGCTAAATTTTGATTTATGTTCTGATTGTTTTTTAATGGTGATGGTAATTATATTTCAAAACAATATAACTAACCTTTTCTCACTACATAACTGTGTGCCAAAAACAGATGTCAGTTCTGTAAACTGCATCGGTTATATCATTCTCAAGCGGACACATTTGATAAGTTACACCTTACGTGAATATTTTTCGATGTTCACGAGGGTTCAGCAAAAGTCCCACTCACATAACAATGACGCACTTGATAGTGGTATGAAATCAATTTTGTCGGCTTTATATTGTCACGCGCTAAGATAAGAGTAAGCAGCAGTATCAGCAGCCAGACACGAAAATGTGAAACACAAGGAGGACGGTTCTCCAGCTGGCGCGTGATCTTTGACTTCGTCGTCTTCTTCGCCGTTTTTCCTGGGCACGCAACGCTGGCTCAAAACACCAGGTGGCCTATTCCCCCTCCCAATGTAGCATCGACTCGATGCTGAAACATAAAACGTACACGGAAAGTACACAAATTAGGTAAGACAAAAAAAAAGGAAACGCGCTAGCACACATACGGAAATGCATACGGAAAAATGTGTTCTGTGGTCGGGAACAACAACAACAGGTCCAAAAAAAAAAACGCTTCGCAGTTCTTTGGAAGACGACGCGACGACAGCAAAAAAAGAAAGAAGGGTTGTTTCACAAGTACACTTCATATCACCGTGTAAAATACGGCTTGAGGCAGACGACATGTACAGTCTCTGTGCGTGGTAAACGGCGCTTGGCTAATGGCAGGTCTACGTCTGGAATCCCTTCATAGTTCACGTCGCTTACACGCCTTAGCACTGTGTATGGTCCGAAGTACTTGCTCAGGAGTTTCTCGCTGAGGCCTAACCGTCTATGGGTGTCCAAACCCAAACTTGGTCACAAGGCTCATAGGTAACTTGTCCATGGTGGAGATTGTACCTTATTGCATCTGCACACTGCTGCTGTCTTATGTGCACACGGGCCAGTTGACGTGCTTCCTCGGCGCGCTGAATGTACTCCTCGACGTCAGGAGCTAACTGGTCGAGCTGGTCGGTATCTTCATACGGAATCATGGCGTCTAGCATAGTTTGGACATCTCGACCATAAACGAGGCGGAATGGCGTGAATCGTGTAGTTTCCTGCGTGGCAGTGTTGTAAGCAAACGTAACGTACGGCAGGATTTCGTCCCACGTTTTGTGCTGCACATCCACGTACATAGAGATCAGGTCTGCCAGTGTTTTGTTTAGTCTTTCTGTCAAGCCGTTAGTCTGAGGGTGGTAAGCAGTGGCCTTTCGACGACTCGTGTAACTCAGCTTGAAGATATCGTCCAGAAACTTCGCCGTAAATGCCGTCCCTCGGTCAGTGGTGATGAATGACGGTGCGCCATGCCGAAGAACAATGTGATGCATAAAAGACTGGGCAACTTCAGATGCTCTCCCGCGTGGTAGTGCCTTCGTCTCAGCGTAACGCGTCAAGTAATCAGTTGCGACAATGATGAATGAGGAAGACAGGGGAAATGGTCCAAGAAGGTCCATTCCAACTTGATCAAACGGCGTACGCGGAGGGTCGATGGGTTGTAGAAGGCCTGCAGGCTTGAAGGGTGGTGACTTGCGGCGCTGGCATTCACGGCATCCTTTCACGTAGCGTTTGACGCAAGCAGCCAGTCTAGGCCAGTTGCCGTACCCTGTCTAGAGTCCTTGAGTATCCCAAGTGACCAGATGTCGGCTCGTCATGGCAGGCTAATAGGATGTCGTCGCGAAGGGCTTGATGCACTACTAGAAGATGTGGTTTGTCGCCGGCACCTGTGTTTTTTTTTTTTTTTGTATAAGATGCCCCCTCGTAGGCAAAATGACGACAACCGTCGCGAAAATGGGCGAGGAATGGACGCCATGCCGCCTTCTAAGTGATCCATGATGGGTCTTAACTTAGCGTCCAATCGCTGTTTAGCGAGCAGATCCGGCCCACTGAGGGCTCCCAGAAAGGCGCTGTCGTCGTCCTTGTCAGGATTCTGAGATTCAACAGGTGCTCGTGATAGCGTGTCAGCATCTTCATGTTTTCTGCCTGACTTGTATACGATGGTGATGTTAAATTCCTGGAGTCGCAGACTCCAAAGTGCCAATCGTCCAGAAGGGTCTCGGAGGTTGGTCAACCAGCACAAAGCGTGGTGGTCGGTCAAAACTTTAAATGGTCGCCCGTAGAGATACGGCCTATACTTTGTGGTAGCCCAAATAGCCGCGAGGCACTAATTGGATTCGGCGCGTGAAAGAGTGCGGCTCGCGTAGGCGATAACTCGTTCAGTACCGTCTTGCCGTTGCACTAGGATAGCTCCGAGACCGATTTTGCTGGCGTCAGTGCGTACTTCTGTGTCAGCATCCCCATCAAAATGACCGAGCACGGGAGGAGAAGACAATCGAGGTTGTAGCTCCGCAAAGGCGGTCTCTTCTTCATAAGTCCAAGGAATGGCGTGTCGTCGCGCGTAAGGCGAAATAGCGGTCTGCAATCTTCGAAAAATTTTCGATGAAGCGTCGATAATACGCACACAAACCCAAAAATCGTCGGACACTTTTCTTGTTGGTTGGAGCGGGAAAAGCTGCTACGGCAGCAGTCTTCTCGGGATCGAGCCGAACACCTGCCGCGCTTACGACGTGACCAAGGAACTTCAGTTCCTCGTAACCGAAATGGCATTTCTCTGGCTTGAGTGTAAGGTCAGCCGATCGAATGGCTTCGAGTACATTCCGAAGGCGTCGAAGGTGCTCGTCAAAAGTTTCCGAAAAGACAACGACATCATCAAGATAGACGAGCCAGCTTTTCCATTTCAGGTCAGCAAGAATGGTATCCATCTTTCGCTGGAATTTGGCTGGAGCGGAACAGAGGCCGAAAGGGAGTACTCTAAATTCGTAAAGGCCGTCCGGAGTCACGAAAGCAGTTTTCTCGCGGTCACGCTCATCTACTTCAACCCCCTTCATCTACCTTTGCCAGTAGCCAGTTTTCAGATCGATAGAGGAGAAATACTTCGCGCGCCTCAGCCTGTCCAGAATATCGTCGATACGAGGCAACGGGTACACGTCTTTCTTCGTGACGTTGTTTAGCTTCCGATAGTCAACAGAAAATCGAAGCGTGCCATCTTTTTTTTTAACAAGAACGACTGGCGATGACCAGGGGCTGCATGAAGGCTGGATTACGCCGTCTTGAAGCATTTTCTTCACCTTCGTTTGAATCGCATGATGTTCGGTCGGGGAAACACGATAAGGATGTTGCCGTATGTGGGGCACGTCGTCATAGGTGATCCTGCTAGTAACAGCGCAAAATGTAGACAAGGGACGGTCTACATTTTGCGCTGTTACTAGCAGGATGGAAAACCAACAAGCCCAAGCTGCTATTCTAGTCATAGGTGATGATACGGTGTTTCGTAATCGAAGTTTGACGTATCTTCGACGACCGTACAAAGCAAGAGTGGAACTGAAGCAACAGCTCGCGCAGGGGTTGTTTGTTCTCTTCAGGAAGCGTTGGACTAATGTCGACGTTGCGTAGAGGTGCTTCAGCAGTGCCGATTGCCTTGGAAACAAAACACTCAGTGACATCGGCGATCGGGTCGGCGTAGCCGATGACACTACCGGGGAAAAGGTGCCGATGTTCGTAGCTGAAGTTCGTGACAAGAACCTCACAGTGGCCATCGTGGAGATCGATAAGGCTTCTTGCTACGCAAACACCATGAGGAAGCAGGAGAGAGCGATTGCTTTCCGCGACCGCTTCACCGTGTAAGAGCCTGTCAGATGCCACTTGAACCACAACCCTTGCACGCGGTGGTAACGTCACAGCATCATCGATGACACGGAGATGCTCGAGGGTGGATGGTGTTGGTCGTCGCTGTGGCGCTCTTGGTGGAGAAAGCGACGAGGCGTTGTCGAATGTTGATGATAGCTCCATGCTCCCTGAGAAAGTCCATGCCGATGATTGGGTCTCGAGAACACTGAGGGAGAATGCTCAAACTGGCAACAAACGTAGAGCCGCGAATCTGTATTCGTGCCGTGCACATGCCGAGTGGTGTGGCGATGTGCCCGCCAGCTGTACGAACTGGCGTTTGGTTCCAAGGCGTGGTCACTTTCTTCAGAAGGGTGGCCAGTTTTTCACTGATTATAGAATAATCTGCTCCAGTGTCCACTAAAGCAGTCAATTCACGACCGTCGAGCAATACAGGAATGTCCAACGAAATTCTTCCGTAATCAGCAGGTACTGTCGTCGTCGATGTATCGTCGGTCCGCGTACGCGTCAGTAGGGGTCCTTGAGCACGTCCAGACTGAGCTGCCTCGACCCCAAATGTCGCTGTAGTTAGCTTTCCCGGCGTGGGTTGGGCGACCGACCCTGCAGCACGCTCGAATACGTACGGCGAGTCGGAGAAAACCGCCGCGGCGAAGGGGAGCGTGACTGGTGTCGAGCTGATGGAGATCCGCGCTGCTGGGCAACGTATTCTTCAATTTCAGGAGGACTCTGTCCGAACCTAGGTCGCGGCGAGTTCGCTGAGAATCCGCGTAGCCCGATCTCTCGATAGGAGCACTGTCGGTAGACATGCCCAGCTTCGCCACAGTGAAAGCAGAAGGGACGGCGATCGGGTGCCCGCCACACGTCTGATTTCTTTGGGGCCTGTCTGTGGTCCTAGTAATATGAGGCCGCTTGGACGGGCTCTAGCATGGCCGGGCACGCGGTGCGAAGCGTGGAGGGAGGTGGGGCAGGTTACCTCAAAGCTTGCGAATATGACATACGGGGGCTGTCATTTCTTAGCGGTCGAGCTTCTGTGTTGAAGGGTGGTTCTCTTAGCGCATGCTGGACTTCATCACGGAGAACGCTGGACATGGAGCTGAGCGTCGGCTGTGAGGGTACCGACAGTTTCTGGAGTTCTTCGCGGATCACAGAACGAATGATCTCTCGAAAGAAATCGACGTGGCCCCAGAGAGCTCCGAAGAAGTCCGTAGGTGAGGCAGTGTTCACTTGGCGTTCATATGATGGTGCCCGCTGCCGAAGCGTCTGTTCCATGTTGACGGCCTCGGAAAGAAATTCTGACACAGTCTTGGGAGGACTGCGCACGAGACCGCCGAACAGCTGCTCTTTCACTCCGCGCATCAGGTAGCGCATCTTCTTTTCTTCCGACATGCTGGGGTCGGCTCGTCGAAAGAGCCGCGTCATGTCCTCGACGTACATTGCGACACCCTCGTTCGGCATTTGTATACGGGACTGGAGATCACGCTCAGCTCGCTCTCGGCGATCAGGGCGCGCATACGTCTCAATAATCTGGCGTTTGAATTCCGCCCATGAAGTTAGGGCATCTGCACGGTTCTCATACCAAACACGTGCGCCATCGTTAAGGCTGAAATATGCGTTTTTCAGTTTGTCTGTGTCATCCCACTTGTTGAACGCGGCAACACTTTCATAATGCACCAGCCAATCTTCAACATCCTCATGTATGGCGGCTTGGAAGGGATTCGGCGTTCGCGGATTGGGTAGCTTAGCTACAATGAATCGGCGTTGTGCCTTCCATACCGGTTGGGGTGGTCGGAGCTGCCATTTTCTCTGGGAGGAGTCCAAACTCAGGGGCTTGTCCACGGATCCTTCTGCTGGCGCAGTAAACAGGCGTAACCACCAGTACGGGGCTGGAGCTCCTGCTGCTCGGAGGGGTTTGGTGCATAGATTAGATTACCCTGCACCTCGACCAGTTTGCCATGCGCTAAGGCAAGAGTAAGCAGCAGTATCAGCAGCCAGACACGAAAATGTCAGACACAAGAAGGACGGTTCTCCAGCTGGCGCGTGATCTTCGACTTCGTCGTCTTCCTCGCCGTTTTTGCTGGGCACGCAACGCTGGCTCAAAACACCAGGTGGCAATATGTATTATAAGGTGGCGTTTATAGAATTGTGGTATTGAGTTTCATTGTTGAGTTAGGGAAAACAGGAGGACGGCGGGAGATGGAAATTCAAGATGATGAGCCAAACGAGAACAAAGTGAAAGCAGGAGCCAGCGTTTCGACAAGTGTACTTGTCTTCTTCAATGCGACATATGCTTTCCTCACCACAGTATATACTATGGTATATATAGGTGGGGTTCTTTTAAAGGGGAGAGGGCGTATGACGGAGTAGCTCTGCGGAAACCCACAAGGGGGACAGAAGTAATTATTTAGGCGAAATGAGACGTCCACCCAAACGTAGCTAAGTGCTACAAAGAAAATCCATGCGGGTTCCTCGAAAGAAAAGCCTCGCAGTTGAAGAAAATTCGACCTGGTCCGAGACTCGAACCCGGGACCACTGCCTTTTCGGGGCAGCCGCTCCAGCATCTGAGCTAACCAGGTGGCTAGCACATGACAGGGCGAAGGGAAATTTATCAACAACTCGAAGCAAATTTACGCAATGCTTTGACGCAAGGAGACGCAAGGCAGGTGAGTGCGGCAACTAGCAAATGCGTGTTAGCGGCGAGGGTGCAGAATTGAGAATAAAGGAGTGCTGTGCACAAGGCCAGTGACACGGCCGTCTGGCAGTCGCGTGCCAACGGCCGTGTGTCAGCCGGTGTGTAAACGGCGTGCACAGCAGCACCTCTATTACCGGCTTCGCTGGTGTTCGTGGGCTATCGTGTCTCTGAAAGAGATAATAGAAGGAGCGGCAGAAGCTGGCGCTCGTGAAAAAATTAAAAATGAAAGGAAAATGCTGAAATGGAATAAATAAATAAATAAACGAAAAGAAAAAACAAACCAAAAGTACACTAAGCAACCAAATTAAGTGTTGTTGCCTATAGCTTGAAATTTAGCATACCAAATATATTCTAAAGCTCCCTTTGAAACGTTTATGCCTATTGATTTCGATGTCTTGAACTTATGGATAATGTATAATTCTCTGTATTTTTTGTCCCGTTCAGAACAGAAATTTGACTGTAAGATGCAGAGTTTAAGTTCATCAAAGTTATGACTTGGTTGGTTGAAATGCTCGGCGATGGCTTTGGGAAGCACTTTAGCTCTGTCCGCGCAACGTCCGTTTAATCTGACGTTCACTGATTGTCCCGTTTCACCGATATATTGTTTCTTACAGAAGGAACATTCAAGCATATAAATCTCATTCGAACGCGTACAAGTAAAGCTAGATTTGACTTCGTGTGTATAACTATTTGCGGTGCTTTTAAATTTAATGTTAACCTGCAGGTGTCTGCAGGTTTTGCACCTGGGGCGACAACATGCTTTAATTACAGGGGAGTCATGTTGGCTGACTTTTACGTGCACTGTAGTTCCTGTTGCAGCGATAGGTAACCCTTGGTACATCCGGGAGTGCTTTTCTCAGAAGCTCGTTACTTGATATTGGGTCGTATTTTTGTAGGATGTTGTTTATGTTTGTTCTCGTTTTGCTCATTGTTGAGTTAGGGAGTTGTAAACGTGATAGCGTTACTTCCTGCAACTTCGCGATTTTAAACAACCTTTTTCAGAACATTGACGGCCTACATCAAAATTCTGCTATGAACCGTCACTAGATTTAAACTTTTTCTTTGAAGTGCAACAAACCTCATCAAATTCGATGCGGTGGTCACTGAAAAATAAACGATTCCTCGGTTCCCGTGCGTTTACTAGGGGCGTACCAAAAAGAATTGCTCTTCACTTTTATTTTTTTACGGGAAACAGAAAGGTGTTACATATCTGTTGAGCACCAACTTTCTCCACATAATCGCATTGGAGAGTAACACACTTGCTCCCGTGGTGAGGGAGTGTTGCTATAGGCCCTCTTGAAACCACTTGCTTGGAGTGCTACACACCCGTGTCCAGGCAGTGACTTGCAGTCCCTGCATGTTAGCGAGATGCCGACCACGCAGGTGTCTACGTATGGCTGCGAACAGGTGATAGTCGGAAGGGACGAAGTCGTGGGGGATTCGGTGAACGTGATGCGCCTGTCCTCCATAATGATGCATTTACGCCGTTGATGCGCGGCCCGCTTTTTAGACATCCGCCCAGTTGTAAACGGATCTTCGGGATGCTGCCTGCTCGCCACACACTGCCGCAAGTCGAGGGTGATCCTTCACAGCGCTCACGCGCCCTTCTTCCACAACAAACACGACGCCCAGCGTAGCCCTTGCCAGTCGCTGCCCATGCTGGCAGCTCGGCTACTGACGCATGCGGGAAACATGTGTTCTAGTGACCACAAGATAGATTCACAAGCGCAATTTTATTATTGTACGCCCCTCGTACATAGGAGCCCTCGAGCTAAAGCTTCCTCTTAAACTATTATCGATCTTCAAAGCAGCTGGTGGAATTTTCAACTTCCTTCCTAGGGAGAGATTTTTTTTTCTTTTGATCTCACCCCGACTGCTCTCTGCGCATGCGCCGCGTTGCAATCTAAGGCGCTGTTATCCTATTTGAAGGTTCTACGAAACGGTAACACTTGTCTCCGTCATGGTCTAGTGGTTAGGACATCTGGCTCCCACCCAGGAAGGCCGGGTCCGGTTCCCGTTGTCGCAAGGTCCTTTCTTGCGCTTATTTCTTTTGCTTTTTATTATTAATATTTTCTTTAGCACGCATCGACGGGGTTCCAGGTTAGGTTAGGTTAGGCCGACAGCGCGCAAGACAGACGGTCTCACCGTACTCCTCCCTACCGCCACAGACCTTCCGCCTCCGTCGCTATAGCTACGCGGCGCAAGTGCAGTGTGTTACGTTTCGCCTACGACGCGCGGTATAGCCGGCGCGGATGCAACGGACGCCGGGGCTTCGTTCAAAGCGGCGGACATTTTGGCCCGTTCGGAGCTGCCGCAAAGCCTCCCCGCCAAGCGCGTCCAGGCGTGTTTCAGTGCCACGTGTCTTCGTGTGTGCGTGTGTGTGTGTGTGCCCACGCTTGTCAAAGCGCGGCAGCCGGGGAGAGGAGCTCCCCAAGTGTGAAGCGAGGAGGTCTGACCGGCGCCGGCTTGGCGGATGCGTCACTACACTCGTCTCAACGTGTCTCTCAGCCTGTCCGTGCCCCGCCGTCACGTGGTCTCGTCACGAGGCCTTCCTCTTGCCCTCAACTCCGAGAGTATAAGAGCAGCTGCCCCCGGACACCGAGAAAGAGGCTCCGATTTCTTCCGTTGAGTTACGTGCTCTCCCGTCTCTCCTCTTCGGTCGACCTGACCGCCCGCTCTTTTGCGATGCTAGAATAAACAAGTTGTTCTGTTACCAGTCGACTCATGCTTTGCCGGGACCTTCGGATGCTTCCAGTTGTGCCCCAGGCCGCCAGGCCAACGCTACCCTTGGGGCTTGCGATACATTTGCAACAACGGGCGTCAGCGCTGAGATTCCAACAACTCGTGCCAGCGGTGCGATATGCAGCGGAACGACTGCGCTGAATTCTTGGCTGCGAGGTTTGGTGAGTGCGGGACTTTCTTCTTCTGAGTTTTGCCAGGCTTTTGTTAGTGTCAGAAACAGAGCTGGTAATTGTGGTTGTCGTTGCTGCCGGGTTAGTTTGCGGCAAGACAATAGAAGGCAGTAGAGAAAGCAGCATTCAGAGCAGCCATGGATTTGAAGTCGTTGCGCAAAC
The DNA here is from genome assembly GCF_023375885.2 of Dermacentor andersoni. Classification (NCBI taxonomy): domain Eukaryota; kingdom Metazoa; phylum Arthropoda; class Arachnida; order Ixodida; family Ixodidae; genus Dermacentor; species Dermacentor andersoni. Next base: position 101,270,676 of record NC_092822.1, read on the forward strand.
CGAAATTGCTGGAGCTTGCAAGAGAGTTGGGTCTGGATGTCTCAGACAAACTCAGAAAACCAGAACTGCTAAGGGCTATTCTTGAGTTAGAAGCTGAGGATGACGAGCTGTCGGAATGCCTTGAGACCATTGAGGAGAGGGAGACGGCAAAAAGACAGGAGCGCGAACTTAAAGAGCAAAAAGAGAAACAGGAGCGCGAACTTAAAGAACAGAAAGAGAAAGATGAGCGCGAACGAAAAGAACAGAAAGAAAAAGAAGAGCGTGAACGTAAAGAACAGATAGAACGAGAGCAACAAGAGAAAGAAAGAGAGCGCGACCGTCAACACGCTTTGGAAATGAAGAGTCTCGAGTTAGAGATGGAACGCGCTCGTAATGGAAGTCAGGCACACGGTGCAGGAGAACGAGTATTGTTCAATATGACTGACCTGATGCGGCCGTTTAGGCTTGGAGAGGACATTGGTTTGTTCCTGGTTAACTTTGAGCGAACGTGCGAGAAGCAGGGGTTCTCTCGGGAAACGTGGCCACAGCGCTTGCTCACTTTGTTACCCGGCGAGGCGGCCGACGTAGTCGCTCGCTTGAATAGAGAGGAGGCAGAGGATTTCGACAAAGTGAAATCGAGTCTGCTAAAAAAGTACAGGCTGTCAGCGGAGGCGTTCCGTCGGAAGTTTCGGGAAAATGAGAAAGGCAGAAGTGAGTCATATACAGAGTTTGCCTACAGGCTTATGTCAAACATGCAGGAGTGGCTCAAAGAAGAGAAAGCGTTTGGTGACCACGAGAAAGTTCTGCAGTGTTTCGGGCTAGAACAGTTTTATAGTCGGTTACCTGAGAACGTGCGGTACTGGGTCTTGGATAGGCCAGACGTGAGTACAGTGGCTAAAGCCGCCGAGCTAGCCGAGGAGTTTGTGACGCGTCGGGCTCGCGGAGCTAAGGACGGTCAAAAGGGTGAATTTGGCTCCAAGTTTGAGAGGCCGAAGTTCACGCCCATGAGAAAGCGGTTCGAGACGAGGCAAGCGCGCGTGTGTTATACGTGCCAGAAGCCGGGTCACGTTTTGGTGCAGTGTCCGACCTTACCTAAGGAGACGGCGGCAGCCGAAGCCGAACGCAGAAAACGGTTCGAGATGAGGCAAGCGCGCGTGTGTTATACGTGTCAGAAGCCGGGTCACTTTACGGCGCAGTGTCCAGAAACAAAAACAAAAGTCGTGTTTTTGTCATTATGCAGCACTGACGAGAACATGAAGCTTCTCGAGCCTTACATGCGAGACCTCCTCGTGAACGGGAAAGAGTGCCGAGTGCTTCGCGATTCCGCAGCTACAATGGATGTAGTTCACCCCTCCTACGTAGAACCCGATATGTTCACGGGCGAGTGCGCATGGATCAAGCAAGCCGTGGAAGCTCATAGCGTGTCTGCCCGTAGCAAAAGTGCTTATTGAAGGACCTTTCGGAGCGCTTGAGACGGAGGCCGCAGTGTCATCTATGCTGCCCCCCCAGTACCCGTACCTATTTTCGTACAGGTCCGATCACCTCCTGCGCGAGAAGGGGCTTTTGTTTGGTGAGGCTAGCATTCAGGCCTTAACCAGATCGAAGGTTCGGGAGCTCGCTGCAAAGGCGGTAGTTGCGGGGCCGACGTTGTCGAACGATGAGAAAGGGTCAGAGGCGCAGCAAGCTGATATTCAGAGCACGCCCGAACTGAATAAAATTGAGCCTGTAGCGTTAAAGGCACCAGATACTGGAGAGGAAATTCCCGATGCGGGAAAGTTAGAAGAGCTATCTGCAGATTTGCTCATCGCGCCTACGTCAGACGGACTTAATAGGTTGCTAAAAGTCAGCCGGTCGGCTTTGATAGCCGAGCAAAAGAAGGATGGCAGCCTAGAAAACATACGCTGCATTGTCAAGGAAGGTATCGCCAAGAAAAATGCTCGCTTTGTGGAAAGAGGTGGGGTCCTGTACCGGAAGTATCTAGACCGCAGGGGAGTGGAGTTCGATCAGCTGATCGTGCCTCAGTGCTACCGTCAGGATCTGTTGCGCTTGTCGCATGGGGGTTCGTGGTCCGGAGACCTAGGAGTTAAGAAAACTAAGGACCGTCTCTTGCAAGAGTACTATTGGCCAGGGTGTTTTCGGGACGCAGACCACTTTGTGAGGACATGTGACAGCTGTCAGCGGGGGGGCAAACCAGGGGACAAATCGCGGGCACCGTTGAAGTTGGTACCTATCATTACGGAGCCTTTTAGACGGCTCGTTATTGATACAGTGGGACCTCTGCCGGTAACAACCACGGGGTACAGACACATTTTGACTGTGATCTGCCCAGCGACAAAGTTCCCTGAAACAGTGTTTACTAGCACTTTGACGACAGCCTTTCTCGACAAGAGCGGGGTAAAGCTGTTACACAGCTCAGTGTACCACCCACAGTCGAATTCCGTTGAGAAGCTCCACTCCGTCATGAAGCGCGTGTTTAGAGCATTGTGTTTTGTACAACAAACTGACTGGGAGCTGTGTCTGCCTGGGGTGATGTTTGCATTGAGGACCGCGCCGCGTGCGGCTACGGGGTTTTCGCCAGCTGAGCTAGTGTACGGTCGCTCGCTGCGATCTCCGCTTCGCATGCTTCGAGACGGATCACTGCCCTCTCCAATGGCTGCAGACCATCTCTCCCAAAAATGGCCGCCTCCTGCGCTGGAGCCTCGCTTTGCAACAATATTCCTTTGAGGTGCGTTACAAAAAGGGGAGTCTCAACGGTAACGCCGATGGCTTAAGTCGAAGCCCCTAACGTAAGAATCAGCCGCAAAGTTATTTGTTACTGATGTTTTTCTTCCTGAGGCAGGATTTTTAACATATTGCTTTTGTGTAGTGTTTCAAAGTGATGACGTGCTTTCTAGTGCAATTTTCCAATTTGTGGACGCGTTCTGAGTGCTGCTAGACTACTGTAAGGAACTAGGCAGTGGTATAAAAGGGGAAAGAGCCTGGCAGGACTTGGTGAGGGTTGTTTCGTGCTTGCTGACTGAGCGGTTGAGTTTCGGCGTAGTTCTAACGCTTGCCAGGAACGAGAACAAAAATGTCAACTCTCCCGAAGTCACTTTGCAGTGTCCTGTGTGAACCTGAACGAGAGAACGAGGCCTTCTCTGTGCGCTGCGCTCAAGAAACGCCGAAGGACGACCGACTTCGGTTATGAGCATCATCAAGCGACATCCCTCCGGACAGCGGATGCAGTCCCCTGACCATCGGGATCTCCTTCCCCCGGCGGGGCGGTCTGTTACGTTTCGCCTACGACGCGCGGTATAGCCGGCGCGGATGCAACGGACGCCGGGGCTTCGTTCAAAGCGGCGGACATTTTGGCCCGTTCGGAGCTGCCGCAAAGCCTCCCCGCCAAGCGCGTCCAGGCGTGTTTCAGTGCCACGTGTCTTCGTGTGTGCGTGTGTGTGTGTGTGCCCACGCTTGTCAAAGCGCGGCAGCCGGGGAGAGGAGCTCACCAAGTGTGAAGCGAGGAGGTCTGACCGGCGCCGGCTTGGCGGATGCGTCACTACACTCGTCTCAACGTGTCTCTCAGCCTGTCCGTGCCCCGCCGTCACGTGGTCTCGGCACGAGGCCTTCCTCTTGCCCTCAACTCCGAGAGTATAAGAGTAGCTGCCCCCGGACACCGAGAGAGAGGCTCCGATTTCTTCCGTTGAGTTACGTGCTCTCCCGTCTCTCCTCTTCGGTCGACCTGACCGCCCGCTCTTTTGCGATGCTAGAATAAACAAGTTGTTCTGTTACCAGTCGACTCATGCTTTGCCGGGACCTTCGGATGCTTCCAGTTGTGCCCCAGGCCGCCAGGCCAACGCTACCCTTGCGGCTTGCGATCCATTTGCAACAACGGGCGTCAGCGCTGAGATTCCAACAACTCGTGCCAGCGGTGCGATATGCAACAAGTGCCAGGATTGGGGGCTCAATCGCATCGCTCGTGATCCGTTGTCAAGATTGGAGTCGGGCATGAATTAGAAGGTAGCTGGCCCATGCCGTCGTCCAACTTATCCACGCTGAGGACGTTGATGAAGGGAAGGACTGCTTCTGAGCGAGAACGAGGAATATGGGTTTATTTACAGTATTTATATCAGTCTAACATGACTGTTTGAGAAAGTACATCAGTCTAACACGACTGATTGAGAGAGAGTGCGCTGAGCAGCCGCACAACAGCGGTTTTTAAACACTCGGTCTTCTCCCGATACAAGGTAATGCGAACGTTCGTTTCGTCATCGCAAACTAGCCGCCTCCCCGCAGGACGGTCTACACACAGAAATGCACACACGTTCGAATGTCTGGAGCCGACGTCAGAGGGGCCCCGTAGAACTCGGAGCCGTTCCGGGTAGCGCGTTGGGGAGTTTGGGAACAATAGTTGGCCTGCCGAACTCATCCCGTCACAACGGCGATGAGGCTAGAGGTTGGTGGCGGTTTCAGCACAAAGCCTGCTTCATCAAACGCACCCCAGCTGAAGCGACGGAGAGTGGGGGATGCCCATATTGTTCTCCGACACAAAGTCTATTTAGTCACGCTGTGGCTCGAAGTTGGCGGCGACGCTCCCGGAATGTTGCCGCCATAGTTGTAACTGGGTGGCAAACTTGCACTGCAGCTGGCCGTTCTTAACAGCGCCTCCATGGCCCGAAAAACCTCGACTGTCTACCGCTGACAACCGCTGGGCAGGAAGAGAACGGCTAGTGGCCAGGGGTGACTGACGCCGTGGCTCGCAGCGACCACTTGTGTATTGATGTCACCGCCCCAAAACATCCAACAAGGACAGGCAACTGCAAAATGAACCCCACAACACGGCTCTGCGCCGAGATCACGTACCTTGGCTCCCACTTTAGACCCACTAGGCTTCAAAAAAAAAGTGCAAAAACAAACAAAAAATGCTGCATTTCACTATGCCAATTTGTGAAGCAATTTTGTGCTGACAAATTCAGCAAACACGGAGGGCATCCTGCTAAATGAGAGGAGATCCTCTTGGCTTAAAAAAATTAACACTAGTAACCCTAAAATTTAGGCGGGACCCTCAAACGCAGAATTCAAATTAGCCTGCTCAAACCATCCGCATTGCTATGCAACTTTCCCTTCTTATATCTAACGGAGAAGTTGTACTCTTGGAGAGTAAGACTCCATCGGAGCAAGCGGCCATTCTTGTGTGACATTTGATTGAGCCACGTCAGAGGACAGTGGTCGGTCTCGAAGATGGATTTCGCTCCGTACAAGTAACACGACAACTTCTGGGCGGCCCAAACTAAACAAGCGCATTCCTTCTCGGAAGCGCTGTAGGCTACCTCTCTTACATTTAGTTTACGGCTGGCATAGAGGATAGGATGCTCCTCGTTATCGTCGCCGATCTGACTAAGTACCACGCTCATACCTCTGTCGCTTGCGTCGCATTGAACTATGAATTCCGTTGTGTAGTCTGGCGCGCGAAGCACAGGACGAGAAACCAATAGCGTTTTCAAACTTTGGAAAGCGTTCTCTTTGTCCTTATCCCAGTGTACGTTACTCGGTGCTCCCTTTCGGAGGGCGTCCGCTAATGGACTTGCCATTTGCGAGTAATTCGGAATGTACCGTTGTACCCCACAAGTCCCAAAAATGAACGAAGGTCTGTTTTCGTACACGGCTGAGAAAATTCTCCAATCGTAGCTATTTTCAGCTCGGCCGGCCGTCTCATGCCCTGACCGACGACATGGCCCAGATAAGTAACCTGCGAACAACCAAACCTACACTTTTCCGCTTTCATCGTTAAGCCGGCTTCCCTCAACCGTGAGAACACCTGTTTGAGGTGCGATTCGTGTTGTTCCCAGCTGTCCGAAAAAATTGCTACATCATCAAGATAGGGCAAGGCGAACTCCTGCATGTCTTTTAGGACAATATCCATTAACTTAGAGAAGCTAAACGGCGCGTTCTTCAGCCCAAAGCTGAGTGCGAGAGGGCGAAAAGTGCCTACAGGTGAGATGAATGCGGCATAGCGGCTGGTACTTTCTGAAAGGGGAACTTGCCAGTACCCCCGCACGAGATCTATAGTTGAAATGTATTTAGCAGCGCTAACTCTTTCAATTCGTTCCTCAATGTTGGGTATCGGGTACAGCTGATCCCTAGGGATGGCATTTAACTTCCTGTAGTCAACACACGGACGAGGGCCCTTGTTAGGGGTTTCTACCAATATTAGCGGTGACGAGTAGTCACTCTCTAGGGGCTCAATAACTCCCAACTGTAGCATGCGCTGTATCGCTGCCTCCATAATCTCTCTCTGTCTTGGAGACACCCTGTAAGGCTTAGATCATACTCGTTCGGTTGATGTCAGCCCAATTTTATGCGTTATTAGTTCGGCTCTACCCAGCCGATCGCTGAATCTGTCGAGATATTCCCCTAACACCTCTTTTAGCTCATCTAGCTGCTCGGGTCTTAGAGCGTGCGAGCTTACCGAGTGTTCTGCTACTTCTTCTAAGCCGATTTCAGAGTTGGAGGTTGCCCTATACTCTTTAAACTTGGTACTAGTGCCATCCGGCTCTTTGATGGTATAGTTAACGACTCCGCTCCGCTCTACATACGGCTTCATCAAATTACAGTGATACATCTTCACTTCCTTCCTGCGACCGGGCATTTTCAGAGCATAGTTAGTATCTGAAAGCTTGTGCAACACTTTAACGGGCCCGTCCCAGTGAATTTCAAGCTTGTTCTCTCTTGAAGGTTTGAGGATCATTACCTGGTCTCCGGCGTTAAACGTACGAAGCCTCGCATTCTTGTCGTAATAGAATTTGGTGTTCTTTTGAACTATTCCCATGTTCTTTCTGACTAGTTCTTGGGTTGCGCTTAGCCGTTCCAGCAAATTTAGCACGTATTCAACCACTGTTGGGCTCTCCCCTCTTTCCTCCCACATCTCTCTTAACATTCTCAGTGGAGAACGGAGTGTCCTCCCATACACTAGTTCTGCTGGCGAGAACCCTGTCGCTTCATGTGGAACCGTTCGCAAAGCAAACAAAGTTGCCGGCAGACAGTTCTCCCAGTCCTCCTTGTGCTCGTGACAGAGCGCACGCAAAACTCGCTTAAGCACCGAATGCCACCTCTCTACACTGTTTGACTGAGGGTGATAGACAGAACTGTGTATTAACTTTACCCCGCACTTTTGCAAGAATGTGGAAGTCAGTGCGCTCGTGAATACTGACTCTTGATCTGCCTGAATTTCAGCTGGAAATCCAACTCGTGCAAACACTGTCAAAAGCGCGTCTACTACTTCGGTGGAACTGAGCTCTTTCAAAGGGATTGCTTCTGGAAACTTGGTAGCCGGACACAGCATGGTAAACAAGTACCTGTAGCCCGATTTTGTTTTTGGAAGAGGCCCTACCGCGTCTATTACAAGTCGTCTGAAAGGCTCTATTATTAAGGGCACTACCTTCAGTGGAGCTTTCCATGTCCCTCGTGGTTTACCAGAACGCTGGCAGGCGTCGCATGATCTTACAAAGTTTTCTACGTCTTTGAAACAGCCAGGCCAGTAGGATTCCATAAGCAATCTTTCCTTTGATTTGTTTATGTCTAGGTGGCCGGACCACCCATTTCCATGACAGAGACTCAAAAGGTCCTCCCTGTACTTAGTAGGTACGACTAACTGATCTAAAATCCTACCCTTTCGATCTCTGTAGTGCCGATACAACAATCCTCCTCTCTCATGTATCGTCACGTTGCGCCTAGCAATGCCTTCTTTAGCTGTGTCATGTAATTTAGCTAAGCTCTCATCATTCTTTTGCTCGGCTGCCAGTGACTCTCTATCCACACGTAAGAACTGATCAAAGTTCTTTGAGGCCGGTGATAATAACGACCCTGTCTCGCTTGTGAGTGAGTCAGCTTGCTCTTCCTGCAGGCTAGAACTTTGACACTCTAGTGCTACGCTCTCATTGAGCTGGTCAGCTGGCAGGCTCTCCTCAACTGTTCTTTTGTCGCTCGGGCCTAGCTCGAATTCGGGTATTAAAGTTATCCCTTTTTCTGCTTCCGCTGGAGGAGCTTGTGCATTTTCAGCCGAAAGCGCCGCGATCTTACGAGCTTGGCCTCAGGTCAATGCCTGTACTATGCCCTCTCCCAGTTTGAGCCCTTTGTCACGCAGTAACTGATTCGAACGATTCGAAAAGTTGTAAGGATACTGCAGTGACAAAAATTTGGAAGCTGCAGCCTCAGTCTCTAGCTCCCCGAATGGTCCACTGATTTTGGCTTTGGCCATGGGCAGACACACGCTGTGTTCTTCTACAACCTGTTTTATGCATGCTACTTCTCCGGTGAAGTCATTTACCGTCACGTAAGACGGATGCACAATGTCCATCGTGGCGGCACTGTCTCTTAGCACTCGGCATGGTTTGCCATTAACTTGCAGGTCGTGAAGATATGGACTTAAAAGTTCCATATTCTCGTCTTTTTCCTCCACGTAGGAGAAAACTACGCTAGGCTTCCCGAAGTTTACGGCTATATGTCCCAGTTTGTTGCATTTGCAACAGCGAATTGGTCTAAAAGATTTGAATTTTCTTTTCTGTTCTTGTTGTGCGGTTTCTCCTTTAAGTTTCTCCTCGCTCTTTTCTGCGGGCTTTTCCGCCATGTCGACAGGCTCCGATCGTCTAGTCTGCGCACCCCTTTCGAACGGAAATGGCTTGCGCGGTCCATTTCGACCGTCCCAGTTTCCTTCCTCGGTTTCAACTTTCTACCGGTTGCGTACTCTTCGGCTAATTCAGCCGCCCTTTCCACAGTGTTTACGTTCCCTCTGTCTTGCACCCATAGTTTCACAGCTTTGGGGATGGTTTTGTAAAACTGCTCTAGACACATGCATTCAATGATCATGTCTCTGCTGTCGTACGCTTCCGCGCTTTTAAGCCACTCGACTAGGTTGGCCTTTAAGCTATATGCAAACTCCGGATATCCCTCGCTATCTTTTTTGCCTGTGCTCCTAAACCTTTGCCGAGAAGCTTCGGCTGAAAGGCGGTATTTCTTCAAGAGACTAGCCTTAACTTTTGCATAATCATATGCATCCTCTGCACTCAATCTGGCGATTACTTCCACCGCCTCACACGGCAACATAGACAGCAACCGCTGTAGCCATGTACTCGGGCCGAAGTTAATCTTTTCGCAAGTCCTTTCAAAATTGCTTAGGAATAAGCCTATGTCGGTCCCGACCTCAAATGGCTTTAATAGCCTGTCCATGTGGTATGATTCTGCCTCACTTGATCGTCCCAGAACGTCTTCACTTCCTTGAGACAACTCCAAACGTTTGCTTTCAAGTTCAAATTGCATTTTTCTTAACTCGCGATCTTTATCGCGTTCCTCTCTCTCTCTGTCCCGTTCTTCTCTTTCTCTTTCCCGTTCTTCTCTGTCCCGTCCTTCTCTTTTTCTGTCCCGTTTCTCTCTTTCTTTCAGAAGTTCAAACCCCATTTCAATTTCTTCCTCACTTGCCCTTTCGGAAATTAGCTCCAATAATTCAGATTTTAGCATTTCCTTGCGTACATCTAGGCCAAGTTCCTCACCAACAATCAACAATTCGTCTCTCAGCAGTGTCCTTAACTCCATGATTGCTACTTTACTGCCTTGATTCTGCGCTCTAAATCTAGCTAGGAACACACAACCTAGCTAACACTCAATAATCTAGCTTCCCTACTGTTCTAAACAAAACAACCACAAAATGAAGCCTAGAGAGTCAAAGCAAGAACCAAGCACTCACCGCAGTCACAGCACCACGTCGCAAAGTCCATCTCACCGCTGTCAGCCAGTTGTCAGGATTGGGGGCTCAATCCCATCGCTCGTGATCCGTTGTCGAGATTGGAGTCGGGCATGAATTAGAAAGTAGCTGGCCCATGCCGTCATCCAGCTTATCCACGCTGAGGACGTTGATGAAGGGAAGGACTGCTTCTGAGCGAGAACGAGGAATATGGGTTTATTTACAGTATTTATATCAGTCTAACATGACTGTTTGAGAAAGTTCATCAGTCTAACACGACTGCTTGACAGAGAGTGCCCTGAGCAGCCGCACAACAGCGGTTTTTAAACACTCGGTCCTCTCCCGATACAAGGTGATGCGAACGTTCGTTTCGTCATCGCAAACTAGCCGCCTCCCCGGAGGACGGTCTTCACGCACAAATGCACACACGTTCGAATGTCTAGAGCCGACTTCAGAGGGGCCCCGTAGAACTCGGAGCCCTTCCGGGTAGCGCGTTGGGGAGTTTGGGAACAATAGTTGGCCCGCCGAACTCATCCCGTCACAACGGCGATGAGGCTAGAAGTTGGTGGCGGTTTCAGCACAAAGCCTGCTTCTTTGAACGCATCCTAGCTGAAGCAACGGAGAGTGGGGAATGCCCATATTGTTCCCCGACACAACGTCGATTTAGTCACGCTGTGGCTAGAAGTTGGCGGCGACGCTCCCGGAATGTTGCCGCCATAGTTGTAACTGGGTGGCAAACTTGCACTGCAGCTGGCCGTTCTTTACAGCAGTTTGCAGTTGGGGTGAGATTAAGTGTAAAAAACCTCTCCCTTCTTCCTATGCCTCGACAATAAGCCTTCTTTCACATGCGGATTCCATGGCGTTCCAGTTGTCAATACTGCATCCTATCTTGCATTGGTATTGACAAAATACTGGCGGCCTTCGTTATCATATGAGTCAGCGTTGAACCTTAGCCTGATGCTCCGTCAATCTACTGCAGAATGTCTTTGGGACCGTGTACAATTTAACACTGAGTCGAAGTACGACCTAAATTGGCAATAATTTACCAGTACTAATGTACCATAAGAAGTAATGACAGCTGCGACGTTACAATATCCGCTTGTGTATGTGCAGATGCATATACTACAGTGTCTGTGTACCCACTACAGTAGGATTTAACGCACTCTTTTGTTGAACAGACAACACTGATAGCTAGGCGGGTCAAAATAAAGGGTTACAACGCTGAAGGATATATCACATACCTTCCTTTTATGCCGTTCAAATGCTTGAACTTTCTCTTCTACAGTATTACCAAACCGACTCGCTCACCTTTATGTTCTTGTGTTTCAGATTTTGAAAAGGACAAGTAAGTTTAAAAAATCGAGTTCCGTGTTTGATTTTCAAACGTAAGCCAGAGAGGACAGTGACACATGAAATTGTTTTCCCAGGGTATTGGGTGCGTAGGCAAGCCGTATCTAAAGCGCGCCCCAGGAAATATATTTCACGTCGCTTGACAACAGAGATTAAGATCACAACTGAAATACGTTTACTATTGTTCCTGCTTCACGCGGCAATGACCTGAATTCATTTCAGTGCTGACTATAGATCGTGAGCACCACGCTGCGTGAAATGTGTGCCTCGGCGTATACCGCAATGCTGTAGCGTATATTAGCAACACGTTACCTTTCTATCTTTGCCCATTAGAGAGTTTTAGTTTAGGGGACGCAAGCGGCTTGCGTACGCAAGAAATAGGGGTGACGGTACTGCGCATGCGCATACACCTATGTCCGGGTCTGCGCATGCGCAGTACCGTCGCCCGTAGTTCGTGCGTACGCAAGCCGCTTGCGTCCCCTAAACTAAAGCTCTCTAGTATCGCTGTCACAGACTGCGCGTGCGCATACCTTACCGCGCACGCAATAAGCTAGGTAGTAGAAAGAGTAACGGCAGGATGGCTGACGTTCTGTAAAGATACTGAGTTCTAACGGCTTCTTCGTAAACTTACCACCGTTCGAGAAATACAGGGTTACAGGAGACACGTCAACGGCAGTAGCAAAAACGCTGCTAGCGACGTCATGTCACGCTTTTTCCACTACACCGCCTTAGAAATTATTTTCCTGCGTGGGTGTTTTCTTCGAAGGGCGAAAACAACGAAGCATGTTAGGATTACGTCACTGCTAACTGTTCGCACCAGCAGTTATGTCGAATATGGTTGGTAGCTACAAAAATCTGAATGACGGTGATGACCTGAAAGACGGTGATAGCGGAACGAGCGTGAAAAGGAAAGCGGAGGAGGAGGGTGCAGCGGAACCATGAGGCAGAAAGTGGAGGAGGGTATGGCGAAAGCGGGACAAGGAAAGCGTAGTGCCGCAAGACGGGCTTTGCGGCGATGATCGCTACGAGATAGCGCCAGAGCAGCGCGCGGTCGTCTGTTCACCGATGACGCCGTCGATAAGGCATGCGACGAGCGCGTCCACCGATACCATATAGGGAAACAAAGCGCTGCATGAACGGAGGTCTGTCTGCGGCGGCTGCTGTGAATCGCGCCCACGCGTCATCCACGCACTGCATCTCGCGATCTCCCGATTAGCGAGGCAGTCGCGCCACACTTCGCTCCATTTGCAATGTGCCGCACAAAACAGATCGTTTGCGCCAGCCGGGCTACTCGCAGCATTCCCTTCCAAATATAAACCGTGTGCCTATATAACCATGATACAAAATATGGACACGCGAAATGAAAACACATGCACTTCAATTTATCATTAGGGAGTATCGTCATCGTCGGTGAAATGTTTTAACAGCGTTTGACCTAATGTCGATTACGACCGCAGCACACACGCTGCACGGTAGTGCAGCATACATCCTCATTCTAGTAGGCCCTCCGCATGGCGCAATTAGTGCGTTATTGAATCAGTTCAACTACTCAAAGTAAAATGCGCTACAAAATTTGTGAAGTACGACTAACACACAACCTGCAGAATGATAGCACCAGATTTTAATTTGAATATACGAGAAAACATAATTCTGTTACACGGAAACTAAAAAATTATATGGGCACTCCAGGCGCATTTTAGCCGTCGGCGTCACCCTGAGGTTCCGCATACAGTCCAAGGGGAACAAATTCGTCGCGGCGCGCTGTATGCTGTATCTGCGAATGACCGCGTACGAGGGTGAACCGGCGATCGCGGTTCAATCTCGCGCACGCAACGAAGGGAAACGAGGAGGAAGCGCGCCACCTTACGTCGCGCGCAAGGCTTCGGGGGAGGGTAAGTGGGGACGCGTTCTACTCCGGGCGGCCCGAGCGGAAGCGCACGCCTGGCCGGGCCGCTGTATCTTGAAAGCCATCTGCGACGGGTACAGAGTCCGCGCTGCGCTGTGTTTTCGCGGCTCAGTTAACGTTAATGCGAGGGGCAGCACGAAGGTCAATTCGCTGGCTGCTGCTGCCGCGTTTCCTCACTCCAGCGTCTTGACATCCGGTTTCCGCATTCATCGAGTGAGATGTATTCATGTTGGCTTGTGGGCGCGTGGCACCATGCTTATTAATTTAGTTAGTATGCCTGTGGTTACAAGTCTATACGGCCGATAAAATTACTATTGCTACTTTGTGCAGCTGTCCACTAATTTGCTATGACAGTCGATGCTTTCCCTTTCGGCCGAAACTGCGACTTTATTCAGTGAGCACACACCGAAAACATCCGACCAGCTAGAGGCTAACAGCTTCGCTGTAAAAGCAGAGAAGAGATTGATACGAGTGGAATCCGTTACAGGCATATGTAGCGGTACAAGGTAGATAGAGAAGTTTTGAGGAGGAGAAAAAATACGAATGAGATGTGTACACTAATGCTAGAATAAAAGCATGTATAGCATACCTGATTAACTGACACAGGCTAGGCGACTATTTGTCATGGCCCTGTTTCAAAGGGGATGCCCACAAAGCATCATCATTTGCCTTCCGCGGCTCCGGTATATAGGCCAGTAATCCGCTTACGGTGAGAAGTTTACGAAGAAGCTAATGCTCTCTACTTTAATATTTTAGGAACGCTTTTCTTGTGATTCCTGCTCGAAAGATCGATTTAGCTAGTGTGATGCTCCAGCTGCGCCAGTGCGACCTTCACGAAACAGTTTGTATTTGGGGCACTTGTAGGCGTCCTCGATCCTTTCACTCGCGTTTTTTGAAGTCGATCTTACAGTTGACTTGAATACCAACTTGTCTGAGAAAACGTTCTCGTGAATCTGCAGAGGATCGTTCTTCCTGGACCGGATACTCCTGTGGACGCTGGCCTTCGTTGTCGTGTTCGCCATGATTGTCTGTGTTGTGGCCATCTACGGTGAGAGACCTGGACGCGAAACTCATGAGTGAAACGACTAAGCTTGTGGATTTTGTAATTGTCGCTGAGGGAGTGCAGCTTCTGTGTTCGTTTAGCTTATTGGCATAAGCTGTCCGTGTGTGTGTGCGGGGGGGGGGGGGGGGGCGAGTTGCCTGAGGGTTCGGTGTAGAGGACCGTTTTGCCCTTGCAGTACATTTAAGACCTCGAATCTCGCAAAACAAATGGTCCACATGTGTGTCCACGCGAGTTTCTCTCGTTCCTTACCATTGGGGCACTTGTGTAATAGTTCTATATTTTTTCAGAGGTCACACTTATTTTGTATTTTTTTTTCTTTTTGCTGCACTCATCTGCTTAGCATATCTTTTTAACCTATTGCATTCTCAACATTGTTCGATATCGTGTTTAATGCTATGTTGCCGCTACTTTATGCTGTGCAGAAGGACCTCTAAGGTAGTGTGAATGAATGGAATGAATTAAATAAGTAAGGTGTAGCGGGTGGAGCCTATAGTTTTTCTTCGTCTTTTCCTTGAAATAGGTGGTGTAGTGTGACTGCATGCCATAATAGTTCACTCAGTGAAAGACATTGCCTATTGTTGCATTTAGAAGACCCGGTTAAGCAACTGCACGCAGCTCACATAGAATGGATCGAAACGTGCACGTAACGAATGAGATGCGTAAAAAAAGCAAATCAACACATGAAAAATGACAAGGCAGTAATGTCAAGCTGACTCGCTGTGCAGCCACGCGGGTAAGCACGGACTCGACAACGACAGTCGAGCCTACGCCCTCCGCAACGGAGGACCTGCTGGACGAGATGGCCAACGCGAAAGACGTCTTGAGGGACGTGTTCATAACCTCCACCCCGGGGACCACGACGTCTCCCATTTTGGCGGAGACGGATTCCGACTATGAAATCACTACGACGGAGGATAATATAGGTGATGTATTAAAGCGATAATTCTATTCAATAGGTGAAGTTTGAAACATGGTGGCTGTCACGTATTTCCGGCTCTGTGATTGCTTCCGGCAATGGGCGCTGGATTTGGGCGCCATGTATTGCGCACTTTGCATGGTTGGACGGACGACGTTCTGGCATGATAAACTGAAGTGGGTAGCAAAAGTAAGGAGGAGGAGTGCAGAGGAAGAGGGTTGCCCGATTGGTTCGCGCAGGCGGCGGCAGCTGCGTCTTGGAGGAGGGAAACAAACTAGGAGGGAGCATTGCGTCAATGCCAGCATTCGCAAGTTCTAGATGAAACCAGCCCCAGCTAGACTAATTGGCTTTCCGAAAGAAGGAATCATGGCAATGATAGGACTCTAATATGAACAATATGAATATGAACGTGTCGGAGGAGGAGTTTACCGATGTACTCAGACTGAACCGGGGAGACTGGGAAGTCCAATGTAATCTCCATGGATGGTTTGGCGATCTCCTTCAACGTGCGAGCAGGTGAAATGAAGTACAAATATATGCCTATAAGCCTATGGCATTTGCTATTCAGAGCGTATTCGATTCCAGAAATCACCTTTAAAAATTATCGAATAGATTGTTTCCGTTCCAATGTAACGCATAACGGCACTTTGAAGTCTCGAAGGTGAGTAACCGATAAGAGTGAGGACTGTTCCGAATGATTCTGCTGCTGGGAGAGCCACGGCTATTGCGCAGAGGCGCACCAGCTGCTGAATGAATAAACGCACGGAGGTTGATAACTTCTGCTGAACACGTCCCTAACTGTGATTCAACATAAACGTCCCCTATATATTGGGGCCGCACAAATCTTCTAACTTGATTCAGGCAAGCAAATGAATTTTTATTGCGACAGCAATCACATGGACACTTCCTGGCGCATTTCTGCCGTCGCCGTAATGTTCCCTATAAAGTCCAAGAGCGAGAATATCGTCGCCGCGCGCCGCATGCGATATGTGCATGGAAGAAGGAAAGGAAAACTAGGAGGGAGCGTCACGTAATTTCGCTAGCCTCAGCGAGCCAACCTCCTCTGTCACCGCGCCTCCCACTCCATGGGGCCTGTGCGTGACGCCCCTTGTACAGGATTCGGCCCACATAGCTGCCGGACCATTTGAGATTGTTCAGTACGCGGTAACTTTTAGCGGCACCTGTCGTCGCAGGCATGACAACACGTAGGAAGTATAACGGGTGGTTTTCTGCTACCGCGCGCGTCGTTCTTCGCTTCAAATGCGTTGCCTTGAACCATGGAGCAAGGACTGGGACGCCTGACCCTTGACGACAGAATTTTCAAAGCGTCACTTGCGCTTACCACCGCCGTTAGTGGAATTGCTGACGCTCTCGCCTCTAAATCCATCCAGAATGCCCGAGCGTGGTCTGTCGTTTCGTCGAATCAGCTGTTGTGCACCTCAAACTGCGGTGCGTATTTTCTAGCTAATTTTTTGTCCGGCAGTCTTGGACTTATATAGGAAGACACGAGATGTTTTGCGGGATATATTTATGTCGTGTTTCTGCTTAGCAAAGGGTTCTGTTGTGTGTCTTTCGTTGTGAGAGAAACAAATAGCATTAATCTGCCCTGTAAGCGGAGGGGAGGGGGGTCGCTCTACTGCGGTGGCGGCAGCATATGGCGCGGCCGACCTGGGGCTATTTTGAAAGCGGTCTGCGATTAGTACTGAGTCTAGGTGCACTGAGGGCTCATAGCTTCGTGCGCGCTGTGTTCTCGCCGCTTCGTTCACGTTGAACCGAAGGGCAGCACGAAGGCTAATTCGGAACTTCGTGCCGCACCCTTCCTCTCTGCAGCGTTCCTAGGCCAGAGAAAACTGCCGCCCCACCTTCGTCCAGTCGGAGCATCCAAAGTCGTCGAAGGACCCGCGTTGAGGGCGAGGGTTCACATACTCACTCCTGCATCTTTTTTTCACTGAACACAAAGAAAGGAGGGGAGCTTCGTAGGCGGATTGCTACGCTTGGCTCAAGCAGGCGCGTCTTGGTTTCAGCGATGGCCCTGCGATTAGCTGGAGCGTCTGTCAGACGACCGTGGCGGTTACCGGAGTCTGCGAGGGAATGCCTTAGAACACCCTATCCCAAAAATGTTCTTGCTCCCATTGGTCCGTGAAGGCGACAGTAAACCAACAAACAATAGTCGGTCCGCCAAACGTGTCTCGCCTTCTGGGCGTCGCATGTCTGTCCGAGGGGGACGCAGTATCAGCTTCACAAAGAGATTCATCGCAGTCACGCTGGCCGATCGCAACAGCACCAACTCGCTCAACAATCCTTCTTTAACTAAGCTGTGGAATTTCGTGTCCCGAAACTCCACAGGGGACACTGCAGTGGAAGGATTAGTGTTTGTATCGATCACGTGGAGAATTGTAACTTTAAGCAAACGAGCGTTTTTGCGTGACGTCTCCTCTCGAATGCGGCCACCGTGCCCTAGGATACCACCCGGCCCGCCACTCACGGGACTGTCCCGCAATGAGGGCTATTGTCCCGCGTCCCGCAAGAGATGCAGAAATCTTCCAAAATGTCCAGCATTTCACACTTTGTTATTATTGTTCGGCGTTGCCTTGACTTCAGCTGCATCTGGCCACCCTGTTTGAGGATGTGTTAGCTGCAAGCGCTCCAAGCTTCCGAAAACGTCAGCTAGCCGCGCGGTTCACGGCGACGACGATTCACGACGCCAGCTACGCGCATCGTCCCTCCCCTCCCCCCTTCGATGTGGGCCCCTGGTCGAACACGCGCACCGTCGCGTCTTTGACGCAGCAACTTCAGTGCTTGGACTTGTAGCGCGAATTAACGTTCAGTGACCTTGCAAAAGTTATTGCAGCGTTCCAGTTGACATCAGCCATCAACATGGACAAGCTGTATGATGAATTGTGCTCTCTGCAGCTAGGAAGTAGCTAGTGGCAGCGAAATCAAAAGAATGTTCAGGGAACAAGTGGAAAGTGCTGCTCTTACAAACCTGAGTGTAGTGCTTTTAGTGGCTCTGAGTATTCCAGTGACTTATGCTTTCGCGGAGTGGCTTTTTTCACTGAATGCGGGAGCTTTTAGCAGTTAACGAAGCTGATGCAGCGTGAACCTGTTCAAGGCCGAAATACTGGTAAAGGCAAACTGTGAGCAAACCTTCCAGGAGTTTTACCAGTTCGTGCAATCAGACAGAGCCATTTTATAAGCGGTTCTATTTGACAATAAATATGATTTAAGGAAAGTAAAACAATGGCGCCGTCGGGTACTTCCAAGGCTCTTTATCAGTAACGTCTGGAAACTAAGCCACAGCTATTTAGTGAGGGACTATGTTTTTTGAGTTGCCGAATTTTTATGTTACATTGTACGTTTATTTCGTGTCGGGGAACGTTACACTGATGTACAAGAAAGGCTTTGTTTACGCAGATATGTATCTGAACTTAACTTGTATGAGTTACTCTATCCCCCGTTTCAGAGGTGACAAAATATTGCAAGAGAAAATACCTCGCCAAAAGTCGAAATATAAATTATTGTTGTCAACTTCTCATGCACTACGTCTCCGACAGAACCACCCCCGAGCACCACCTTCGACTACTCAACGGAGGTTGAGCGACAATCGGATGGCTCCAGTGATACAGTCGTCATAAGTGGCGGCAATGGCACAAAATCCTGAGGGCAGGTCAGTAACAGCCCTTAGCAGCCAATAGAGAGGCATGCGGCATGGAGCAAGGGTGCAAGGGAGCAAGGGTGCATGGAGGAGTAACAGTGATCGCGATGTCGTCGTCCGCTTTGAAACGGGGCTTTGACACTTGTCACCGAGGTCTTTCTTTAAAGCTTCTTTGCACATATAGATCTTAAAATATATTTGCACTACATTATAAAAAAATATTGGCAGAACCCATCTCGCGGCTATTGTCCACCTGAATGCGATTAGCATTCACGCACGGTAGCTTAAATGTACCTTAAACTAATGCATGACACTTCTGGAACTACTATATTCAGGATCGCTGTTGCTTAATTGGGCGCGCTGGGCGTCCGTAGCTTTCCGTTCGTTGACCCAGAAAGTCTGTAGATTTATGCCGAGATTTGGAACATATTCGTAGTGGCAATAATAGGGTCCTTGTTTGCTGGCGCTAAATATGCTTTCGGTTAACCAACACGCTCAACAAATGGCAATGCTGAATTTTATAGTGGGTCACATATCATTAACAGAAGTTATGCTGCAATAGCGACTCATTCGCGTTGCGGAAAATTTGTCGCAACGATTCTGGATGACGTCACGGTGGAAATGAATCGGAAAAACGCTCTCCTGTCTTTATGGAGGCATTAAGCAAATAAACAAAATTATAATAAAGCCATCTGTGATCTTTTCTTGTTGCAGGTAGCTCCGTGAAAGACTTTCAAGGAGAAGCACCACCTAGGTGTCTTCAAGAGGACATAACAAAAAAAAAGAACACCTGCAGCATGACATAATCCGCCTACTGCTTCCATGCACTGTCTGACTATTAGCAACACATGTGCCAGCATAACAACCAGGTTTTGACATTATGAATGAGAGAGGGACTTGATGACGCATTAGTTTGAAAGAAAAGATTACGCTTAACCTAAATGTCGGTCGCTTCGCATATAGTCACTAGTGACAACATGCACATATGGTGCGACTGTTAATTAGATAGAGAAAGGAGTTTTTGAACATCAAAGGGTGCCTATAGTTTAGGCATGAAAATATGAAAAAAATTTATGTTACGACGACTCGACGGATTTACGGAACATAGCGCAGATTCGTAAATGGTCCCGTTGAAAATATAAGAATAAAGCTTTGCCTCCAAGATTTTTTTAAGAACGTAAAGAATACCAGGGAAAGTTTCGCGCATACTTACAGGTTTAGTGAATGACATGACTGTGCAACCTAATCGTACACTCGCTTTTTTCTGTTTTCGGTAGATTTGAAAAAAAAAAAGTGTAATACCATGTGCCGCGGTGATGAATGTCGAGGGAATTTCACATCATTTGTTCAGATGCTTCCACGGCCGAGAATAGTGATATCCCACAAAGACCCCGCGCGTTTACAATTTTGTGTCAACACGTTCGCCGGAAACCTTGTATATTCGTTGCTCACTGCAAACGATAGCTTGTGCAGTAATTTTGATTGATCCATGTCAGTCATTGCCTCTCAGGTGAATAAAGGTTCCGCTAATTATTTATATCCCTACATTCTCCGTCCGCAGTGTTTCCACCAGTTCTATTTACTTGAACTTCAACAAATGGCAGTATTTATGGACGAAAAACTGCCAGATTAAAGCCCATAAGTCAACCGATAGCATGGTCTCCAGAATAAATTCGGAGGCTCATTTTTGCATCTTCGCGTAGGCGTAGCTTATTGATACATTTCCTGTCCTATGGATTGATTGCACACTCGTCCGCGAATACTTTTCATCATGTATTTGCTATCACCAGCCAAAGGCAAACCATTGCTTACATCTTCTAATATCTCTATCCTTCATATCAATGCGCGAAGCTTGCGCAAGAACCATGATACCGTAGCAGCATTCACTGACTCACTTAGTCGCTCGTTTTCATTTATTTATGTTTCGGAAACAATGCTTGATAATGCGGATGGTAATTTATACGGTTATTGTCCATACCAAGCAGAATACTGCCATCGTATTTCGGATCGATACGGTGGGTCTGCTATATTTGTTTCATTTCATATTAAATATAAGCGTAGGCTTGATCTTTTTATTATGTAAATCACTGTGAATTGGTATAGATGGAAATTGACTTACAACTGAATTCTCACAATCGCAATAGTTTTATTCTTGGTTTTATATACCGCTCCCCTTCATCTATCCCTGATGTTCTGGGTGAACTCTGCTTGATTTTGAAAAAAAAAAGAACTTTTGGAAGTCAGCAAGTCATAATTCGGTAATATACCAGCTTACTTGACGTCGATAATGTAAGTGTAGCAGCTTATACAGACTGTTTTGCTGGTTTCGGACTGGAATCATTATCTCTCCCACTAGGTGTTCTACTCATGGTACCAACACGCTTTTTGACCGTGCTCTAACATCGCGCCAGCTCCAAACTCTGGTGTCCTAGATACTCAGATTGTAGACGATTTTCCAAAATTCGTCTCCTTTCAGGCCGAAAGACCTCAGTCCGAGCCTTGCTACTTTTTCTCCACTTTTGATCGAGATAGTTTCGTTAACATTATAACAAATACTGATTGGTCTGTAATTAACTCCATCTATGATCCCGATCCCAATTCTTTCCATATAATATGGATAGAATTGAACAGGCTCTCAGGAACGGAGGAAGCCTAAAAGCAGTAAAAAAGAAACTAGGAATAGGCAAGAATCAGATGTGTGCGTTAAGAGACAAAGCCGGCAATATCGTTACTAATATGGATCAGATAGTTCAAGTGGCTGAAGAGTTTTATAGATTTATACAGTACCAGTAACACCCACGACGATAAGGTGAGAGAGAATAGTCTAGAGGAACTTGAAATCCCACAAGTAACACCGGAAGGGGTAAAGAACGCCTTGGGAGCTATGCAAAGGGGGAAGGCAGCTGGGGAGGATCAGGTAACAGCAGATTTGTTGAAGGATGGTGGGAACACTGTCCTAGAAAGGTTGGCCGCCCTATATACACAATGCCTCATGACCTCGAACGTACCGGAATCTTGGAAGAACGCTAACATAATCCTAATACATAAGAAAGGGGACGCCAAAGACTTGAAAAATTATAGACCGATCAGCTTACTGTCCGTTGCCTACAAAGTATTTACTAAGGTAATCGCAAATAGAATCAGGAATACCTTAGACTTCTGTCAACCAAAGGACCAGGCAGGATTCCGTAAAGGCTACTCAACAATAGACCATATTCACACTATCAATCAGGTGATAGAGAAATGTGCGGAATATAACCATCCATTATATATAGCCTTCATTGATTACGAACAAGCATTTGATTCAGTCGAAACCTCAGCAGTCATGAAGGCACTACTGAATCAGGGTGTAGATGAGCCATATGTAAAGATACTGGAAGCTATCTATAGCGGTTCCACAGCCACCGTAATCCTCCACAAAGAAAGCAACAAAATCCCAATAAAGAAAGGCGTTAGACAGGGAGATACGATATCTCCAATGCTATTCACAGCATGTTTACAGGAGGTATTCAGATACCTGGAGTGGGAAGAATTGGGATAAAAGTTGATGGAGAATACCTTAGCAACTTGCGATTCGCTGATGATATTGCCTTGCTTAGTAACTCAGGAGACCAATTGCAATGCATGCTCACTGACCTGGAGAGTCAAAGTAGAAGGGTGGGTCTGAAAATTAATCTACAGAAAACTAAAGTAATGTTTAAGAGTCTCGGGAGAGAACAGCAGTTTACGATAGGTAGCGAGGCACTGGAAGTGGTAAGGGAATACATCTACTTAGGGCAGGTAGTGACCACGGATCCGGATCACGAGACTGAAATAACCAGAAGAATAAGAATGGGCTGGGGTGCGTTTGGCAGGCATTGTCAGATCATGAACAGCAGGTTGCCACTACCCCTCAAGAGGAAAGTGTATAACAGCTGTGTCTTACCAGTACTCACCTACGGGGCAGAAACCTGGAGGCTTACGAAAAGGGTTCTGCTGAAATTGAGGACGACGCAACGAGCTATGGAAAGAAGAATGATAGGTGTAACGTTAAGGGATAAGAAAAGAGCAGATTGGGTGAGGGAACAAACGCGGGTAAATGACATCTTAGTTGAAATCAAGAAAAAGAAATGGGCATGGGCCGGACATGTAATGAGGAGGGAAGATAACCGATGGTCATTAAGGGTTACGGACTGGATTCCAAGGGAAGGGAAGCGTAGTAGGGGGCGGCAGAAAGTTAGGTGGGCGGATGACATTAAGACGTTTGCAGGGACAACATGGCCACAATTAGTACATGACCGGGGTAGTTGGAGAAGTATGGGAGAGGCCTTTGCCCTGCAGGGGGCGTAACTAGGCTGATGATGATGATGATGATGATAATCCCGATCAAGTTCTTGAAAATTTTTGTTCCGTCTTTCTATAGCCGTTCGCGCTAACACAACTACCGTCAGATGCAGGAAACATTTTAAGTTTCCCGGTAATCCTTGGGTAACGAAAGCTTTACCGACTAGTATGAGAAAAATGAAAACCTATACAAAAAGGCTAAAAAGAAACTTTTTAATGTACCCTCAGCGGCACGCTACAAAAATTATTGTAAAATTCTGAATAACTTGCTAAAGAAGTCTAAACGACAGTATTACGAAAATGTATTTGCAAAGCACAAGAAGAATCCTAAAAAACAATGGCAACTTATTAATGCGTTCATGAACTTACCTAAGTCTGGTAATACTGCTGATAAAATAAATCACAACAACAAAACTCTTACTGATTCTTATAGCATAGCAAATAGTTTCAGTGACTACTACTATGGGATGTACAGCAGTCGTCATATGACCACTACTTATCCCCTTTATCCCTGCAATTATTCCTTTCTTTCTTTCCCGTAACGGCGGATGAGGTATGTTCCGTGGTATTAGCTCTAAAGAATACTAGCCCTGGCTTAGATAACATTTCTGTATTTCAGCTAAAACTTGTTGCACCACTTATTTCTCATACACTTTGTATTATAATTAATATCTTTAAATGTAGTATTTTTTCCACTTCGCTTAAAAGGACTAATATTATTCCTGTAAATCGGAAAGGTGATAAAACGGAGGTGTTTAACTATCGTCCTATTTCTACTCTCTCGTCAATTAGTACAGTTGTTGCGAAGTTTTTTTGTAAACGCCATATATACTTTCAAAAATTTTATTTGTTGCAATCTTCTCGATTTTGTTTTCCCGCTGGCAGTTCGACTAACTTAGCTTCAACATCTTAACCGACTACATTCGTCACTAGATTGATACGGGTAACTTCGTATTTTTGGACTTCACTGAAGTTTTTGATACGATTAATTATAACGTACTTTTTACTAAGCTAGAAGCCCTGGGAATTAATGGTCCAGTATTAAAACCCCTAAAAGGTTACCTGCATGATAAAGAACAAACATTTCTTTTTCTGGAGCTGCTTATTCTGATACTAAAGTTATTAACCAAGGTGTACCACAAGGCTCCATACTAGTTCCTTTACTATACTCCATTTATATTGATTTACCCACGTGTCAAATCGGCACATTGTGTGCTATAAGTAGACGATACTGCTTTCTCGTTGCGTGACAATTCTTTAACAACCTTAATCCTTAGACTAAACAATGAGCTTGACCATATTGTTGCATGGTGTACTTCCAAACATTTAGTTATCATTCCTTCCAAAACTCAATTCATTTTTTTTTCGATCTAGTCAAAGAATACTACCTAGCTTGCTTTAGATAACTCTAGATGGTCATCACATTCCCGTCTCCGACAGTGTATCATTTTTGGACATCAAATTAGATTCTAACCTAAAGTTTTCTCAACAGACTGCCTTCATTAAGCAAAAGTGTACCTTCGGTATTAGAGCATGAATCAGATGAAGAGCATATTTCTCCAAAGACGTATTGTGGGCATTGTACTTTGCTTTCATTCACAGTCACATTAATTACGGCATTGTTTCTTGGGGAAACACATGTCACTGTCATATCTCGTCTATTCAGCCCTTACAAAACCAAGCAATGCGCGTTATCACTAACAGTGGGTTTTTCACGAGTGCTACTCTATTACTGCGTGAAAATTACATCGTTGTTAAACAAACTTGTTCAATTATCATCTGATAATTATGTTTTATAAATTACTTACTAAACAGCTTTAATGCCAATTCATTGATTCCAGGTGTACATCATCTGTAGTGCCAGGTTTGCGCATAACTACAATTTTCTACTACCTAGGGTTCATTCTAACTACGGAAAAATGACATCATCATTTGCTGCTATAAAACTGGAATGGTGTACCCAACACCATTAAATCTTCATCCTTTCAAGCATTTAGTCATGCCCTAAAGTTTTTCATATGTATAACTAAGTTTACATCGTTCATTACACTACATTTGCCATTTGTACGTATTGAGTTTTTTTATGCACTATAGGCTTGTATACAGACAATTTGATTTCGTTTATTTAATTGTTCTATGTTGTATTCTTTCGCGATTGTTTTTTTTTCTTATCTTGATCATCTTTAATACATCTCTCCATTGTTGTTATTAACCGAGTGTCCCGTTGCAGTCTTTGACTTCGGGACCCTCGTCTGTATATTGTTTCTTACCCATTCATTTATTTAAAGAATAATAAACTGAAACTCAAACTGAAACTTAAGTCGACGCCCAAGGGTCGAGTAGGTGGTAGGGCTGACACACGTTCGCTAACCAGACTAGCTATATATTCATTTGGCGAAACAGGTCGAGTAAGTCAATGAAAAATTATGGGGTCCCTTAAGATCTCTCTCAAAAGGTGAACGGCGAAAGCCTACTCTTTCTCCTCTCATCATTGGTCTCTTTCTCATTGCATCTTCTCTTTCTCTTCTTCCTTTAATCATTACTGCCCACTACTAAGCATTTTTAGTGATTTGTAATCAACTGTGGTCATTACAAGCCGTCGTTGGACATGTTGGTCACATCATAGTCAGTAGTAGTCATTAGAAGTCATTTGAACCATTATTAGTAATTACTGGTCATTACTGGGCATTTTTAGTCATTTCTGATCAGTTATAGTCGTTACAAGTCGTCGTTAGGCATATTGGCCATTTCGTAGTCATTACAAGTCATTTGGAACCCGTCGTGGTTGCTCAGTGGCTATGGTGTTGGACTGCTGAGCACGAGGTCGCGGGATCGAATCCCGGCCACGGCGGCCGCATTTCGATGGGGGCAAAATGCGAAAACACCCGTGTACTTAAATTTAGGTGCACGTTAAAGAAACCCAGGTGGTCGAAATTTCCGGAGTCCTCCACTACGGCGTGCCTCATAATCAGAAAGTGGTTTTGGCACGTAAAACCCCATAATTATTATTATTATTACAAGTCATTTGAGTCATTATTAATAATTACTGGTCATTACTGAGCATTTTTAGTAATTTCTAACCAATTGTAGTCGTTACAAGTTGCCGTTAGACATATCGATCATTTCATAGTAATTAGTAGTCATTACAAGTAATTCAGTCACTATTAGTCATTATTGGTCATTACTAAGCATTTTAGTCATTTGTAATCAATTGTGGTCATTACAAGCCATCGTTAGACATATTGATCATTTCGTAGTTATTAGTAGTCATTTAGAAGTCACTAGTAGCCATTTAATTCGTTACTGCTCATTACTAGACAGTTCTAATCATTTCTAATCAATTGTGGCCATTACAAGCCGTCGTTAGACATATTGGTCGTTTCGGAGTCATTCATAGTCATTAGTAGTCATTACCACTCATTACTAGTCATTATGAACCTCTACCAATCTCTATTATAACGTTATAATTTACTAACTGTCATTATCAATAATTTTTCATTCTTTAATCTGGGTTTAATCTGTCTTCATATGGCTTGACGACGCTTCGGCAGACACTCCGGCGGTCAGGTCTGCTGACACAAACTTCACCATGAGCCTAGAAAGCCTTTCGCCTTAAAACCTTTGAGGGGCCCGGAGCTGACGCCAATCTACGCTCTTTCGACCCGACTTGCTACCGTTAACACGGACCCGGCGATTGCGTTTCAGTCCGGCCGGCCTACCCGCGTCCCGTCTTTTCCAGCTTCATGCAAGCGTACCTTTCTTACTTGTTTTTTCTTTTTTTTTTTTTTTTGAGAATGGCTATCTGCAGAAGAGCTGCCGATGCTGCCCTGCGCTGGCATCTGTCCAGCTGCTATTTGTGCGGGCACCGAAACCGACGTCCTTGCGACGACCAAACCAGTTTGGTGCAAAGGCAGTACGCCTCCACGGCTGCAGTTTTTTTGGGTCATTCATGCCGGCACCTGTCAGCTGTGCCGGCGCGCGCGCCGTACACGTGCCGTCGATAGCTCAGTTGGTAGAGCGGTGGACTGTAGAGGCCTGCCCGACGCGGACATCCATAGGTCGCTGGTTCGAATCCGGCTCGACGGAGTCTTTATTTTTTATTTATCTTTGTTAAACATGTTACATGCCTGGCACGCCAACTGCGCACAGACGCCGCAAACCCTGCTGAAGCGGCTGTGATATTTCTGTCTAGACCGTGAGGTATAATGCGAGTAGTGTTCCTAGCGCAGTACCGGTGTACCGAGTCCCGATTAATATATTTGGAATTCAATTAATGGCTTTGTTCTGTTGAATAACTTCTAAGAATAAAAGAAAGAAAAGGATGGGCACACACGAGCGCTTTCTTGAGGATTTATTTACCTAATTTCTTGTTTATTTATTTCACACACTTTCAAGGTCCCAAGGCGTTACAGAAAGGAGGGAAGTAAAAAAGTAATGTAGGAAGAAACAACCGTAATACTAACAAAAGACATTCTGAACAGCGGTCTTCAAGTTGGTAGAGTCGGTGATGACTGCGACTGATGCGGAAAGGTGACTCCGGTCTGTGCTTGTCCTAGGGGTGAATAAGTCATTGTAACGGTTCATGCGGCACAATGGCACACCGACTTTAAGGCTGTGCTCAGTGTGGGATGAAATATCAGACAAAGGGGAAAAGAGGGTTTCTTTTAAAACGGGTTCAAATGAAAAGCGGCGTGAAAAAGGCAGAGACGAGAACATTTACAGCGGGACGAAAGATCAGGTAAGTTAAGCGTTAGTTTCATTGATCAGATACTCGCATAGTGAGATTAATTAGACAAGATAAAGCGTGTCTGTCGCTTTTGAATACTTTCTAGAGTAGAAACTAATGAAGACTGAGTCAAATCCAAAATGGTTGAGGCATACTCCAATTTGGAGCGAACTAAAGTTTTGTAAAGAGTTAACTTCAGAGGGGAAGCGGCCGAGCTAAAATTACGGCGTAATTGCCCAAGCATGCGGTTAGCGTTACTAGTAACATCGTCAATATGCGAATGCCAAGAAAGGTTATTTGATATGGGAAGGCCGAGACACTTGTAAGAGGTCTCTGACCGTTACAGGAGCACCATAATTAAAGTACATGTGCATGGCAGCGTTACGACATATTCACATGGCCTAACATTTATTTGAATTAGGTTGCTTGCACCAATAAGTAAACTATTCAGTTACGCGGTAAAGGTTGTCCTGCAGTTGTTGGGAATCACATTAGTGATTTTACGGTAGAGAAAACAGTCCCCGCGAATAGCTTTATGGAAGAACACAGTTCGGCAGGTCATTATTGTAGTTTACAATAAGAAGTGGACCCAGGACTGAGCCTCGAGGAAAACGTGCTGGTACATTGTAAAATCGATAATTCCAGTTATTAGCGTTTACAAACTGCGTACTGTTAGAGAGAAATTTTTTATCCGATCGAGCATCGTTACATTCAGGTTAAGTTCAGTGAACTTAAGCAGAAGTAAATCATGGGTTACCGAGCCAAATGCTCTGGCAAAATCAAGAAACACGCAGTTGATGTCGGTAGTTAGATCATAAATTGCAAAAAGATCATTAGTAAACGATAATAGCTGTGTTTTGCATGAAAGGAACTTATGGAAACCATGTTGACAGGGGTTAAAAAAGGAGTTGGGTTCTAAAAACTCAGCCAAATGGGAATATATTATATGCTCGAGAATTTTACATGAAATGTTTGTTGGTGAGACAGGCCTGTGATTGCAGGGTAAGTGCGCGGTACCTGATTTGCAAACTGGAATCTCCATTCCCACGGACCAGTCATATGGAAGAACAGAGTGCTGTAATGACTGTGTGAAAATGTGGGACAAAATAACAGCAGAAACTATATCAGTACATTTGAAGATTTTAGAATTGAGGCAGTCTGGGCCTGCAGAAGAAGATGTTTTTTATTGTTAATAAGGCAGCTAACACCAACCCAGTTAATAGTAATTGAATCCATGGGCAATGAAACCTGAATTGGGCGCAAGCGCTAACCGATATGTTCTAATCTATGTGGCATCGCGGTAAAATAGCAAGAAAATACGTCAATAAATATATTACAGCCCTCTTCAATAGCAAAAGGTCCATGGGTGGGGTATGTTAGTTCAAATATTTTACTTGGAGCACCGGTAACTACGGTCCATAATTTAGGAGGATTAATTTGCAAGAAGGACGAAAGTGAACAGTATAAAAATGATGTTTCACCCTAGCGGCGGCTGTGTTGTAATCACTTACAGCGCGGCAGTAAGCGGACCAGGTGACGTCACTTCAAGCTTTTGCGCGACGATACAACCGCTTTTTTGTTTTTATTTTTGTTGTTACTAAGTCGCTTCTAAAAGGCGTTTAACCGCGGTTCGCAAACGACTGTCCTTTGCGGCACGATACGTTTGATTAGCGACAGCATTTTATATTTGAAATTACATGAATTTTATTAACACAGCGCTGATCGCACTTGACATCGTAAGAAGCTGCGAAAATTTCACTTTCAGCGGTAATCGAAGCCATGCCGGCTTTGCCGCAATCGCTGACGGCCATCGTAGTTTTCTTAACCGGAGCCCATGTCTCGATATAAAAAATGAACGCAACGTGATAACTTAATCCTTTTAAGTAAATAACTGGGGAAACTACATCAAGGATCGTAGTGAGAATCAGGTGTAGTGTGTTCGTTGATGAGGCAGATACGCCAAACAAGTGTTTATAAACTTTGTGCTCTGAGAAGACTGGGTCGTTATGCCAAATGATATCGGGAAAGTTGAAGTCACCAAGAAGAAAAAGTGGTGAGTTACGGTATCTGACCCCTTATTTGTTTGTTGCGTTGTGAAGGTCATCGCTAAATGATGTCGAAGGAGTTGGAGGCCTATAGCATGAGCAACAAAATAATGGCGTCTCTTTTGTCGAGCACAACGCGTACGCAAACAACGCACACGCAGAGGGGCTTCGCACGTTAGTGAAAAAAACTTATATGTTGTTATACCGCTGCGCATGTGCTAGGTATGTATAACTGTTTCCTTCGATAGCTTGACCTGGCCGAACCGAAGAGCGTGCGCGCTTCAAGCAGCATGTCAACTTCGCTTACATTGTAAGGGATAGAACAGTAAACATAGCATTTGTTGTTCAAAAATAGGCTTGTATAGCCGTAGCGAGTGTGGTTAGCCCGTTGCCTCGGCAAGATCTAGTAGCTTTTTCCTGTACGTCAAAACCTTATTTCTCCTGCATGTCGCAGCAAAGACAAGTTCAAATGAATTACGGTTAGTTCGAAGCGTTGTGTCTCTCTTCTCATCTTCCGGAAATACGGAATTTTTGTTTTATGTTTTGAACCAACATCAAACGTGTTCTGAGTGCATGTGTACCTGCCCTTCCAGCGTCGTGGTACTAGTAATTCTTAATGCTTTATCGCAGAAGCTGCGTAGAAGGTAGCCTCAAGGGGAACATCAAGACAACGCGACGGTGGATTTTTCTAACCAATGATGGCGGCAAGGAAGGATTACGTGCGTCTGCTAAAATCTTGGCTATTTTATGCTCACTTCTCTAACTTCTCGACTCAAGGACTCTACTAAGATGTCACGGCTGAAACAAGCCCATAATGAAGAGAAAATCAGATATCCACCCGTTCCTGGCAATTGTTAAGGACGTGCACTAAACTCCAGTAAATTCTTCCCGTACCAGGGCGAATTTTTCTTCAACTGTGAGGCTTTTCCTTCGAGCAACCCCTACTGGTTTCCTTTGTAGCGACTGCTACGAACGGGTGGACGTCTCATTTTCCCTTTATTAATTACTTCTCTCCACCTTGCGGGTTTCCGCATAACTCCTATACGTCAAGCACAAAATCTCCTTAGAAGCACAGTTGATTTTATTCAACCAGTAAAGCACACCGACAACTGCCATCCTTTGAGGCAGCAGCGCCACTGGAGATCTATTTTTTTTTCTTCTGGGACAAGTAGGTTCGCTTGCGTGCTTGCAACTACTTTATCTTCTTTTAGGGATCCCAGTACCTCTCGCATGCTAAGCGAGCGCTCTACCATCTGAGCTACACCCCCGGCGGAGAGTGTAGACATACGCTCATAACCCGATCAGTAAATAGCTGCCGAAGCTGAAGGACAGCGAAAGCCCTACAAGCGGCGGAAGACCGGTTTTTATGTCGCGCGCAGGTACAAAGGGGCGCGCATTGTTTCACTCATTAAATCTAACAAAACGCGACTCCATAGCAGCAAGAAAAAGGAGTTTTGGAGGTACTGGGTATCGATCCCAGTACCTCTCGCATGCTAAGCGAGCGCTCTACCATCTGAGCTACACCCCCGACGGACAGTGTAGACATACGCTCATAACCCGATCAGTAAATAGCTGTCGAAGCTGAAGGAAAGCGAAAGCCCTACATGCGGCGGAAGACCGGTTTTTATGTCGCGCGCAGGTACAAAGGGGCGCGCATTGTTTCACTCATTAAATCTAACAAAACGCGACTCCATAGCAGCAAGAAAAAGGAGTTGTGGAGGTACTGGGTATCGATCCCAGTACCTCTCGCATGCTAAGCGAGCGCTCTACCATCTGAGCTACACCCCCGACGGACAGTGTAGACATACGCTCATAACCCGATCAGTAAATAGCTGTCGAAGCTGAAGGAAAGCGAAAGCCCTACATGCGGCGGAAGACCGGTTTTTATGTCGCGCGCAGGTACAAAGGGGCGCGCATTGTTTCACTCATTAAATCTAACAAAACGCGACTCCATAGCAGCAAGAAAAAGGAGTTGTGGAGGTACTGGGTATCGATCCCAGTACCTCTCGCATGCTAAGCGAGCGCTCTACCATCTGAGCTACACCCCCGACGGACAGTGTAGACATACGCTCATAACCCGATCAGTAAATAGCTGCCGAAGCTGAAGGAAAGCGAAAGCCCTACATGCGGCGGAAGACCGGTTTTTATGTCGCGCGCAGGTACAAAGGGGCGCGCATTGTTTCACTCATTAAATCTAACAAAACACGACTCGATAGCAGCAAGAAAAAGAATGTTGTGGAGGTGCTGGGTATCGATCCCAGTACCTCTCGCATGCTAAGCGAGCGCTCTACCATCTGAGCTACACCCCCGACGGAGAGCGTAGACATACGCTCATAACCCGATCAGTAAATAGCTGCCGAAGCTGAAGGAAAGCGAAAGCCCTACATGCGGCGGAAGACCGGTTTTTATGTCGCGCGCAGGTACAGAGGGGCGCGCATTGTTTCATTCATTAAATCTAACAAAACGCGACTCCATAGCAGCAAGAAAAAGGAGTTGTGGAGGTACTGGGTATCGATCCCAGTACCTCTCGCATGCTAAGCGAGCGCTCTACCATCTGAGCTACACCCCCGACGGAGAGTGTAGACATACGCTCATAACCCGATCAGTAAATAGCTGCCGAAGCTGAAGGAAAGCGAAAGCCCTACATGCGGCGGAAGACCGGTTTTTATGTCGCGCGCAGGTACAGAGGGGCGCGCATTGTTTCATTCATTAAATCTAACAAAACACGACTCGATAGCAGCAAGAAAAAAAATGTTGTGGAGGTGCTGGGTATCGATCCCAGTACCTCTCGCATGCTAAGCGAGCGCTCTACCATCTGAGCTACACCCCCGACGGAGAGTGTAGACATACGCTCATAACCCGATCAGTAAATAGCTGCCGAAGCTGAAGGAAAGCGAAAGCCCTACATGCGGCGGAAGACCGGTTTTTATGTCGCGCGCAGGTACAAAGAGGCGCGCATTGTTTTACTCATTAAATCTAACAAAACGCGACTCCATAGCAGCAAGAAAAAAAATGTTGTGGAGGTGCTGGGTATCGATCCCAGTACCTCTCGCATGCTAAGCGAGCGCTCTACCATCTGAGCTACACCCCCGACGGAGAGTGTAGACATACGCTCATAACCCGATCAGTAAATAGCTGCCGAAGCTGAAGGAAAGCGAAAGCTCTACATGCGGCGGAAGACCGGTTTTTATGTCGCGCGCAGGTACAAAGGGGCGCGCATTGTTTCACTCATTAAATCTAACAAAACACGACTCGATAGCAGCAAGAAATAAAATGTTGTGGAGGTGCTGGGTATCGATCCCAGTACCTCTCGCATGCTAAGCGAGCGCTCTACCATCTGAGCTACACCCCCGACGGACAGTGTAGACATACGCTCATAACCCGATCAGTAAATAGCTGCCGATGCTGAAAGAAAACGAAAGCCCTACAAGCGGCGGAAGACCGGTTTTTATGTCGCGCGCAGGTACAAAGAGGCGCGCATTGTTTAATTCATTAAATCTAACAAAACGCGACTCCATAGCAGCAAGAAAAAGGAGTTGTGGAGGTACTGGGTATCGATCCCAGTACCTCTCGCATGCTAAGCGAGCGCTCTACCATCTGAGCTACACCCCCGACGGAGAGTGTAGACATACGCTCATAACCCGATCAGTAAATAGCTGCCGAAGCTGAAGGAAAGCGAAAGCCCTACATGCGGCGGAAGACCGGTTTTTATGTCGCGCGCAGGTACAAAGGGGCGCGCATTGTTTCATTCATTAAATCTAACAAAACACGACTCGATGGCAGCAAGAAAAAAAATGTTGTGGAGGTGCTGGGTATCGATCCCAGTACCTTTCGCATGCTAAGCGAGCGCTCTACCATCTGAGCTACACCCCCGACGGAGAGTGTAGACATACGCTCATAACCCGATCAGTAAATAGCTGCCGATGCTGAAAGAAAACGAAAGCCCTACAAGCGGCGGAAGACCGGTTTTTATGTCGCGCGCAGGTACAAAGAGGCGCGCATTGTTTTACTCATTAAATCTAACAAAACACGACTCGATAGCAGCAAGAAATAAAATGTTGTGGAGGTGCTGGGTATCGATCCCAGTACCTCTCGCATGCTAAGCGAGCGCTCTACCATCTGAGCTACACCCCCGACGGACAGTGTAGACATACGCTCATAACCCGATCAGTAAATAGCTGCCGATGCTGAAAGAAAACGAAAGCCCTACAAGCGGCGGAAGACCGGTTTTTATGTCGCGCGCAGGTACAAAGGGGCGCGCATTGTTTCACTCATTAAATCTAACAAAACACGACTCGATAGCAGCAAGAAATAAAATGTTGTGGAGGTGCTGGGTATCGATCCCAGTACCTCTCGCATGCTAAGCGAGCGCTCTACCATCTGAGCTACACCCCCGACGGAAAGTGTAGACATACGCTCATAACCCGATCAGTAAATAGCTGCCGAAGCTGAAGGAAAGCGAAAGCCCTACATGCGGCGGAAGACCGGTTTTTATGTCGCGCGCAGGTACAAAGGGGCGCGCATTGTTTCACTCATTAAATCTAACAAAACACGACTCGATAGCAGCAAGAAATAAAAAGTTGTGGAGGTGCTGGGTATCGATCCCAGTACCTCTCGCATGCTAAGCGAGCGCTCTACCATCTGAGCTACACCCCCGACGGAAAGTGTAGACATACGCTCATAACCCGATCAGTAAATAGCTGCCGAAGCTGAAAGAAAACGAAAGCCCTACAAGCGGCGGAAGACCGGTTTTTATGTCGCGCGCAGGTACAAAGGGGCGCGCATTGTTTCACTCATTAAATCTAACAAAACACGACTCGATAGCAGCAAGAAATAAAATGTTGTGGAGGTGCTGGGTATCGATCCCAGTACCTCTCGCATGCTAAGCGAGCGCTCTACCATCTGAGCTACACCCCCGACGGAAAGTGTAGACATACGCTCATAACCCGATCAGTAAATAGCTGCCGAAGCTGAAGGAAAGCGAAAGCCCTACATGCGGCGGAAGACCGGTTTTTATGTCGCGCGCAGGTACAAAGGGGCGCGCATTGTTTCACTCATTAAATCTAACAAAACACGACTCGATAGCAGCAAGAAATAAAATGTTGTGGAGGTGCTGGGTATCGATCCCAGTACCTCTCGCATGCTAAGCGAGCGCTCTACCATCTGAGCTACACCCCCGAGGGAAAGTGTAGACATACGCTCATAACCCGATCAGTAAATAGCTGCCGATGCTGAAAGAAAACGAAAGCCCTACAAGCGGCGGAAGACCGGTTTTTATGTCGCGCGCAGGTACAAAGGGGCGCGCATTGTTTCACTCATTAAATCTAACAAAACACGACTCGATAGCAGCAAGAAATAAAATGTTGTGGAGGTGCTGGGTATCGATCCCAGTACCTCTCGCATGCTAAGCGAGCGCTCTACCATCTGAGCTACACCCCCGAGGGAAAGTGTAGACATACGCTCATAACCCGATCAGTAAATAGCTGCCGATGCTGAAAGAAAACGAAAGCCCTACAAGCGGCGGAAGACCGGTTTTTATGTCGCGCGCAGGTACAAAGGGGCGCGCATTGTTTCACTCATTAAATCTAACAAAACGCGACTCCATAGCAGCAAGAAAAAAAAGTTGTGGAGGTGCTGGGTATCGATCCCAGTACCTCTCGCATGCTAAGCGAGCGCTCTACCATCTGAGCTACACCCCCGACGGAAAGTGTAGACATACGCTCATAACCCGATCAGTAAATAGCTGCCGAAGCTGAAGGAAAGCGAAAGCCCTACATGCGGCGGAAGACCGGTTTTTATGTCGCGCGCAGGTACAAAGGGGCGCGCATTGTTTCACTCATTAAATCTAACAAAACACGACTCGATAGCAGCAAGAAATAAAATGTTGTGGAGGTGCTGGGTATCGATCCCAGTACCTCTCGCATGCTAAGCGAGCGCTCTACCATCTGAGCTACACCCCCGACGGAAAGTGTAGACATACGCTCATAACCCGATCAGTAAATAGCTGCCGAAGCTGAAAGAAAACGAAAGCCCTACAAGCGGCGGAAGACCGGTTTTTATGTCGCGCGCAGGTACAAAGAGGCGCACATTGTTTCACTCATTAAATCTAACAAAACACGACTCGATAGCAGCAAGAAAAAAAATGTTGTGGAGGTGCTGGGTATCGATCCCAGTACCTCTCGCATGCTAAGCGAGCGCTCTACCATCTGAGCTACACCCCCGACGGACAGTGTAGACATACGCCCATAACCCGATCAGTAAATAGCTGCCGATGCTGAAAGAAAACGAAAGCCCTACAAGCGGCGGAAGACCGGTTTTTATGTCGCGCGCAGGTACAGAGGGGCGCGCATTGTTTTACTCATTAAATCTAACAAAACGCGACTCCATAGCAGCAAGAAAAAAAAGTTGTGGAGGTGCTGGGTATCGATCCCAGTACCTCTCGCATGCTAAGCGAGCGCTCTACCATCTGAGCTACACCCCCGACGGAAAGTGTAGACATACGCTCATAACCCGATCAGTAAATAGCTGCCGAAGCTGAAGGAAAGCGAAAGCCCTACATGCGGCGGAAGACCGGTTTTTATGTCGCGCGCAGGTACAGAGGGGCGCGCATTGTTTCATTCATTAAATCTAACAAAACACGACTCGATAGCAGCAAGAAATAAAATGTTGTGGAGGTGCTGGGTATCGATCCCAGTACCTCTCGCATGCTAAGCGAGCGCTCTACCATCTGAGCTACACCCCCGACGGAGAGTGTAGACATACGCTCATAACCCGATCAGTTTTTTTTTTTATTATTTAATGCCGGTCTTTGACATAACACAGAAAATACAAATATTACACACATCTCAGAAATGCAAAATAGCGAAAAAAAATTACGTTAATGTCATCCGTCCATATAGGAACGGCGTTGTCAAATTAAAATTCCTTCATGGCTGTGAGAGCTTCAAGTCTCGACAGCCAATCCGGTGCACATTCTTGCATTTTTTGTACATCAACAAACCGCGACATACATTCTCTGAAATATATATGAACCGGCCGTGCGTCGGGATCGCAGTGGTACCCAGCCATTCGAGACCGCCATATACAGTGGAGAGCATTCAACATAATGAAGTCATATGGGACGCCGTCTTCATCCTTAATAGGCAGATACCTGATCCCTTGGGGGTTTACAGGTAATTCTTTCTTCAGGGTTCGCTTCAAGACGTCCCAAAAGAACACAGCAGCCCAGCAGTGCAAGAAGACATGATCTATGGTTTCGGGTTTCTTGCAGATCAAGCAGTGAGAACCCCACGGTACGAGACAGCCCCGTTCTTCCATAAACGTCTTCACGGACAGGGTTCCAGTGTGGAGCTTAAAGAAAAAGGATTTTACCCCTGGTGGCACCTGCATGCGTTTCACCCGTTTAAGAACGTCCTGTCCTTGCTCTCCACTGTATATGGCTCTGTATAGCGGCACTGGGAATACAATATCACACACGTCTTTATACAGCGTTTTCCTTTTCACTTGACATAGGTAATCATTTGAAAACCGAACCGTAAGGAAACGGACACTGTCGGCCACTTCCTTAAGATAGCCACGAAGTGTTCCATTCATGCTTGCCGTTGTGACAACATGTGCCGGCAATGTGTTGCTTATACTGAGCTGACATACGGTGCGAAGAAAAGGATCGCGCACATCCCGGAAAAAGAAAAATCGGTTGACCAGTTGTCGAACAAAAAGATGGGCTAATCCCACACCCCCGTCTTTCACTCTTCTGAACAAATTTGTTCGGCTGCACCTTTCCCATGTTGAACCCCATATGAAAACCGCAAACACTCTGTGCAGCCTTTGCACGTTCAGTCTAGAACAATACAACGCTTGCATAACATAGTATAACTTGGCAATTAAAAAGATGTTACAAACTGTCGCTCTTGCAAAAACAGACAGGTTAGTACCCTTCCATTTGTCTGCTTTTTCTTTCATGTCACTTGTTTGGTTCCTCCAATATTCATCACTGTTATTGTAACTGTCTAGGGGAACACCGAGATACCTCATCGGAGTTTTCACCCAGGTCACATTCGCGAAATAGTCCGGTGCGGAAAGCCAGTTCCCGTGCCACAGCCCTAGGGATTTGCTCCAATTTACTCTGCTACTCGTGACTTCACAGAAATGATTTACTACAGATATTGCTTCGGTTACACTTGGTTTATCTATGCAACACACTGCAATATCGTCTGCATACGCCAGTAGCTTCACTTCTGTCGCTGCCAATCTAAAACCACGTATTTTGTCATTTTCATTTATTGCCACACACATGGCCTCTATATAAATAGCAAACAGAAGTGGACTGAGGGGACAGCCTTGGCGCACTGAACGCATAATGTTAATGGGGGCCCCCAGTGACTTATTAACAATTAATCTGGTTGTGCAATTCTTGTGCGCCAAGGCCACGCCCTCAGTGATGATGGAACCGACATTAACGTGATCCAAGATGGCAAACAAAATAACATGCGCGACACAATCGAAAGCTTTCTCGAGATCGAGCTGAAGAACTGCAACGCCACCTCCGGTGACGTCACAGCACTCGAGAACAGATCGCATCTTATGAATGTTAGAAAAAATAGTTCGCCCTCTGATGCCACAAGTTTGATGGTCTCCAACTATTTCTTTGATGACGCCTTGGAGTCTGGTAGCTAAAATCTTCATAAATATCTTGTAATCAACATTTGTTAGTGATATTGGCCTATAGAATGTCACTAATTTTAGTTTATCTGTTTGATCGCTCTTAGGTATTAGTATGGTGTGCGCTTTTCCAAATGAAGGGGGCAAACTTTCTGCTGATACGCGTCATTTAATACCTCTGCCAACAATGGAGCCAATTCTCTCTTAAACGCCTTCTACCACCCAGCGCAGAGGCCATCAGGTCCAGGCGACTTTCCAAGGTTCAAATCGTCGATTGCCTTTTCTACTTCCCCCTCAGTTATTTTGGCTTCTAATCGTTCTTTGGTATCATCACTTATTCGCGGCATCAGATTAAGAAAATCCGCTTTAAAACCCCCTACATTCGCTGCCTGAAAGGCAAAGAGTGACTGGTAGTACTCGAAGAAGGCGCTCCCAATGCTCTCACTGTCTTCAACGACAGTCCCGTTCATTAGAATTTTATCGATGTGGTTTCGCCGTCCGTGCGCCTTCTCAAGACCCAGCGCCCTTTTAGTGGGCGTCTCCCCTGCCACTAGTGCATCTGCTCGCGCACGCACGATAGCGCCTTGATAACGCTCTTTGTCGAACTGTTCAAGTTTTTCCTTGATGTTTCGCACGTCGTCTTTGTACGTACCAGGCTCTCTACACTCAAGCGTTATCAGCTGCTCAAGCAGTCTTCTTAAGCCCTTTTCTTTCATTTCCCTCTCGAATTTTATGCAACTCGATCTTTCTATGGCTTTAATTTTAACCTTCTGCTTAAAACATTCCCACTTCTCCGCTATTGTTTCCGTTGCATCATCGAATACTTCGTTAACCGCATCCCTTACTGCTTTTACAAACGACTGATCATTTAGTAACAAGGCATTCATTTTCCATAGATCCCAATCAAAAGCATGTTTCGTTTTCACTACACCTATGTGACATTTTACGAGGCAGTGGTCCGAAAACGACACGGGCACTACACAATAACTGTGGCATCTTGGAATCATGTCCAACGACATGTACATTCGATCCAGTCGTGCATGACTACTACCCTGAAAACGAGTAAAAGTCACTTCACGCCCCCCTTCCAGACACTCGAAAACATCGTCAAGTTCATTTTCCCCTATTAGATTTGATAATACGCTACTGCTTTTGTCGCGCACACCTGCATTATTCACTCGGTCTCTGGCATTTAACACACAATTAAAGTCCCCTAACAAAATAACGCGCTTATCACAGCGGACATGCTTAGAAAGGTTAGAAAAAAAGGAGACACGCTCCTCGACTGAATTCGGAGCGTAGACGCATATGACACGGAATTCAACATTACATATCACGACATCGCAAAAAACAATCCTTCCGGATTCACAGGAATAAACACTTTGAATCTGCAGTCCAGGCAGCTTCTTGACGAACAGAATGCACCCCCCGGACATGCCTACCGCATGACTAACCACCGCAAAATATCTGTGCGTGAATCGTCGCACCATGCTCCCGGTCTGCTCCTCTCCATCAACCTTAGTCTCTTGGACGGCTAGTACGTCTAAGTTGTGGTCAGTGACCAACCGTAGGACCTGACTTTGCCTACGACTAGCCGCCAAGCCTCGCACGTTCAATGTGGCAATAATAAGGGACGGTATTTCAGCCATTTTCAGCTAGCGAGAAAAGCAGGCCGGGAGCATGGTGCTTACCGTTCACGACTAGCCCTCGGCTAGCCGTCTCCGGGACCTCCCGGCTTGTTTGTGTCGTGTTGGAATCGCACCGCTGGCACGAGTTGTTGCAAACTCAGCGCTGACGCCCGTTGTTGCAAATGGGTCGCAAGCCCCAAGGGTAGCGTTGGCCTGGCGGCCTGGGGCACTGGAAGCATCCGAAGGTCTCGGCAAAGCATGAGTCGACTGGTAACAGAACAACTTGTTTATTCTAACATCGCAAAAGAGCGGGCGGTCAGGTCGACCGAAGTGAGAGACGGGAGAGCACGTAACTCGACAGAAGAAATCGGAGCCTCTCTCTCGGCGTCCGGGGGCAGCTGCTCTTATACTCTCGGAGTTGAGGGCAAGAAGGAACGTCTCGGGCTGAGACCACGTGACTCTGGGCCCGGACAGGCTGAGAGACATGTTGAGACGAGTGTAGTGACGCATCGCCAACCCGGCGCCGATCAGACCTCCTCGCTTCACACTTGGGGAGCTCCTCTCCCCGGCTGCCGCGCTTTGACAAGCGTGGGCACACACACACACACGCACACACGAAGACACGTGGCACTGAAACACGCCTGGACGCGCTTGGCGGGAGCTCCGAACGGGCCAAAATGTCCGCCGCTTTGGAACGAAGCCCCGGCGTCCGTTGCATCCGCGCCGGCTATACCGCGCGTCGTAGGCGAAACGTAACAGACCGCCCCGCCGGGGGAAGGAGATCCCGATGGTCAGGGGACTGCATCCGCTGTCCGGAGGGATGTCGCTTGATGATGCTCATAACCGAAGTCGGTCGTCCTTCGGCGTTTCTTGAGCGCAGCGCACAGAGAAGGCCTCGTTCTCTCGTTCAGGTTCACACAGGACACTGTAAAGTGACTTCGGGAGAGTTGACATTTTTGTTCTCGTTCCCGGCAAGCGTTAGAACTACGCCGAAACTCAACCGCTCAGTCAGCAAGCACGGCACAACCCTCACTAAGCCCTGCCAGGCTCTTTCCCCTTTTATACTACTGCCTAGTTCCTTACAGTAGTTTAGCAGCACTCAGAACGCGTCCACAAATCGGAAAATTGCACTAGAAAGCACATCATCACTTTGAAACACTACACAAAAACGATATGTTAAAAATCCTGCCTCAGGAAGAAAAACATCAGTAACAAACAATTTTGAGGCTGATTCCCACGTTAGGGGCTTCGACTTAAGCCATCGGCGTTACCGTTGAGACTCCCCTTTTTGTAACGCACCTCAAAGGAATGTTGTTGCAAAGCGAGGCTCCAGCGCAGGAGGCGGCCATTTGTGGAAGAGATAGTCTGCAGCCATTGGAGAGGGCAGTGATCCGTCTCGAAGCATGCGAAGCGGAGATCGCAGCGAGCGACCGTACACTAGCTCAGCTGGCGAAAACCCCGTAGCCGCATGCGGCGCGGTCCTTAATGCAAACTTCACCCCAGGCAGACACAGCTCCCAGTCAGTTTGTTGTTCAAACCACAATGCTCTCAACACGCGCTTCATGACGGAGTGGAGCTTCTCAACGGAATTCGACTGTGGGTGGTACACTGAGCTGTCTAACAGCTTTACCCCACACCTTTCGAGAAAGGCTGTCGTCAAAGCGCTCGTAAACACTGTGCCCTGATCTGACTGGATTTCCGCAGGAAAACCAACTCGCGCAAATATGGACAGTAGTGCATTGACTATCTCAACTGAGCTGAGTTCCTTAAGCGGTACTGCTTCAGGGAACTTTGTCGCTGGGCAGATCACAGTCAAAATGTGTCTGTACCCCGTGGTTGTTACCGGCAGAGGTCCCACTGTATCAATAACGAGCCGTCTAAAAGGCTCCGTAATGATAGGTACCAACTTCAACGGCGCCCTCGATTTGTCCCCTGGTTTGCCCACCCACTGACAGGTGTCACATGTCTTCACAAAGTGGTCTGCGTCCCGAAAACACCCTGGCCAATAGTACTCCTGCAAGAGACGGTCCTTAGTTTTCTTAACTCCTAGGTGTCCGGACCACGAACCCCCATGCGACAAGCGCAACAGATCCTGACGATAGCATTGAGGCACGATCAGCTGATCGAACTCCACTCCTCTGCGGTCTAGATACTTTCGGTACAGGACCCCACCTCTTTCCACAAAGCGAGCATTTTTCTTGGCGATACCTTCCTTGACAATGCAGCGTATGTTTTCTAGGCTGCCATCCTTCTTTTGCTCGGCTATCAAAGCCGACCGGCTGACTTTTAGCAACCTGTTAAGTCCGTCTGACGTAGGCGCGATGAGCAAATCTGGAGACAGCTCTTCTAACTTTCCCGTGTCGGGCATTTCCTCTCCAATATCTGGTGCCTTTAACGCTACAAGCTCAATTTTATTCCGTTCGGGCGTGCTCTGAATATCAGCTTGCTGCGCCTCTGACCCTTTTTCATTGTTCGACAACGTCGGCCCCGCAACTACCGCCTTTGCAGCGAGCTCCCGAACCTTCGATCTGGTTAAGGCCTGAACGCTAGCCTCACCAAACAAAAGCCCTTTCTCGCGCAGGAGGTGATCGGACCTGTTCGAAAATAGGTACGGGTACTGGGGGGGCAGCATAGATGACACTGCGGCCTCCGTCTCAAGTGCTCCGAAAGGTCCTTCAATAAGCACTTTTGCTACGGGCAGACACACGCTATGAGCTTCCACGGCTTGCTTGATCCATGCGCACTCGCCGGTGAACATATCGGGTTCTACGTAAGAGGGGTGAACTACATCCATCGTAGCTGCGGAATCGCGAAGCACTCGGCACTCTTTCCCGTTCACGAGGAGGTCTCGCATGTAAGGCTCGAGAAGCTTCATGTTCTCGTCAGTGCTGCATAATGACAAAAACACGACTTTTGTTTTTGTTTCCGGACACTGCGCCGAAAAGTGACCCGGTTTCTGGCACGTATAACAAACGCGCGCTTGCCTCGCCTCGAACCGCTTTCTGCGTTCGGCTTCGGTTGCCGCCGTCTCCTTACGTTCAGTCGGACACTGCGCCGAAACGTGACCCGGCTTCTGGCACGTATAACACACGCGCGCTTGCCTCGTCTCGAACCGCCTTCCCATGGGCGTGAACTTCGGCCTCTCAAACTTGGAGCCAAATTCACCCTTTTGACCGTCCTTAGCTCCGCGAGCCCGACGCGTCACAAACTCCTCGGCTAGCTCAGCGGCTCTAGCCACCGTACTAACGTCTGGCCTATCCAAGACCCAGTACCGCACGTTCTCAGGTAACCGACTATAAAACTGTTCTAGCCCGAAACACTGCAGAACTTTCTCGTGGTCACCAAACGCTTTCTCTTCTTTGAGCCACTCCTGCATGTTTGACATTAGCCTGTAGGCAAACTCTGTATATGACTCACTTCTGCCTTTCTCATTTTCCCGAAACTTCCGACGGAACGCCTCCGCGGACAGTCTGTACTTTTTTAGCAGACTCGATTTCACTTTGTCGAAATCCTCTGCCTCCTCTCTCTCCAAGCGAGCGACTACGTCGGCCGCCTCGCCGGGTAACAAAGTGAGCAAGCGCTGTGGCCACGTTTCTCGAGAGAACCCCTGCTTCTCGCACGTTCGCTCAAAGTTAACCAGGAACAAACCAATGTCCTCTCCAAGCTTAAACGGCCGCATCAGGTCAGTCATTTTGAACAATACTCGTTCTCCTGCACCGTGTGCCTGACTTCCATTACGAGCGCGTTCCATCTCTACCTCGAGACGCTTCATTTCCAAAGCGTGTTGACGGTCGCGCTCTTCTTTTTCTTTCTCTTTTTGTTCTTTTCGTTCGCGCTCATCTTTCTCTTTCTGTTCTGTA
The DNA here is from genome assembly GCF_023375885.2 of Dermacentor andersoni. Lineage (NCBI taxonomy): Eukaryota > Metazoa > Arthropoda > Arachnida > Ixodida > Ixodidae > Dermacentor > Dermacentor andersoni. The sequence goes on from NC_092822.1 coordinate 101,314,500, forward strand.
CGTTCGCGCTCCTGTCTTTTTGCCGTCTCCCTCTCCTCAATGGTCTCAAGGCATTCCGACAGCTCGTCATCCTCAGCTTCTAACTCAAGAATAGCCCTTAGCAGTTCTGGTTTTCTGAGTTTGTCTGAGACATCCAGACCCAACTCTCTTGCAAGCTCCAGCAATTTCGGTTTGCGCAACGACTTCAAATCCATGGCTGCTCTGAATACTGCTTTCTCTACTGCCTACTATTGTCTTGCCGCAAACTAACCCGGCAGCAACGACAACCACAATTACCAGCTCTGTTTCTGACACTAACAAAAGCCTGGCAAAACTCAGTAGAAGAAAGTCCCGCACTCACCAAACCTCGCAGCCAAGAATTCAGCGCAGTCGTTCCGCTGCAGGCAACCAGTCATCACACAGGGCTCGTTGCACTGCTCCCGGATGGTCGTTGTGCTGCTCAGCATACAGTCAACCGCATCTCTTCGCTGCTGGCCTCCGTTGTCGCGATCTCACCGCTGGCAACCAGCTGTAAGAATCGCACCGCTGGCACGAGTTGTTGCAAACTCAGCGCTGACGCCCGTTGTTGCAAATGGGTCGCAAGCCCCAAGGGTAGCGTTGGCCTGGCGGCCTGGGGCACTGGAAGCATCCGAAGGTCTCGGCAAAGCATGAGTCGACTGGTAACAGAACAACTTGTTTATTCTAACATCGCAAAAGAGCGGGCGGTCAGGTCGACCGAAGTGAGAGACGGGAGAGCACGTAACTCGACAGAAGAAATCGGAGCCTCTCTCTCGGCGTCCGGGGGCAGCTGCTCTTATACTCTCGGAGTTGAGGGCAAGAAGGAACGTCTCGGGCTGAGACCACGTGACTCTGGGACCGGACAGGCTGAGAGACATGTTGAGACGAGTGTAGTGACGCATCGCCAACCCGGCGCCGATCAGACCTCCTCGCTTCACACTTGGGGAGCTCCTCTCCCCGGCTGCCGCGCTTTGACAAGCGTGGGCACACACACACACACGCACACACGAAGACACGTGGCACTGAAACACGCCTGGACGCGCTTGGCGGGAGCTCCGAACGGGCCAAAATGTCCGCCGCTTTGGAACGAAGCCCCGGCGTCCGTTGCATCCGCGCCGGCTATACCGCGCGTCGTAGGCGAAACGTAACAGTCGTCAAGCGTGGCCGTTTTGCCCACAGGCTTCTTTCCAGGTGGTACATTGGGTTTTGGCTTGTAGCCCATCCGCCTTCCTTGAGGCGCCTTCGTCGGCGGCCCCTCGCTGGTGCTGGTGGCACCACCGTCCTTGTCTTTGGCCTCGTCGTGGGGGCGCTTGACTGGGGCACCAATAATCGCAGTCCGCTCACCGTCATTGACTTCCTTGTCCTGCAGCATTGCTGTCGTGTCGTTGTCGGGTGCGTCTTCGTTAACGCCCCCCGTAGCAAGGCTCACTGCAGGCAGGACCTGTACCGGTTTGCCCGTCTTCTCGGCAGCCTCAGCCACCGTGCCTTCAGCGCCAGCGGTAGATGACCCTCCGAGTGTGGCTGTCGAAACCAAGTCTCCAGTTCCTTTGGCGGCGTCCTCCGTCTCAACCACGTCCATGACGTGCTCCTCAGCAACGTCAGTCGCTGCTGGTCCTGTCACGGCGGCGTAGGATTTGACGCAGTCAGCGTCAACGTGGCCGAAACGTCTGCACCTGGAACAGCGTGGGACTTTACACTCTCGGCGGACGTGCCCCGTGCCTTGGCAGCGCAGGCACTGCATGGGTCGACCGGGCACAACCACCAAGGCCAACTCTCCGCCGACGCGGACCTGATGCGGAAGGTCCTCAACTTTGACGCCGTTCTTTAGCTTGAGGAGCACCGTCCTGGTGGTCGACGTCTTGCTTCCCATGCCTTCGACTCGCCACCGCTCCCGGCTCACCTCTTCCACCTTGCCGAAAGCCGCGAACGCTGTCCGGACGTCCTCGTCAGCCACTCCGTACAACAGCCAGTGAAGCCTAAGCTTCACCTGCTGGTCCTGCGGGTCCACGATGACGCATCGTCGTCCCTTCACTTGCAGGTCCTTTAGGGAAACCAGTCTTTTCGTCGCATTCGCATCATTCAGGGTCACCGCCCAGACGTGATTTATCTGGTACGCCCCTATGCATACCACGTCCGGCAGAAGGCCCGTCGGCAGTAGGGCGTCCCTGAAATCTTCGACTTTGTATGGTCTCGCACGCACATCACCGTGCAAAAACACGGTGTTAATCGCAACTCGTCCTTTTGGCAGTTGAGGCAAAATGAACGGATATTCCTTATCATCTTCTGTAATCCTGTTTCCGCGACCAAAGGAGGCCGCTGTCGCTGCCCCGGAAGAGGCCATGACCCTACGATCCGAACAGCTCGGCTGCCGGATGCAGATTGCTCATAACCCGATCAGTCAATAGCTGTCGAATCTGAAGGAAAGCGAAAGCCCTACATGCGACGGAAGACCGGTTTTTATGTCGCGCGCAGGTACAAAGGGGCACGCATTGTTTCACTCATTAAATCTAACAAAACATGACTCCATAGCAGCAAGAAAAAAAAAGTTGTGGAGGTGCTGGGTATCGATCCCAGTACTTCTCGCATGCTAAGCCAGCGCTCTACCATCTGAGCTACACCCCCCCTTTTTTTTTTTCTTTATTGCCGTCTTGGACGTGTAATACAAAGTAACATATGGTAAAACACTTCAGCCACACTTGGGCTGAGGCGAGTGGGGCTAAAAACTTTTCATTTGTGACAAATCATCAAACAGTGATATCCACTCTGGTGGATCAGTCTGAGCCCTGAAACATTCGCGAAGATAAACTACACTTTCGATGAAGTTTTCACGTGTGGATCTTGTATTTATGTCTGCATGTCGCACCTGCATTCGCGTTTTCCACAAACTGTGGAGGCCAAGAAGCATAATTAAATCGTAGGGCACTTCTTCACTTTCAACTGATAAGTACCGGATGCCGTAAGGACTTAAAGGGAGTTCCTTTTTAATCGTCCTCTGAAGGACATCCCAATAAAAAATTGGATCCCAACATTCTAGGAAAACATGTTCCACTGTCTCGGGCTTCCTGCATAACAAGCAGTTTGTTGTCCATGGCACGAAAAAACCTTTATCATGCAGCCAGGTTTTAACAGGCAGCGTACCGGAATGCAGCTTAAAAAAAAAGGTTTTGACCACAGGTCTAACGGGCATGTTCTTAACTCTTTTTAAAATATCTTGCCCTGGGCCTCCAAAGTGTGGTGTCCGATAAATGGGTACCGGCAACATCACGTCAACCAACGCTTTGTACAGCTTTTTCTTATTGACATTACATAGGTATTCAGGGCTGAAACGTACTTCCAACATCTTGCACGAAAGAACAACCTCGCGCAAGTATCCTGTCACAGCACCACACATGTTATCACAGGAGACTACCCTTCCAGGGAGCAGTCTCTGTAGGCGCACTTGCATAACAGATCTTAGAAAGGGATCACTTTGATCACGCAAAAACATAAATCGCGAGACCACTTGACGCAAAAAAAGATGCGCCAGGCCAAGGCCTCCGCTTTTAACGGAAACAAACAGGTTAGTTCGGCTAGTTCTTTCCCAGGTGGACGCCCAAATAAAAACAGCAAAAACACGATGCATTTTTTGAATAGCTGTTCGGGTCGCACACAGCACATTCATGACATACCAGAGCTTCGAAATCAAAAAGACATTACAGATAGAGGCACGGGAAAACATTGATAGCTGTCTTCCTTGCCACGCGACCGCTTTCTCTTTCATTCTCGAAGTTTCTTCTTTCCAGTACGAGCTGGGATCCCGATAACAATCCAGAGGTACTCCTAGATACCGCGTTGGCAAGGTGGACCATCGAAGCCGAGAAAAACAACCCGGTGTTACGTCCCATTCGCCATGCCAAAAACCGGAACTTTTTCCCCAATTGATCTGACTTCCAGTCTGAGCGCAGAATTTTTCAATCACAATTGTCGCTTCACAGATGCTCTGTCTATCAGCGCAAAAAACCGCTATATCGTCAGCATACGCGAGTACTTTCACGTGTGATGACTGCAGTCTGTAACCTGAAATTCGGTCAGAGTTGATAATTGCCAGGCATAGCGGCTCTAAATACACTGCAAAAAGCAAGGGGGAAAGCGGGCATCCCTGTCTTACTGAAGAACGTACAGCAAGTCTGTCAGTGAGATCGCCATTAACTATAATGCGGGTCGTACAGTTCTTGTAGGCCATTTTTACGCCCTCTACTATAATGTCGCCTAGTTTGGAGTGTTGCAGGATGGAAAAAAGGATTTCGTGGGAGACGCGTTCAAAGGCTTTCGCCAAGTCGAGCTGCATCATTGCTATCTGACCGCCAACTGCATCGACACACTCTAATACGTTGCGTGCGACATGTATATTTGTAGCGATGCTACGGCCTTTAATTCCACACGTCTGGTGAGACCCTACCAATTTCGTGATCACAGACTGCAGTCTTTTTGCTAGAACCTTCATAAATACTTTGTAGTCGACGTTGGTGAGACTAATCGGTCGATATGACCCCACCAACAGTCGTTCTTCCGGATCATCAGTCTTGGGAATGAGAACGATGTGAGACGTGTTGAAAGACAATGGAACCTGTTTGCGTTCATAAGCCTCAGTTATCACATGGAGCATGCACTGTGCAACAGGAAGCTTAAAGGTTTTATAAAAGGCCGCACTTAGCCCATCTGGTCCAGGAGCTTTCCCAGATGGTAGGTCGTCTATTGCTTTTTCTATCTCCTGTAAAGTTATAGGCAGTTCAAGACGTTCCTTAATTTCATCATCTAGTCTTGGCACCAGCCTCAAGAAGTCTACATGGAAGCCTTCTATGGTCTCGAGCTTATTGCTAAGAAGTTCTGTGAAATGTTCGGCTATAGCACACTGAATGTCTCTCGCATCTTCCGAAGTCCGGCCGTCAAATCGGATGCTCCTAATTTCTTTCTGGCAAGCGTATCTTTTCTCGTCTGATAGCGCTCGTTTTGTCGGCGTTTCGCCAGCCCACAATTTTTCAGACCTTGCACGTATGACGGCGGCCCTATACCTGTCCGCGTCGATTCTTTCGAGCTGGCATTTCACTTCCCGTATTTCTTTCGTGAAAGTTCCCGGCGCGCTATTTTCCATGCTCAGCATCCATTCAAGTTGCCCGTTCATTTCTTTTTCTTTTTCTTTCTCTTTATAGCGAGCCACGCTGCTCTTTTCTATTGCTTTCATTTTTACCCACTCTTTGAACCCCTCCCATTCAGTTGCAAAACTAGCTGGCTGCGCGTCTAGCAGTTTGTCTAGCTTGGTCTTTATTTGTATAATGAACCCTTCATCCTCCAAAAGCTTTGTGTTCAATTTCCATAAGTGCCAGTTAAAGCGCAATTTCCTGCCCTTCATTCCTAAAGTCATGCTCACGAGGCAATGATCACTGAAAGGCACAGGTTTAACGTCATAACTTGAGCATAGCGGCATAAGATCGACAGATACATACATTCTGTCTAGTTTCGCATGGCTCTCCCGCTGAAAGTGCGTGTATTCTGGGTGGGTCCCAGTGGAAAACACATTGCCAACATCCTCGAGACCATACTCATGCACAAAAGTATTCAAAACTTCAGAGCTCTTGTCTCTCAGTGGCCTAAACTTCACTCTGTCAGCTGCGGCGCACACACAGTTGAAGTCTCCTAGTACAAGCAAAAGCTTGTCGCCATTCAACCATGGCTCAAGTGATTCAAAGAAAATTTTACGCTCGCTTTCTAAATTAGGAGCATATACACAAACAATTCGCCACCAAAAATTCGAAAATGTGAAATCAGCAATCAAAAGACGACCACTTGGGCATGCAAATACAGACTCTACGTTCACTCTTAACGTCTTACGTATGAATACAAGGCACCCACCCGACGTCCCAACAGAATGACAAACGCACACATGAAAGTTTGCTTGAAAGGAAGACACCATGCGGTCAGTGTGCTCTTGGCTCTCTATTTTCGACTCTTGTAAAGCAATTATGTCAATATCGTTATCCAGAAGAAGGCGATTAAGCTGGTATTGTCGAATTCTTGCTCCCAGACCTGTGACGTTCAAAGTCGCAACTCGAAGTGGAGCAATAAGATTAAAAGCCATGTCTTAGAAGAAGAAACGCCTCTATCCGCATGGTGCCTACCTTCATGGTTGACGTAGCCTTCCTCACGACTGCCAGGACCTCTTGACACCGGTCGACCAACACAACCGGCGCTGACACCGACCAGGACACTGTGTTACTACGGAGGCTGTTTCCCCGCCTTCCGCGGGTCGGCCGGAAGGTTCGGCCGCGGTTTTAAAGACGAGCGTCTCACTCCCCCTGCCTTCGGCGGAGGCTCATCGCCGCTACCGCCTGGCTGCAGCTTGACGTCCCCGCTTTCTTCATGCGGACGTTTTCCAGCAATGGTGCTCGCCGCTTCCTGGTTCGTCTCCATGGTATCAATGCCGGGGGTCTCCACGCTGCTTTCTTTAGCGTCCGCGGCTTTCGCCGCCTCCTTTGCCTTGTCATCGTCGTCCTGTTCAGGCTTATGCTGCGCCTGTACACTACCATCTGTTGCGCCGGAGGGCCCCGCCTTCTGCTTCACCAGAGTCGTGAACGATGGCTGAGTATGGCGCTGTGGTTGTCCACCCACACGGGCTGCTTCCTCAGCATCCGTCTCGTCCATCAGCATCTCGGACGCGTCCTCGCTGGTTCCCGGGCCTGTAATGCTCGCGTAAGTGCGAGTACACTGGTCTTCTTCGTGCCCGAAGCGTCGGCAGATTCCGCAACGCGGGACTCGACATTCCTTGCGGATGTGGCCCGTACCGCGACACCGAAGGCACAGCGGGGGTCTGCCTGGTACCACGACAAGCGCCAACTCACCGCCAACGCTCAGCTGGTGTGGCAAGTCATCCAACTTCACGCCCGCTTTCAACTTGAGGGTGACAAGCCGGGTGGTTGATCCCTTCTCTGTCATACCTTGTACACGCCAGCGCTCCCGGGCTACTTCGGTAACTTTTCCATAGGGCGCAAAGGCGACACGCACGTCCTCATCAGGCACATTGTGTAGAAGCCAGTGGAGCTTCAGTCGAACGTCCTGGTTCGCCGGGTCAATCACCAGGCAGCGCCGGTTTTTTACACGCAGCTCCCCGATGCTCGAGATCTTCTTCACCGCGTCCGCGTCCTTGAAAGTGATAGCCCAGACATGGCTCATGCGATACGCCCCCAGGGCGATAACATCCGGAAGAAGCGAATGCGGTGCCAATGCGTCACGGAAATCTTCAATCCGGTACGGTCGCGCCGTGATATCAGCGTGCAAAAAAACTGTATTTAAAACATAACGACCTGTTGGCAGACCTGGCAGAACAACTTGGTAGGTGCCCTCCTGTTCCATCGTCCTGTTTCCGCGGCCAGAAAAGGCCGCTGAGGCCGCTCCAACGGAGCCCGTCATCATGCGTCCGTCACGCTCGGTGGCAGGAAGCAGAATCCCTCTGAGCTACACCCCCGACGGACAGTGGAGACATACGCTCATAACCCGATCAGTAAATAGCTGCCGATGCTGAAGGAAAACGAAAGCTCTATAAGCGGAGGAAGACCGGTTTTTTATGTCGCGCGCAGGTATAAAGTGGCACGCATTGTTTCACTCATTAAATCTAAAAAAACGCGACTCCATAACAGCAAGAAGGAAAAGTTGTGGAGGTGCTGGGTATCGATCCCAGTACCTCTCGCATGCTAAGCGAGCGCTCTACCATCTGAGCTACACCCCCAACGGAGAGTGTAGACATACGCTCATAACCCGATCAGTAAATAGCTGCCGATGCTGAAGGAAAACGAAAGCTCTATAAGCGGAGGAAGACCGGTTTTTATGTCGCGCGCAGGTATAAAGTGGCACGCATTGTTTCACTCATTAAATCTAAAAAAACGCGACTCCATAACAGCAAGAAGGAAAAGTTGTGGAGGTGCTGGGTATCGATCCCAGTACCTCTCGCATGCTAAGCGAGCGCTCTACCATCTGAGCTACACCCCCAACGGAGAGTGTAGACATACGCTCATAACCAGATCAGTAAATAGCTGCCGATGCTGAAGGAAAATGAAAGCTCTATAAGCGGAGGAAGACCGGTTTTTATGTCGCGCGCAGGTATAAAGTGGCACGCATTGTTTCACTCAAAAAATCTAAAAAAACGCGACTCCATCACAGCAAGAAGGAAAAAGTTGTGGAGGTGCTGGGTATCGATCCCAGTACCTCTCGCATGCTAAGCGAGCGCTCTACCATCTGAGCTACACCCCCAACGGAGAGTGTAGACATACGCTCATAACCCGATCAGTAAATAGCTGCCGATGCTGAAGGAAAACGAAAGCTCTATAAGCGGAGGAAGACCGGTTTTTATGTCGCGCGCAGGTATAAAGTGGCACGCATTGTTTCACTCATTAAATCTAAAAAAACGCGACTCCATAACAGCAAGAAGGAAAAAGTTCTGGAGGTGCTGGGTATCGATCCCAGTACCTCTCGCATGCTAAGCGAGCGCTCTACCATCTGAGCTACACCCCCGACGGAGAGTGTAGACATACGCTCAAAACCCGATCAGTAAATAGCTGCCGATGCTGAAGGAAAACGAAAGCCCTACATGCGGCGGAAGACCGGTTTTTATGTCGCGCGCAGGTATAAAGGGGCGCGCATTGTTTCACTCATTAAATCTAAATAAACGCGACTCCATAACAGCAAGAAGGAAAAAGTTGTGGAGGTGCTGGGTATCGATCCCAGTACCTCTCGCATGCTAAGCGAGCGCTCTACCATCTGAGCTACACCCCCGACGGACAGTGGAGACATACGCTGATAACCCGATCAGTAAATAGCTGCCGATGCTGAAGGAAAACGAAAGCTCTATAAGCGGAGGAAGACCGGTTTTTTATGTCGCGCGCAGGTATAATGTGGCACGCATTGTTTCACTCATTAAATCTTAAAAAACGCGACTCCATAACAGCAAGAAGGAAAAAGTTGTGGAGGTGCTGGGTATCGATCCCAGTACCTCTCGCATGCTAAGCGAGCGCTCTACCATCTGAGCTACACCCCCGACGGACAGTGGAGACATACGCTCATAACCCGATCAGTAAATAGCTGCCGATGCTGAAGGAAAACGAAAGCTCTATAAGCGGAGGAAGACCGGTTTTTTATGTCGCGCGCAGGTATAAAGTGGCACGCATTGTTTCACTCATTAAATCTAAAAAAACGCGACTCCATAACAGCAAGAAGGAAAAAGTTGTGGAGGTGCTGGGTATCGATCCCAGTACCTCTCGCATGCTAAGCGAGCGCTCTACCATCTGAGCTACACCCCCGACGGAGAGTGTAGACATACGCTCATAACCCGATCAGTAAATAGCTGCCGATGCTGAAGGAAAACGAAAGCTCTATAAGCGGAGGAAGACCGGTTTTTTATGTCGCGCGCAGGTATAATGTGGCACGCATTGTTTCACTCATTAAATCTAAAAAAACGCGACTCCATAACAGCAAGAAGGAAAAAGTTGTGGAGGTGCTGGGTATCGATCCCAGTACCTCTCGCATGCTAAGCGAGCGCTCTACCATCTGAGCTACACCCCCGACGGAGAGTGTAGACATACGCTCATAATCCGATCAGTAAATAGCTGCCGATGCTGAAGGAAAACGAAAGCTCTATAAGCGGAGGAAGACCGGTTTTTATGTCGCGCGCAGGTATAAAGGGGCGCGCATTGTTTCACTCACTAAATCTAAAAAAACGCGACTCCATAACAGCAAGAAGGAAAAAGTTGTGGAGGTGCTGGGTATCGATCCCAGTACCTCTCGCATGCTAAGCGAGCGCTCTACCATCTGAGCTACACCCCCGACGGAGAGTGTAGACATACGCTCATAACCCGATCAGTAAATAGCTGCCGATGCTGAAGGAAAACGAAAGCCCTACACGCGGCGGAAGACCGGTTTTTATGTCGCGCGCAGGTATAAAGGGGCGCGCATTGTTTCACTCACTAAATCTAAAAAAACGCGACTCCATAACAGCAAGAAGGAAAAAGTTGTGGAGGTGCTGGGTATCGATCCCAGTACCTCTCGCATGCTAAGCGAGCGCTCTACCGTCTGAGCTACACCCCCAACGGAGCGTGTAGACATACGCTCATAACCCGATCAGTAAATAGCTGCCGATGCTGAAGGAAAACGAAAGCTCTATAAGCGGAGGAAGACCGGTTTTTTATGTCGCGCGCAGGTATAAAGTGGCACGCATTGTTTCACTCATTAAATCTAAAAAAACGCGACTCCATAACAGCAAGAAGGAAAAAGTTGTGGAGGTGCTGGGTATCGATCCCAGTACCTCTCGCATGCTAAGCGAGCGCTCTACCATCTGAGCTACACCCCCGACGGACAGTGGAGACATACGCTCATAACCCGATCAGTAAATAGCTGCCGATGCTGAAGGAAAACGAAAGCTCTATAAGCGGAGGAAGACCGGTTTTTTATGTCGCGCGCAGGTATAAAGTGGCACGCATTGTTTCACTCATTAAATCTAAAGCAACGCGACTCCATAACAGCAAGAAGGAAAAAGTTCTGGAGGTGCTGGGTATCGATCCCAGTACCTCTCGCATGCTAAGCGAGCGCTCTACCATCTGAGCTACACCCCCTTTTTTTTTTTTTTTTGTTTCTTTATTGCCGTTTTGGACGCATAACACAAAGTAACATGATAAAACACTTCAGCCACACTTGGGCTGACGCGAGTGGTGCTAAAATCTTTTCAATTGGACTAATTCATCAAGTAGTGGTATCCACTCTGGTGGATCAGTCCGTGCCCTGAAACATTCTCGAAGATAAAGAACACTTTCGATGAAGTTTTCACGTGTGGTACTGGTATTTATGTCTGCATGTCGCACCTGCATTCGCGTTTTCCACAGACTGTGGAGGCCAAGGAGCATGATTAAGTCGTAGGGCACTTCTTCACTATCAACTGGTAAGTACCGGATGCCGTAAGGATTTAAAGGGAGTTCCTTTTTAATCGTCCTCTGAAGGACATCCCAGTAAAAAATGGGATCCCAACATTCTAGGAAGACATGTTCCACTGTCTCGGGCTTCCTGCATAACAAGCAGTTTGTTGTCCATGGCACGAATAGCCCTTTATCATGCAGCCAGGTTTTAACAGGCAGCGTACCGGAATGCAGTTTAAAAAAAAAGGTTTTGACAACTGGTCTAACGGGCATGTTCTTAATTCTTTTTAAAATATCTTGCCCTGGGCCTCCAAAGTGTGGTGTCCGATAAATGGGTACCGGCAACATCACGTCAACCAACGCTTTGTACAGCTTTTCCTTATTGACATTGCATAGGTACTCAGGGCTGAAACGTACTTCCAACATCTTGTACGACAGAACAACCTCGCGCAAGTATCCTGTCACGGCACCACACATGTTATCACAGGAGACCAGCCTTCCAGGGAGCAGTCTCTGTAGGCGTACTTGCATAACAGTTCTTAGAAAGGGATCACTTTGATCACGCAAAAACATAAATCGCGAGACCACTTGACGCAAAAAAAGATGCGCCAGGCCAAGGCCTCCGCTTTTAACGGAAACAAACAGGTTAGTTCGGCTGGTTCTTTCCCAGGTGGACGCCCAAACAAAAACAGCAAAAACACGATGCATTTTTTGAATAGCTGTTCGGGTCGCACACAGCACATTCATGACATACCAGAGCTTCGAAATCAAAAAGACATTACAGATAGAGGCACGGGAAAACATTGATAGCTGTCTTCCTTGCCACGCGACCGCTTTCTCTTTCATTCTCGAAGTTTCTTCTTTCCAGTACGAGCTGGGATCCCGATAACAATCCAGAGGTACTCCTAGATACCGCGTTGGCAAGGTGGACCATCGAAGCCGAGAAAAACAACCCGGTGTTGCGTCCCATTCGCCATGCCAAAAACCGGAACTTTTTCCCCAATTGATCTGACTTCCAGTCTGAGCGCAGAATTTTTCAATCACAATTGTCGCTTCACAGATGCTCTGTCTATCAGCGCAAAAAACCGCTATATCGTCAGCATACGCGAGTACTTTCACGTGTGATGACTGCAGTCTGTAACCTGAAATTCGGTCAGAGTTGATAATTGCCAGGCATAGGGGCTCTAAATACACTGCGAAAAGCAAGGGGGAAAGCGGGCATCCCTGTCTTACTGAAGAACGTACAGCAAGTTTGTCAGTGAGATCGCCATTAACTATAATGCGGGTCGTACAGTTCTTGTAGGCCATTTTTACGCCCTCTACTATAATGTCACCTAGTTTGGAGTGTTCCAGGATGGAAAAAAGGATTTCGTGGGAGACGCGGTCAAAGGCTTTCGCCAAGTCGAGCTGCATCATTGCTATCTGACCGCCAACTGCATCGACACATTCTAATACGTTGCGTGCGACATGTATATTTGTAGCGATGCTACGGCCTTTAATTCCACACGTCTGATGAGACCCTACCAATTTCGTGATCACAGACTGCAGTCTTTTTGCTAGAACCTTCATAAATACTTTGTAGTCGACGTTGGTGAGACTAATCGGTCGATATGACCCCACCAACAGTCGTTCTTCCGGATCATCAGTCTTGGGAATTAGAACTATGTGGGACGTATTGAAAGACAATGGAACCTGTTTGCGCTCATAAGCCTCAGTTATCACATGGAGCATGCACTGTGCAACAGGAAGCTTAAAGGTTTTATAAAAGGCCGCACTTAGCCCATCTGGTCCAGGAGCTTTCCCAGATGGTAGGTCGTCTATTGCTTTTTCTATCTCCTGTAAAGTTATAGGCAGTTCAAGACGTTCCTTAATTTCATCATCTAGTCTTGGCACCAGCCTCAAGAAGTCTACATGGAAGCCTTCTATGGTCTCGAGCTTATTGCTAAGAAGTTCTGTGAAATGTTCGGCTATAGCACACTGAATGTCTCTCGCATCTTCCGAAGTCCGGCCGTCAAATCGGATGCTCCTAATTTCTTTCTGGCAAGCGTATCTTTTCTCGTCTGATAGCGCTCGTTTTGTCGGCGTTTCGCCAGCCCACAATTTTTCAGACCTTGCGCGTATGACGGCGGCCCTATACCTGTCGGCGTCGATTCTTTCGAGCTGGCATTTCACTTCCCGTATTTCTTTCGTGAAAGTTCCCGGCGCGCTATTTTCCATGCTCAGCATCCATTCAAGTTGCCCGTTCATTTCTTTTTCTTTTTCTTTCTCTTTATACCGAGCCACGCTGCTCTTTTCTATTGCTTTCATTTTTACCCACTCTTGGAAGCCCTCCCATTCAGTTGCAAAACTAGCTGGCTGCGCGTCTAGCAGTTTGTCTAGCTTGGTCTTTACTTGCATAATGAACCCTTCATCCTCCAAAAGCTTTGTGTTCAATTTCCATAAGTGCCAGTTAAAGCGCAATTTCCTGCCCTTCATTCCTAAAGTCATGCTCACGAGGCAATGATCACTGAAAGGCACAGGTTTAACGTCATAACTTGAGCATAGCGGCATAAGATCGACAGATACATACATTCTGTCTAGTCTCGCATGGCTCTCCCGCTGAAAGTGCGTGTATTCTGGGTGGGTCCCAGTGGAAAACACATTGCCAACATCCTCGAGACCATACTCATGCACAAAAGTATTCAAAACTTCAGAGCTCTTGTCTCTCAGTGGCCTAAACTTCACTCTGTCAGCTGCGGCGCACACACAGTTGAAGTCTCCTAGTACAAGCAAAAACTTGTCGCCATTCAACCATGGCTCAAGTGATTCAAAGAAAATTTTACGCTCGCTTTCTACATTAGGAGCATATACACAAACAATTCGCCACCAAAAATTCGAAAATGTGAAATCAGCAATCAAAAGGCGACCACTTGGGCATGCAAATGCAGACTCTACGTTCACTCTTAACGTCTTGCGTATGAGTACAAGGCACCCACCCGACGTCCCAACAGAATGACAAACGCACACATGAAAGTTTGCTTCAAAGGAAGACACCATGCGGTCAGTGTGCTCTTGGCTCTCTATTTTCGACTCTTGTAAAGCAATTATGTCAATATCGTTATCCAGAAGAAGGCGATTAAGCTGGTATTGTCGCCTTCTTGCTCCCAGACCTCTGACGTTCAAAGTCGCAACTCGAAGTGGAGCAATAAGATTAAAAGCCATGTCTTAGAAGAAGAAACGCCTCTATCCGCATGGTGCCTACCTTCATGGTTGACGTAGCCTTCCTCACGACTGCCAGGACCTCTTGACACCGGTCGACCAACACAACCGGCGCTGACACCGACCAGGACACTGTGTTACTACGGAGGCTGTTTCCCCGCCTTCCGCGGGTCGGCCGGAAGGTTCGGCCGCGGTTTTAAAGACGAGCGTCTCACTCCCCCTGCCTTCGGCGGAGGCTCATCGCCGCTACCGCCTGGCTGCAGCTTGACGTCCCCGCTTTCTTCATGCAGACGTTTTCCAGCAATGGTGCTCGCCGCTTCCTGGTTCGTCTCCATGGTATCAATGCCGGGGGTCTCCACGCTGCTTTCTTTAGCGTCCGCGGCTTTCGCCGCCTCCTTTGCCTTGTCATCGTCGTCCTGTTCAGGCTTATGCTGCGCCTGTACACTACCATCTGTTGCGCCGGAGGGCCCCGCCTTCTGCTTCACCAGAGTCGTGAACGATGGCTGAGTATGGCGCTGTGGTTGTCCACCCACACGGGCTGCTTCCTCAGCATCCGTCTCGTCCATCAGCATCTCGGACGCGTCCTCGCTGGTTCCCGGGCCTGTAATGCTCGCGTAAGTGCGAGTACACTGGTCTTCTTCGTGCCCGAAGCGTCGGCAGATTCCGCAACGCGGGACTCGACATTCCTTGCGGATGTGGCCCGTACCGCGACACCGAAGGCACAGCGGGGGTCTGCCTGGTACCACGACAAGCGCCAACTCACCGCCAACGCTCAGCTGGTGTGGCAAGTCATCCAACTTCACGCCCGCTTTCAACTTGAGGGTGACAAGCCGGGTGGTTGATCCCTTCTCTGTCATACCTTGTACACGCCAGCGCTCCCGGGCTACTTCGGTAGCTTTTCCATAGGGCGCAAAGGCGACACGCACGTCCTCATCAGGCACATTGTGTAGAAGCCAGTGGAGCTTCAGTCGAACGTCCTGGTTCGCCGGGTCAATCACCAGGCAGCGCCGGTTTTTTACACGCAGCTCCCCGATGCTCGAGATCTTCTTCACCGCGTCCGCGTCCTTGAAAGTGATAGCCCAGACATGGCTCATGCGATACGCCCCCAGGGCGATAACATCCGGAAGAAGCGAATGCGGTGCCAATGCGTCACGGAAATCTTCAATCCGGTACGGTCGCGCCGTGATATCAGCGTGCAAAAAAACTGTATTTAAAACATAACGACCTGTTGGCAGACCTGGCAGAACAACTTGGTAGGTGCCCTCCTGTTCCATCGTCCTGTTTCCGCGGCCAGAAAAGGCCGCTGAGGCCGCTCCAACGGAGCCCGTCATCATGCGTCCGTCACGCTCGGTGGCAGGAAGCAGAATCCCTCTGAGCTACACCCCCGACGGACAGTGGAGACATACGCTCATAACCCGATCAGTAAATAGCTGCCGATGCTGAAGGAAAACGAAAGCTCTATAAGCGGAGGAAGACCGGTTTTTTATGTCGCGCGCAGGTATAAAGTGGCACGCATTGTTTCACTCATTAAATCTAAAAAAACGCGACTCCATAACAGCAAGAAGGAAAAGTTGTGGAGGTGCTGGGTATCGATCCCAGTACCTCTCGCATGCTAAGCGAGCGCTCTACCATCTGAGCTACACCCCCAACGGAGAGTGTAGACATACGCTCATAACCCGATCAGTAAATAGCTGCCGATGCTGAAGGAAAACGAAAGCTCTATAAGCGGAGGAAGACCGGTTTTTATGTCGCGCGCAGGTATAAAGTGGCACGCATTGTTTCACTCATTAAATCTAAAAAAACGCGACTCCATAACAGCAAGAAGGAAAAGTTGTGGAGGTGCTGGGTATCGATCCCCGTACCTCTCGCATGCTAAGCGAGCGCTCTACCATCTGAGCTACACCCCCAACGGAGAGTGTAGACATACGCTCATAACCAGATCAGTAAATAGCTGCCGATGCTGAAGGAAAATGAAAGCTCTATAAGCGGAGGAAGACCGGTTTTTATGTCGCGCGCAGGTATAAAGTGGCACGCATTGTTTCACTCAAAAAATCTAAAAAAACGCGACTCCATCACAGCAAGAAGGAAAAAGTTGTGGAGGTGCTGGGTATCGATCCCAGTACCTCTCGCATGCTAAGCGAGCGCTCTACCATCTGAGCTACACCCCCAACGGAGAGTGTAGACATACGCTCATAACCCTATCAGTAAATAGCTGCCGATGCTGAAGGAAAACGAAAGCTCTATAAGCGGAGGAAGACCGGTTTTTATGTCGCGCGCAGGTATAAAGTGGCACGCATTGTTTCACTCATTAAATCTAAAAAAACGCGACTCCATAACAGCAAGAAGGAAAAGTTGTGGAGGTGCTGGGTATCGATCCCAGTACCTCTCGCATGCTAAGCGAGCGCTCTACCATCTGAGCTACACCCCCAACGGACAGTGGAGACATACGCTCATAACCCGATCAGTAAATAGCTGCCGATGCTGAAGGAAAACGAAAGCTCTATAAGCGGAGGAAGACCGGTTTTTTATGTCGCGCGCAGGTATAAAGTGGCACGCATTGTTTCACTCATTAAATCTAAAAAAACGCGACTCCATAACAGCAAGAAGGAAAAGTTGTGGAGGTGCTGGGTATCGATCCCAGTACCCCTCGCATGCTAAGCGAGCGCTCTACCATCTGAGCTACACCCCCTTTTTTTTTTTTTTTATTTATTACCGGTTTTTTCGCAGAACGTGCAGTTTCCACACATTACAGTATCACAATTGCAATACAAACAAAAAGGAAAGAAAAGAGTCACACCATACAACAAAGCCGTCGGTCCCTATTGGACAGGCGTTGTCAACTTAAAATTCCTTCATGGCTGTCAGAGGTTCTAGCCTCCACAGCCATTCCGGAACACATTGTTGCATTTTCTGTATTTCTATGAATCGCGACATACATTCTCTGAAATAAACGCGAGCGGGCCTAGCGTCAGGATCACAATAGTACCCTGCCATCCGAGCCCGCCATATACTGTGGAGAGCGTTTAACATAATGAAATCATATGGAACCCCGTCATCATCCTTAATTGTCAGATACCTTATCCCTTGGGGGTCCACCGGTAACTCTTTTTTCAGGGTTCGCTTTAAGACGTCCCAGAAAAAGAAGCCCTCCCAACATTCCAAGAAAACGTGATCTATGGTTTCCTGCTTTTTGCAGATCAAGCAATGCGTTCCCCATGGTACGATACAACCTCGCTCTTCCATGAAAGTCTTCACTGAGAGCGTACCGGTGTGAAGCTTAAAAAAAAACGTTTTTACCCCTGGTGGCACCTCCATGCGTTTTACGCGTTTAAGTACATCAAGTCCTGGCCCTCCACTGTAAATGGCTCTGTATAACGGCACTGGGAAAACAATGTCGCACACATCTTTATACAATCTTTTCCTTTTAACATCGCAAAGGTAATCCATTGAAAATCGAACAGAAAGAAATCTTACGCTGTCGGCCACTTCCTTAAAGAAGCCACGAAGTGATCCGGTAACGCATGCCGTACTAACGACATGTGCCGGCAAAGCACCGCTCAACCTGAGCTGGCATACTGTGCGCAGAAAAGGATGGCGCACATCGCGAAAAAACAAGAATCGGTTGACTAGTTGTCTAACAAAAAGATGAACCAAACCCACACCGCCGTCTTTCACTCTTCTAAACAAATTGGTTCGGCTGCACCTTTCCCATGTTGACCCCCAGATGAAAACAGCAAACACTCTGTGCAGCCTTTGCACATTTGCTCTCGAGCAATACAACGCTTGCATGACATAATATAACTTCGTGACAAAAAACATATTACAGACTGTCGCCCTTGCAAAAATTGACAGCTTCACATCCTTCCATCTGTCCGCCTTTTCTTTCATTTCATTGGCTTGGCTCCTCCAATATTCATCGCTACTATTGTAGCTATTGAGAGGAACGCCCAGATACCTCGTCGGCGTTTTTACCCAGTTGAGGTTCGCGAAGTTGTCCGGTGCAGACTCCCATTTCCCGTGCCACAGGCCTAGGGATTTGCCCCAATTTATTCTACTACCCGTGACATCACAGAAATGTTTCACTGCCGATACTGTTTCCGTTACACTTGGTTTGTCTGTGCAACACACTGCAATGTCATCTGCATATGCGAGCAGCTTCACCTCTGTCGCTGCTAATCTGAAACCACGTATTTTGTCATTTCCGTTAATTACTACACACATTGCTTCTATGTATATGACAAATAACAGCGGACTGAGGGGACAGCCTTGGCGTACTGAACGCATGATGTTAATGGGGGCCCCCAGAGTCTTATTGACAATTAATCTTGTTGTGCAATTCTGGTACGCCAAGGCCACGCCCTCCCTGATGATGGAACCGACATTAACATGATCCAAGATGGCAAACAAAATAACGTGAGCAACACAATCGAACGCTTTCTCCAAATCGAGCTGAAGAACTGCAACGCCACCATCGGTGACGTCACAGCACTCGAGCACGCTCCGCATCTGATGGATGTTCGAAAAAATGGACCGCCCCTTGATGCCGCAAGTTTGGTGGTCTCCGACAATTTCCTTGATGACGCCTTGAAGTCTCGCAGCTAAAATCTTCATAAAGATCTTGTAATCAATGTTTGTTAGTGATATCGGTCTATAGGATGACACGGATCTAAGTTTGTCTGTTTGATCACTCTTCGGGATTAGTATTGTGTGCGCTTTTCCAAAAGATGGGGGCAATAATTTCTTCTCGTACGCGTCATTGAATACGTCTGCTAACAATGGGGCCAGTTCTCTTTTGAAAGCCTTATATAACCCCGCACAGAGTCCATCAGGCCCAGGCGACTTGCCCGAGTTCAAATCGCCGATTGCCTTTTCAACTTCATTCTCGGTAATGTTGCCTTCCAATCTTTCTTTAACGTCATCTCCCAGTCTCGGCATCCGTTGAAGAAAATCTGCTTTGAAACTCTCTACATTCGCTGCCTGAAATGCAAAGAGCGACTGGTAGTACTGACAGAAGGCGCGTCCTATGCTTTCGTTGTCGTCAACAAGAACCCCGTTCATTAAAATCTTATCCACATGGTTTCGCCGTCCGTGCGCCTTCTCGAGTCCAAGCGCCCTTTTTGTGGGCGTCTCCCCCGCCGCTAATACATCTGCTCGTGCACGCACGATGGCACCTTGATACCGTTCTTTATCGAACTGTTCAAGCTTTTCCTTGACGCTCCGCACATCGTCTTTGTACTGACCAGGCTCTCTGCACTCCAGCGTTATCAGCTGCTGAAGTAGTGTTCGCAAACCGTTTTCTTTATATTCCCTCTCAAATTTTAGGCAGCTTGACCTTTCTAAGGCTTTCATTTTAACTTTTTGTTTGAAACATTCCCACTTTTCAGCTATTGTTTCAGCTTCATCTTTGCGTATTTCATTAATGGCATTCCGTACTGCCTTTACAAAAGATTCATCATTTAATAATGAGGCATTCATTTTCCACATCTCCCAATTAAACGCATGTTTCCGTTTCCCTATACCGACATTACATATTACGAGACAATGATCTGAGAACGATACGGGTACTACAGAATAACCGTGGCATCTTGGAATTGTATCCAGCGAAATGTAGATTCGGTCCAACCGCGCATGGCTACTGCCCTGAAAACGTGTAAATGTCACGTCACGCCCCCCTTCCAGACAATCAAACACGTCATCTAGTTCATTTTCATTAATTAGTTTTGACAAGACTTCACTGCTTCTGTCACGCACACCGGCATTATTGGCTCTGTCACTAGCGCTCATTACACAATTGAAGTCTCCTAAGAGCATAACGCGCTTATCGCATCGAACATACTGCGAAAGGTTCGAAAAGAAACGGGCACGCTCTTCTACTGAATTGGGCGCATATACGCATATGACACGGTACTGAAACTCGCACAAAACAATATCGCAAAAAACAATCCTTCCAGATGGACAAGAAAAGGTACTTTGAATCTGCAGTTCAGGCAGTTTCTTCACAAAAAGAATGCACCCCCCAGCCGTGCCTAACGCATGGCTTACCACCGCAAAATACCTAGACGTGAAACGGCGCACCATGCTCCCGGTCTCCTCCTCCCCGTCAACCTTGGTTTCCTGGACGGCTAGTACGTCGACGTCGTGGTCAGTGACCAACCGTAGGACTTGACTTTGCCTACGACTAGCCGCCAACCCTCTCACGTTTAAAGTGGCAATATTAAGGGACGGTATCTGAGCCATGTTGAGCTAAAGAGAAAAGTAGGCCCGGAGCATGGTGCTTACCGTTCACGACTAGCCCTCGGCTAGCCGCCTCCGGGACCTCCCGGTTTCCCGGCGTTGTTTGTGGGCGGCCCTTTGTCCGCAGGCTTTCTCTCAGGTGGGACATTCGGCTTTGGTTTTAAGCTCGTGCGCCTCCCAAGAGGTGTCTTTGTCGGCGGCCCTTCGCTGGTGCTGGTCGCGCCGTCGTTGCGGTCCTTAGTCTGGTCATGGGGGCGCTTGACTGGCGCACCAAGAGTCGAAGTCCGGTCGCCGTCGAGGACGGCCTCCTCCTGCTGCATTGCCGTCGCATCGTTGTCGGGCGGGTCCTCGCTACTGCTCCGCGTAGGCTGGCCCTCAGCGGTCGCGCCTTGCACCGTCTCACTCGGCTTCACGGTAGTCTCAGCCACCCTGCTGTCTACGGCCAAACTCGTCGTTCCACTGGCTGTCGCTGTCGGGACCGTGTCTAGAGTTCCTTTAGCAGCGTCCTCCGCCTCGGCCACGTCCATGACGTGCTCTGCCGCAACGTCACAAGTTACTGGGCCTGTTACGGTGGCATAAGATCTTACGCAGTCAGCGTCGACGTGGCCGAAACGTCTGCATAGAGAACAGCGGGGGACTCTGCACTCACGGCGGACGTGTCCCGTGCCGTGGCAGCGCAGGCACTGCATTGGTCGACCGGGCACGACGACCAAGGCCAACTCTCCGCCGACGCGGATCTGATGGGGCAGATCCTCCACTTTCATGCCGCTTTTCAATTTCAATATGACGGTCCTGGTGGTTGAGGTCTTCGCTCCCATGCCTTCGACGCGCCACCGCTCCCGGCTCACCTCCTCCACCTTGCCGAAAGCCGCGAATGCCGTCCGGACGTC
This sequence comes from Dermacentor andersoni, assembly GCF_023375885.2. Taxonomy (NCBI): domain Eukaryota; kingdom Metazoa; phylum Arthropoda; class Arachnida; order Ixodida; family Ixodidae; genus Dermacentor; species Dermacentor andersoni. The sequence goes on from NC_092822.1 coordinate 101,335,750, forward strand.
CTCGTCAGCAACACCGTACAGCAGCCAGTGAAGCCTTAGCTTCACCTGTTGATCCTGGGGGTCAACGATGACGCACCGTCGTCCCTTCACTTGGAGTTCCTTGAGGTCCAGAAGCCTTTTTGTGGCACTCGCATCACTCAAGGTCACTGCCCAGACGTGGTTGATCTGGTACGCCCCTATGCATACCACATCAGGCAGCAAGCCCGTCGGCAGAAGGGCGTCCCGGAAATCTTCCACCTTGTACGGTCTCGCACGTACATCACCGTGCAAAAAGACGGTATTAATCACCAATTGACCTTTGGGCAGTTGCGGCAAAATAAAGGCATAATCCTTGTCGTCGTTTAGCCTGTTTCCGCGGCCTAAAGTGGCCGCTGTCGCTGCTCCACTGGAGCCCATGACTCTGCTGACCGCTCAGCTCGGCTGCCGGAAGCAGAATGATCTGAGCTACACCCCCAACGGAGAGTGTAGACATACGCTCATAACCCGATCAGTAAATAGCTGCCGATGCTGAAGGAAAACGAAAGCTCTATAAGCGGAGGAAGACCGGTTTTTATGTCGCGCGCAGGTATAAAGTGGCACGCATTGTTTCACTCATTAAATCTAAAAAAACGCGACTCCATAACAGCAAGAAGGAAAAGTTGTGGAGGTGCTGGGTATCGATCCCAGTACCTCTCGCATGCTAAGCGAGCGCTCTGCCATCTGAGCTACACCCCCAACGGAGAGTGTAGACATACGCTCATAACCAGATCAGTAAATAGCTGCCGATGCTGAAGGAAAATGAAAGCTCTATAAGCGGAGGAAGACCGGTTTTTATGTCGCGCGCAGGTATAAAGTGGCACGCATTGTTTCACTCAAAAAATCTAAAAAAACGCGACTCCATCACAGCAAGAAGGAAAAAGTTGTGGAGGTGCTGGGTATCGATCCCAGTACCTCTCGCATGCTAAGCGAGCGCTCTACCATCTGAGCTACACCCCCAACGGAGAGTGTAGACATACGCTCATAACCCGATCAGTAAATAGCTGCCGATGCTGAAGGAAAACGAAAGCTCTATAAGCGGAGGAAGACCGGTTTTTATGTCGCGCGCAGGTATAAAGTGGCACGCATTGTTTCACTCATTAAATCTAAAAAAACGCGACTCCATAGCAGCAAGAAAAAAAAAGTTGTGGAGGTGCTGGGTATCGATCCCAGTACCTCTCGCATGCTAAGCGAGCGCTCTACCATCTGAGCTACACCCCCAACGGAGAGTGTAGACATACGCTCATAACCAGATCAGTAAATAGCTGCCGATGCTGAAGGAAAATGAAAGCTCTATGAGCGGAGGAAGACCGGTTTTTATGTCGCGCGCAGGTATAAAGTGGCACGCATTGTTTCACTCATTAAATCTAAAAAAACGCGACTCCATAACAGCAAGAAGGAAAAAGTTGTGGAGGTGCTGGGTATCGATCCCAGTACCTCTCGCATGCTAAGCGAGCGCTCTACCATCTGAGCTACACCCCCAACGGAGAGTGTAGACATACGCTCATAACCCGATCAGTAAATAGCTGCCGATGCTGAAGGAAAACGAAAGCTCTATAAGCGGAGGAAGACCGGTTTTTATGTCGCGCGCAGGTATAAAGTGGCACGCATTGTTTCACTCAAAAAATCTAAAAAAACGCGACTCCATCACAGCAAGAAGGAAAAAGTTGTGGAGGTGCTGGGTATCGATCCCAGTACCTCTCGCATGCTAAGCGAGCGCTCTACCATCTGAGCTACACCCCCAACGGAGAGTGTAGACATACGCTCATAACCCGATCAGTAAATAGCTGCCGATGCTGAAGGAAAACGAAAGCTCTATAAGCGGAGGAAGACCGGTTTTTATGTCGCGCGCAGGTATAAAGTGGCACGCATTGTTTCACTCATTAAATCTAAAAAAACGCGGCTCCATAACAGCAAGAAGGAAAAAGTTGTGGAGGTGCTGGGTATCGATCCCAGTACCTCTCGCATGCTAAGCGAGCGCTCTACCATCTGAGCTACACCCCCAACGGAGAGTGTAGACATACGCTCATAACCAGATCAGTAAATAGCTGCCGATGCTGAAGGAAAATGAAAGCTCTATAAGCGGAGGAAGACCGGTTTTTATGTCGCGCGCAGGTATAAAGTGGCACGCATTGTTTCACTCATTAAATCTAAAAAAACGCGACTCCATAACAGCAAGAAGGAAAAAGTTCTGGAGGTGCTGGGTATCGATCCCAGTACCTCTCGCATGCTAAGCGAGCGCTCTACCATCTGAGCTACACCCCCGACGGAGAGTGTAGACATACGCTCAAAACCCGATCAGTAAATAGCTGCCGATGCTGAAGGAAAACGAAAGCCCTACATGCGGCGGAAGACCGGTTTTTATGTCGCGCGCAGGTATAAAGGGGCGCGCATTGTTTCACTCATTAAATCTAAATAAACGCGACTCCATAACAGCAAGAAGGAAAAAGTTGTGGAGGTGCTGGGTATCGATCCCAGTACCTCTCGCATGCTAAGCGAGCGCTCTACCATCTGAGCTACACCCCCGACGGACAGTGGAGACATACGCTGATAACCCGATCAGTAAATAGCTGCCGATGCTGAAGGAAAACGAAAGCTCTATAAGCGGAGGAAGACCGGTTTTTTATGTCGCGCGCAGGTATAAAGTGGCACGCATTGTTTCACTCATTAAATCTAAAAAAACGCGACTCCATAACAGCAAGAAGGAAAAAGTTGTGGAGGTGATGGGTATCGATCCCAGTACCTCTCGCATGCTAAGCGAGCGCTCTACCATCTGAGCTACACCCCCGACGGAGAGTGTAGACATACGCTCATAACCCGATCAGTAAATAGCTGCCGATGCTGAAGGAAAACGAAAGCTCTATAAGCGGAGGAAGACCGGTTTTTTATGTCGCGCGCAGGTATAATGTGGCACGCATTGTTTCACTCATTAAATCTAAAAAAACGCGACTCCATAACAGCAAGAAGGAAAAAGTTGTGGAGGTGCTGGGTATCGATCCCAGTACCTCTCGCATGCTAAGCGAGCGCTCTACCATCTGAGCTACACCCCCGACGGAGAGTGTAGACATACGCTCATAATCCGATCAGTAAATAGCTGCCGATGCTGAAGGAAAACGAAAGCTCTATAAGCGGAGGAAGACCGGTTTTTATGTCGCGCGCAGGTATAAAGGGGCGCGCATTGTTTCACTCACTAAATCTAAAAAAACGCGACTCCATAACAGCAAGAAGGAAAAAGTTGTGGAGGTGCTGGGTATCGATCCCAGTACCTCTCGCATGCTAAGCGAGCGCTCTACCATCTGAGCTACACCCCCGACGGAGAGCGTAGACATACGCTCATAACCCGATCAGTAAATAGCTGCCGATGCTGAAGGAAAACGAAAGCCCTACACGCGGCGGAAGACCGGTTTTTATGTCGCGCGCAGGTATAAAGGGGCGCGCATTGTTTCACTCACTAAATCTAAAAAAACGCGACTCCATAACAGCAAGAAGGAAAAAGTTGTGGAGGTGCTGGGTATCGATCCCAGTACCTCTCGCATGCTAAGCGAGCGCTCTACCGTCTGAGCTACACCCCCAACGGAGCGTGTAGACATACGCTCATAACCCGATCAGTAAATAGCTGCCGATGCTGAAGGAAAACGAAAGCTCTATAAGCGGAGGAAGACCGGTTTTTTATGTCGCGCGCAGGTATAAAGTGGCACGCATTGTTTCACTCATTAAATCTAAAAAAACGCGACTCCATAACAGCAAGAAGGAAAAAGTTGTGGAGGTGCTGGGTATCGATCCCAGTACCTCTCGCATGCTAAGCGAGCGCTCTACCATCTGAGCTACACCCCCGACGGACAGTGGAGACATACGCTCATAACCCGATCAGTAAATAGCTGCCGATGCTGAAGGAAAACGAAAGCTCTATAAGCGGAGGAAGACCGGTTTTTTATGTCGCGCGCAGGTATAAAGTGGCACGCATTGTTTCACTCATTAAATCTAAAGAAACGCGACTCCATAACAGCAAGAAGGAAAAAGTTCTGGAGGTGCTGGGTATCGATCCCAGTACCTCTCGCATGCTAAGCGAGCGCTCTACCATCTGAGCTACACCCCCGACGGACAGTGGAGACATACGCTCATATCCCGATCAGTAAATAGCTGCCGATGCTGAAGGAAAACGAAAGCTCTTTAAGCGGAGGAAGACCGGTTTTTTATGTCGCGCGCAGGTATAAAGTGGCACGCATTGTTTCACTCAATAAATCTAAAAAAACGCGACTCCATAACAGCAAGAAGGAAAAAGTTCTGTTGGTGCTGGGTATCGATCCCAGTACCTCTCGCATGCTAAGCGAGCGCTCTACCATCTGAGCTACACCCCCGACGGACAGTGGAGACATACGCTGATAACCCGATCAGTAAATAGCTGCCGATGCTGAAGGAAAACGAAAGCTCTATAAGCGGAGGAAGACCGGTTTTTTATGTCGCGCGCAGGTATAATGTGGCACGCATTGTTTCACTCATTAAATCTAAAAAAACGCGACTCCATAACAGCAAGAAGGAAAAAGTTGTGGAGGTGCTGGGTATCGATCCCAGTACCTCTCGCATGCTAAGCGAGCGCTCTACCATCTGAGCTACACCCCCGACGGACAGTGGAGACATACGCTCATAACCCGATCAGTAAATAGCTGCCGATGCTGAAGGAAAACGAAAGCTCTATAAGCGGAGGAAGACCGGTTTTTTATGTCGCGCGCAGGTATAAAGTGGCACGCATTGTTTCACTCATTAAATCTAAAAAAACGCGACTCCATAACAGCAAGAAGGAAAAAGTTGTGGAGGTGCTGGGTATCGATCCCAGTACCTCTCGCATGCTAAGCGAGCGCTCTACCATCTGAGCTACACCCCCGACGGAGAGTGTAGACATACGCTCATAACCCGATCAGTAAATAGCTGCCGATGCTGAAGGAAAACGAAAGCTCTATAAGCGGAGGAAGACCGGTTTTTTATGTCGCGCGCAGGTATAATGTGGCACGCATTGTTTCACTCATTAAATCTAAAAAAACGCGACTCCATAACAGCAAGAAGGAAAAAGTTGTGGAGGTGCTGGGTATCGATCCCAGTACCTCTCGCATGCTAAGCGAGCGCTCTACCATCTGAGCTACACCCCCAACGGAGAGTGTAGGCATACGCTCATAACCCGATCAGTAAATAGCTGCCGATGCTGAAGGAAAACGAAAGCTGTATAAGCGGAGGAAGACCGGTTTTTTATGTCGCGCGCAGGTATAAAGTGGCACGCATTGTTTCACTCATTAAATCTAAAAAAACGCGACTCCATAACAGCAAGAAGGAAAAAGTTCTGGAGGTGCTGGGTATCGATCCCAGTACCTCTCGCATGCTAAGCGAGCGCTCTACCATCTGAGCTACACCCCCCACGGAGAGTGTAGACATACGCTCATAACCCGATCAGTAAATAGCTGCCGATGCTGAAGGAAAACGAAAGCTCTATAAGCGGAGGAAGACCGGTTTTTTATGTCGCGCGCAGGTATAAAGTGGCACGCATTGTTTCACTCATTAAATCTAAAAAAACGCGACTCCATAACAGCAAGAAGGAAAAGTTGTGGAGGTGCTGGGTATCGATCCCAGTACCTCTCGCATGCTAAGCGAGCGCTCTACCATCTGAGCTACACCCCCAACGGAGAGTGTAGACATACGCTCATATCCCGATCAGTAAATAGCTGCCGATGCTGAAGGAAAACGAAAGCTGTATAAGCGGAGGAAGACCGGTTTTTTATGTCGCGCGCAGGTATAAAGTGGCACGCATTGTTTCACTCATTAAATCTAAAGAAACGCGACTCCATAACAGCAAGAAGGAAAAAGTTCTGGAGGTGCTGGGTGTCGATCCCAGTACCTCTCGCATGCTAAGCGAGCGCTCTACCATCTGAGCTACACCCCCGACGGACAGTGGAGACATACGCTCATAACCCGATCAGTAAATAGCTGCCGATGCTGAAGGAAAACGAAAGCTCTATAAGCGGAGGAAGACCGGTTTTTTATGTCGCGCGCAGGTATAAAGTGGCACGCATTGTTTCACTCATTAAATCTAAAGAAACGTGACTCCATAACAGCAAGAAGGAAAAAGTTCTGGAGGTGCTGGGTATCGATCCCAGTACCTCTCGCATGCTAAGCGAGCGCTCTACCATCTGAGCTACACCCCCGACGGACAGTGGAGACATACGCTCATATCCCGATCAGTGAATAGCTGCCGATGCTGAAGGAAAACGAAAGCTCTATAAGCGGAGGAAGACCGGTTTTTTATGTCGCGCGCAGGTATAAAGTGGCACGCATTGTTTCACTCATTAAATCTAAAAAAACGCGACTCCATAACAGCAAGAAGGAAAAAGTTCTGGAGGTGCTGGGTATCGATCCCAGTACCTCTCGCATGCTAAGCCAGCGCTCTACCATCTGAGCTACACCCCCGACGGACAGTGGAGACATACGCTCATATCCCGATCAGTAAATAGCTGCCGATGCTGAAGGAAAACGAAAGCTCTATAAGCGGAGGAAGACCGGTTTTTTATGTCGCGCGCAGGTATAAAGTGGCACGCATTGTTTCACTCATTAAATCTAAAAAAACGCGACTCCATAACAGCAAGAAGGAAAAAGTTCTGGAGGTGCTGGGTATCGATCCCAGTACCTCTCGCATGCTAAGCGAGCGCTCTACCATCTGAGCTACACCCCCGACGGACAGTGGAGACATACGCTCATATCCCGATCAGTAAATAGCTGCCGATGCTGAAGGAAAACGAAAGCTCTATAAGCGGAGGAAGACCGGTTTTTTATGTCGCGCGCAGGTATAAAGTGGCACGCATTTTTTCACTCATTAAATCTAAAGAAACGCGACTCCATAACAGCAAGAAGGAAAAAGTTCTGGAGGTGCTGGGTATCGATCCCAGTACCTCTCGCATGCTAAGCGAGCGCTCTACCATCTGAGCTACACCCCCGACGGACAGTGGAGACATACGCTCATAACCTGATCAGTAAATAGCTGCCGATGCTGAAGGAAAACGAAAGCTCTATAAGCGGAGGAAGACCGGTTTTTTATGTCGCGCGCAGGTATAAAGTGGCACGCATTGTTTCACTCATTAAATCTAAAAAAACGCGACTCCAGAGCAGCAAGAAAAAAAAAAAGTTGTGGAGGTGCTGGGTATCGATCCCAGTACCTCTCGCATGCTAAGCGAGCGCTCTACCATCTGAGCTGCACTTTTTTTTTTCCTGTTTATTGCCGGTTTGCAATACATACAAATATGAACAAAACACAGCGATAAAAAAAACATTAAAAGCGTCTGCCACTCTGAGGCTGACGCGAGGTACTTAAAAGCACTTCATAGATGCCAGCTCATCTTATACTGAAATGCAGTCATTGTCCTCGTTTCTTGCCTTGTACACTTCCTGCATGAGGACCATGCTCTCAAGAAAGTTTTCCCTTGATGACTGAGTCTTAATATGGTCAGGACATATCTCCATTCGTGTTTTTCATAGACTGTGTAGACACAGTAACATAAACATATCATGAGGGACTCCATCATCATTTGATGTAGGGAGAAAGCGGATTCCGTACGGCGTCACCAGTAGCTCCTTTCTTAAAGTTCGTTGCAAAATGTCCCACATGAATACTGCGTCTGGGCACTCCAGGAACATATGCTCTATTGTTTCTCGTTTTCTGCATATTAAACAGTTGACTGATTATGCTACAAACAGTGCTTTTTGTTTGAGCCATGGCTTAACCGGTAACGTTTCGCTGTGAAGTTGAAAGACAAATGACTTGGCTGACGAGCGCACCGGCATCCGCTTTACCCTTTTTAACACATTTCCTCCATTTTCTATACAAAACTTCGTCTATATATAGGTGTTGGCAGCAATGTGTCGATAACATCCTTGTAGTGTTTCTTTCGCTTAACACTGCTTAAATACTCTAAAGAAAAATGCGTGCACGAGAATTGGTACGCCCATACAACTTTACGCAGAAATCCTTTGATAGTTGTTCTCGCTAGTCGTGCTGACACAATATAATTTGGTAAAGCGTCACTCAGACGCTCCTGAAACACAGTTAATAAAGATACATTTTGATGATCGCGCAAGAACATAAAACGTGAAACCACTTGCTTCAAGAACAAGTGAGCTAGGCCCAGGCCGCCTCGTTTAACCGATGTGAACAAATTGGTGCGGCTGGTACGTTCCCATACAGATCCCTAGATAAATACGGCAAATTCCTGGTGCACTTTTTGTATGCTCGTTCTTGATGCGCATATGGCCTGTAGCACGAACCAAATCTTAGCGACGAGAAAGAGGTTGCATACGGTTGCTCTCGCGAACATGGAAAGGTCCCTCCCACCAAATTGTTTTGTTTTTTCCTTCACTTCTGTACATTGCTCTTTCCAGTAATCTTTTGTGTCCCGAAAATGCTGCAGTGGTACACCGAGATACCTCAGAGGGGTAGTCGTCCAGTGTACACTTTCCATTTCAGTGGGAAAGTGTTCCCAAACCCCGTGCAATATTCCTACTGATTTTCCCCAATTAACGACATTTCCTGACATTTTACAAATTTTTTTGGCTACATCAAACGCTTTATTAACGCTTTCTTTATCCCGGCAGAACACTGCTACGTCATCTGTGTATGCTAGTGTCTTTATTTCACTCGCGCCTACCCAATAACCTACGATTTCACTGCAGAAAAGTACCTTTAAACAAAATGGCTCTAAATATAATGCAAAAAGCAAAAGTGACAAACAGCGACCTTGTCTCAAAGAAGATTTGAGTTGTATATTTTCCGATAATGTATTACTAATTATAATCTTAGAAACTATTCAATCATAACACATTTTAACACCTTCTAATAACATACATCCACGTTGACATGTTCAAGTATAACAAAAAGGATTTTATGCGCCACCCTATCGAATGCCTTTTCTAGGTCGAACTGTAATATTGCCACCTTCTCTGAATAGGCATCACAACACTCAAGGACCATCCGTGCCACATGAATGTTTGTCATAATACACCGTCCTTTTATTCCACACGTTTGGTGTGGTCCCACTAACTTCTGCATGACCGACTGTAGTCGCCTCCCGAGAACTTTCGTATATCTTGTAGTCTGTATTTGTAAGGCTAATGGGACGATATGCGCGCACCGAGAGTAGAGTTTGAGGATCTTGACTCTTTCGTATTAATACCACATGGCTCTCACGAAACGAAGGCCGTAAAACCTGTTTCTCATATGCCTCATTAATTAACTGATGCAAAATTATTGTCATTTCCTTTTTAAAAACCTTATAAAAAGCAGCGCCTAATCCGTCAGGGCCTGGTGCATTACCTACAGCTAACTCATTTATTGCTCGTTCTATTTCTGCCACAGTAATTGGCTGCTCAAGGTTCAGCCTTGCGTCCTCATCCTACTTTGGAAGAAGCCTCAAAAACTCACTATCGAAACCTTCCGAATGCTCGCGTTTACTGCCTAACAACTCCCTGTAATATTCATAAAAAGCCCGCTGCATGTGTTGCTTTTCACACACAATTTCGTTTCGATATAGGATGGCCTTATCTCCTTTCGTGAAGCGTAGCACTTTTTGTCCGAAAACGCTCTTTTGGCCGGTACTTCACCGCACCATAATCTTTTTGCGCGCGCACGTATAACCGCACCTCGATATTTCTCTTGATCGCCGCTTTCTAACTGAGCTTTTACTTCTTTTATTCCCTTCGCAAAGCTACCTGGGCACGCACCTTCCATTGTTAAGTAGAAGTTGACACTGCCTCTCTTTTTCTTTCCTTTGTTTCTCCCGTCCTAATGCGCATGATCTTTCCATTGCCATTAACTTCGTTTCCTGCTTGAAACATCCCATGCTTCTTCAATACTTTGATGATCCTTTTCTAATAGGTTCTGAATATCTTCAATTTTCTTAACAAAAACATAATCATCTAGTAGTCTATAGTTTAATTTCCACAACGCCCAAATAAATTTTGGTTTTCTAGGGCCCAACGCAAACATAACTAAACAGTTGTCACTGTATGACACAGATTTTACCTCATAGTTGCTACACATTGGAATCAAATCAGCAGACATATACACTCGATCTAATCGTGCATGGCTGACTCCTTGAAAATGCGTGAACCTTGAATTTTTACCATTTCCCATGACATGGCCCACATCTACCAAATTCATTTCGCCAACAATTTTGGCAAAAAATTGCGCGCTTGCGCCGTGAACCGGTGGGCTTAGCACTCTGTCCTCAGCGTAACACACACAGTTGAAATAACCCATCAATAAAATGTTGGTTTGACAATTCAATTGGCTTTGAAGGCATTGAAAGAAAACCTTGCCTTCACATTCCTTGTTAGGTGCGTAAACACACATCGCTCGCCACTTCACTGCTCCAATAACAAAGTCGCACACTATTTGTCGGCCATTAACATCACAAACCCCGCTTTCAATAACTACGTCCAGAGAACTGCCAACAAAAAGGGCGCACCAACCAGACCTCCCTAAACAATGTGATACACATAATACCATGGCCGAAAAGCTGCTACCATACGTTCCGTTCCTTCTTCAGTTTCGATTTTAGTTTCTTGCACTGCGATAAGGTCATGATCAGCTTCAATGAACAGCCTGCTTAGTTCGTACTGTTTTCGTTTAGAACCAAGGCCCCTTACATTTATACTTCCAACACGTAACGCGACATTGGTGGAATTCATTAGGTTATGAAGAAGGAAAATACCGGTCAGCACCTACATTCTCTGCACACTCACGTTTACCGGCATAGCGCAGCGAAAACCATACTCTGGACTGTCGTTGTTGGATGCCACTTCTATGAATTTCCATCGCGAAACTTGCGTCTTGTTGCAGTCGCCCGCTACCCCACCGTTCCCCAGCAACCCCCCCCCCCCCCCCCCAGAAAAAAAAGGAAAAGTGAAAGGAAAACGGAAAACGTCTGTAGACACTATCATGCTATGTCGGCGCTGGCGCCGACGGTTTCCTATCGGGTGGCACATTCGGCGTCGGCTTCAAAGTTGGTCGCCGGACATTGGTTGTCTTCAAAGGCGGCTCACTTTGAACCGCTTTGATTTTCCCTGGTTCGCCGTCATTGCTTTCCTCAAGGGACCTCTTCGCTGCCGTACCGCTTGGGCCACTGGTGTCCAGAAGGGTTGCCTTCTCCACTGCTGTCTTCGTTTTGTCTTTGCTGCTGTCCTTTGTGGCAACCTTAGTCACTGCGTCCTTGGCAGACGTTTCGGCGGCCGCCTGTGCTCTGCACTTTATCGTCCTTTCCATGCTTGACAGTGCTGCAGGATCCCTCAGGCGTAGCGAGGACTTTTGCCTTTGAGCCTTGCCTAACGTCGGACCCACCAGCCGCTTCCTCGGCATCAGCGACATCCATGATGCGCTCTTGTAAGACCTCGTCAGACTTTGCGGGGCCTGCGATGTTCGCATACGTCCGTACACACTGGCTCTCGTCGTGGCCAAAGCGCCGGCAAATAGCACAGCGCGGTACGCGACACTCCCTCCTGATATGTCCCGTGCGGTTTCACCTCAAGCATAAGGGAGCCCTTCCAGGGGCCACGAGAAGTGCCATCATACCGGCTACTCGAAACTGATGTGGCAGATCCTCAGTGGTCACGCCCGCCTTCAGCTTCAAGGTTACGGTGCGCGTTGTCAAACCTTTGTCCGTGATGGCTTGCTCACGCCAGCGTTGTCTGGTCACGTCAGTGGCTTTTCCATACGCTGCGGGTGCCGCGCGGACGTCTTCGTCTGGGACATGGTGAGGGAGCCAGAAAACCTTCACGCGTATCTCCTGGTTAGCCGGGTCCAACACTAGGCACCTTCTTTCTTTCACCTCAGCTTCGTCTCACGACAACATTTTCTTCGTAGACTCCGAGTTCCTGAACGTAACCGCCCAAACGTGGTTCATCTGGAACGCCCCCAAGGTGACAACCTCGGGCAGTAGTCCCAGACGAGCCAGCATGTCCCGGAAATCGGCGCGAAATGGCCTTGCGGTCACGTCCCCGTGAAGGAAAACAGTATTCAAAACGCAGGGTCCTGTGGGAAATTGTGGCAAAACAACTTGGTAATCCTTGTCTTCATCGGCAATAATCCTGTTTCCGCGGCTGCCGCAAACACCACCCCACCGGAGCAAGTCATTCTGCGTCCGCACCGAACGGTAGCCGGAAATAGAATCGAGCACCCCCGTTGGACAGTGCAGACATACGCTCATAACCTGATCAGTAAATACTTGCTGATGCTGGCGGAAAAGGAAAGCCCTGTAAGCGGCGGCAGACCGGTTCTTGTGTCGCGCGCTGGCCTTAACTTACGCGCAGCACTCCATTAATTCAACCAAATAAAACATGACTCGTGACAGCACAAGAAAAAAGTCAGTTTTGCCCGATAGGCGAAGCATCGATTGCGATAGCAAATTAGTAGACAGCTGGTAAGGACAGTAGCCTTATCGGCCGTATAAAGTTGCAAACATTCGCTTACTAACTAAATTAACAAGTGTGCTGCCACGCGGGCACAAATGAACATGAACATATTTCATTCGATGACCGTGGAAACCCGGCGTCAAAACGCTGTCGGGAGGAAGCGCAGGAACAACATCGAGTAAATTGACCTTCGTGCTGCCTTACTTCAACGCAAACTAAGCGGCAGAACGTCAACGCACACCAACCTATCAGCAATCGGCGCACTCTGTCTTCATCGCAGATCACTTTTAAAATAACGAATAAAAGACAAGGTGGGAGCAACTTTGGTGGTAGAGAAGTGATTGGGTATGCGTGGTTCAAAATGTGTTCGAAATTCTTTATGACGAGGCGACGTCCGACGCGGGACGCCTACGCCGGATTTTCCGCAACGCGGGCTCCTTAACGAATGGCCCGCGCGGCAGCCGCCGGAGTAAAACGCCGCCCTACACCCCTCCCCTCGGTGCCTTGCACCCAATGGAAGACTGCGCGCTTCTTTCCCGCTTTCCCACCTTGCGCGCGAGAGCAGACGCCATCATGGGCTCACCCTCGCACGTTTTCACTCGCAGATACAGCATACGGCACGTAGCGGCGTTATCGCCCTTGGAATTTATGCAGAACATCACGGCGATTACGACGGCAAAAATGCGTCTGGTATGTTCAGTTACCTGCTATCGCAATAAAGATTTGTGGAGGTGCTGGGTATCGGTCACAGTACGTGTCGCATACTAAGCGAGCGCTCTACCATCTGGGCTACACCCCGGACGGAGAGTGTCGACATACGCTATTAACCTGACCAATAAATACTTGCTGATGCTGGCGGAAAACGAACATCCTGAAAGCGGTGGTAGACCGGTTCTTATGTCGCGCGCTGGCACTAAATTGCGCGCACGCAGCGCTCTATTCATTCAGTCAAATAAAACATGACTCGTGGCAGCACAAAAAAAAAAAAAAATCGCAATTCCGCCCGAAAGGCGAAGCACTGATTGCGATAGCAAATTAGGAGATAGCTGTACAAAGTAAGTATAGTAGTTTTGTCGGCCTTATAAAACTTGTAAATATTCGCAAATTAAATTAACAATGATAGAATGTGTAGGCGTGCCTCAACGAGGACGTAGAAACAAACAGACACACAGAGGCAGCGCTGTCTTTGCATGTCTACTCGTTTCTAAGTCTTTGTTCAGTCGCGCTTACCCATGCTATCATTAATTCAAACCAACTAACCCGTCAACGTGTTTCAAACTAAATTAACCAGCATGGTGTCACATGCGCACAGGTAAACGTGAACACATCTCGCTCGATGGCAGCGGAAACTGTCTGTGAAAACGCTGGAGTTAGAAATCGCGGCAGCAGCCGCGAGCCAGTTCATCTCCGTGTATCTGTCGCTTTAACGCGGACGAAACGTCGAAAGCACAGCGTGTACGAAGCTACCGGCACTATACGCGCACTCTGCAAACATCACAGATCGCTTTGAAGATGAGACCCGCGCGGGCGGGCACTTTGGCCACGTCGCAGATTGCTTTAAAGACACAGAGAGAGACAGTGTGATTGTGAAGAGAAAGAGAAACGCGTCCCTACGGCGTCTACTACGGCGCCCGCGATTCGCGTGTCCAACGCCGCAGTAGGCGCCGCGGTTGACGCTGTACGGATCAGCGGGCTAGGAGGACAAAGAGGCACCGTATCAGCCGCCGGAGAAGGACGCCCCTCCTCCTTCGCCTCACCCACTTGCCTCACGTGCCACAGGAGAGAGCACGCATGTAGGCCGCGTTCCTGGCTCGCGCACGCGAGATCGAACCGCGTTCGCCGGCTCACCCGCGCACGCTTTCACCCATACGGAACCTCACGGCGACGGCAGAAATTCCCCTGGAGTGTCCATATAATTGCTATCGCAATAAGAAATCCGCCTCCATTCCACCCTGTGAAAGTGGATGTACAGCGAAGCTGTTGCCGACGTTAGACAAGCACAACCGCCGTTAGACAAGAACCACCACCCCAAGTTACATTAGAAGGTGCTAGAAAAGCACCACCACCACAAGCGACGTATGTCACAAGCCTACGCACGTCTGCGAAAGTTCAGCATACATCCTCTCCTTCGAGGCCTTCCGTTAAGCGCAAGTGCCTTACTGAAATAATTGAATTTTCAAAGTAAACTGCGTCACAGACTTCCTAAAGTGCGACTTACACACCAGCTGCAGACATGATAGCTTCGGATTGAAATTCGAATACACGAGAAAACATCATTGCGTTATGCGGAAACTCAAAGACGAAGACCTTTTTCCAGCTGCCGTTTGAGGTCTGTCTGAGTGCAGTACCTGGGAGGTTAGCAGAACATTGTAAATGCTAACGATGCCTTAGTGGAAACAAAGGCCGAGCGACGAGGTGCTGTGCCAAGAGAGCACTGTAGATTTAGCTACGCCAGCTGTGAATGAATTGGCAGAGTCACCGCGATGTGAGCATGGCAGGTATTGTTAACAATGTTTTTTAATGAAGTTCAGAGTACCGCTGGCCCGACAGACACGAGCACACATGTCATGTCAGGGCTGCGTGCCGAAGCGCAGTGCATGTTGGACGATGCAGTTGAGAGCAGTTCGCAAGAGTGCGAGCTGCGTAGCTCAAGGGCAGACAACTGCATTGTTCAGGGATCGGTGAAGCTGTCCGCAAGTTTAGGTAGCTAAGAGGGCGGTGATTCAGGTACGAATCATGCAGACTGTGCAGGTGAGACAGCAATCGAGACAGACAAGCTGTCACAGCGCGAGCTTGGGAATGCAGTAGAGGGCAGTTCGCAGGAATACGAGTTGTGGAGCTTGAGTAAAGACTGCTGCATTGTTCCAGAGTTGGTTAAACTGTCCGCCAGTCAAGGCAAAGAGAGAGATGATTTAGGTACAAATCCCTCAGACTGTGCGGGTGAGACTACTCTGGACCGACGAGATGTCGAACAATCAGCAGGAGGCGCGAGCTTTAGCTTGGCTTAATTTGACCAGGAATCGCTTGGACAAAAAGAAAACCAAGCAGTTATACAATTTTACCCGAACTGACAGCCCTTCAGAACCTGCATGTTGCCCTCACACGACTCATGTGGTACACACATGATATAAGAAAAGACAAGCATAAAGTTATCCCAAAGAGCACGAAATTATATTTCAGTGGCTGCCTGTACATACCAGCACTGCTGGTAATGAACCCACCGACGAAGCCATCCGGTCCGCCAGTGTAGAAGCCCGATGAGTTCCGATCCCCTTATCCAGAAGCGATGCTGCAAAAAAGCTTTATTTCATGGCTAAAGCTATAACTCACAAATATTGGTCTTCTCCCAACCTCCCGATGTGTCATCTTCATATACTTTATCCATCCCTAAAGCTACAAGAGCCATCAAAAGTTTCCCGCTCTGAGGCGTCAGTGTTGTGGTGCTTCTGGCTCGGGGTGGCATTTAGAAAGGCCTACGTGTTCCGCATCAGAATGAGGGATATGTTCATGTGCGACTTTTGTGCAACTACATAAACGATTGAACCCATCTTACGTCTCTGTACCCGGTACAACGTCAAAAGTGAGTGCTCCAAAAGTGAGTACGAGGAGAAAGCGTCATAGTAGGATGCGTTGTCAATATTAGAATGCGGCAGAGAGTGTGACGCAGCCTAAGAAAGTGAGAAGCGTCAAACAGCTTGAGTGGGGCATAAAGAAAGGCGTGCTTGTTGTTGACAACGTTTTTGATTCAAGCGTGTCTGAGCTATCGGCTAAAAAGAGTCAGACAAGCATGCTCTGCGCGAACGCTGACAAAGGGCACGGGACAATTATGGTCCCAGTCATTCCGTCATCCTTTTCAGGATGCACCATGCAGTGTGAAGGAACGCAAGGCGGCAGGACAAGGTCGTGGTCAGCCGAGGCCAGTATGAAAGCATGTCGCCAGGAAGCCAATTGGCAGGGGACTGTAACATCTGGAAAGAGCTGATCGAATTTCAGACCTTTCAATGCCATAGCGTTAAGAGCCCCGTGTCATCGAAAATCTGACATCGGCGTATAGCATTGGCCATCGTTACGGCAAAAGTAATTCCAAACCATGCAAACCCAACCATGCATACCCAGCTACGGAGCCCTCCATATAGCGCAAAGAAGTTACTAAACTTATCGAATTCCTCAAAGCAAAATATGTCATAAAAATCGTTAAGTATGACTTACACACAACCTATAGACATGATAGCGTCGGACCGTAATTGTAATATATGAGAAAACACAATTCTGTTTCGCGGAAACTCAAACACAGATACTTCTAATGCAATAGTGCTTTCCAGCTGCCGTTTGAGGTGTGCCTTAGTAGGAGCGGTGCGGCCCCCTCGGTTCTTTGCACACCATCAAAAAAAGAACTACAAAGCTTGCCATCATGCATAGCATTCGATGCCAGCATTTCCCGGTAAACATTACGGTTTCATAAGCTGCAGTTGCCGGTAAGCATGAGAAGCACTCTGGGATCTTTGAATGCTATTGTGTTCCACTATTAAAGGTGAAGCTTAAGCATCCTCTAAATTTTTTTGTTCCTAGATAATAATGTTCCTAGAAATAGCTTTCAAAGCACGACTCAAAAGTATGAGTCCGTCATAAGACAATCATAACGATAAGCAAAAAGAAGGTTTCTATAGAAACAAACATTTTGTTTGTTTATTTTTTAGTGTTTGAGAAGTTTCGGAATATTAGACTAGAGTTTCTTTAGTTAGAAATTTTGTTAACGTTTTCGTGTGAGAAGCTCTGAAGTTTGAAAGATGTGTTTTACGTAAGGCTTTAGTTTCGCGGACAAGTGGTTGATGAGTAGTTAGGCTTCCTTCTTTGGGGAGTGACTTGAAGCGTCAAGCTTATTTTGTTAAAAGCCTACAGTAACGTGCACTTGTATTAGTTAAGCTTTTTTTAGAAGTGTTTTCAAACTTTTCTTCTCAGGTTAAGTGTGTTGGTTTTGACTAAGTGCATCATTGCACAGAGAAGTGCATTTTGTGCGGTCAGAAGGAAACTCAATGTGACTGGGTATATATTCGTATATATTTGTGAAGGCAGTGTTCCGAGTTTTCGATGAAGCGTGCATAGGAGTAGTTAATAGCAGATATGGTCTTTTAAGGCTCTCATGAGTGCAAAAGTTATGCAAGTATAATTTTGTTGTTCATTCAAGATGTGTCCTGTATGGATAAAGAGAAGAAACATGAGTAAATGTTAGGAAACATCTGCGTGAGACACAAGTTGGCATTGTGAATAGTGACCGCACAATTGCCGCGATTTTGATTAGGTATCAATAGGTTTGACAAGGCTGTTCAGTGGCACCAGTACGTGGGATAAGTAGTCCACTGTGATGGAGTATGAACAGACTGGTCATAAAGTGAGGCTGCCCAAGGTGTTTTCAAGCACTGTATCTTCATTTCCTTCTCTTGTCCTCGTGTTTTTTTTTTTGTGCTTTGCCTCAACATATGCAGTACCAACTAGCCCACCAGTCTGTTCTCTTGTTTTGAAGCATTGGTTATTTTGAGCTGGTTGCTTCAGTAAGCCGAGGTTACCTACCATCCTTTGAATAACGAGGTGTGTAGTTTTATTATGGGCTGGAAGTCATACTCATAGTTTCAAAGCTTTGCTTATGTATGATTTTAATGGTTGGTCTCATTAATTGTTGTTTTCTCACGGTTCTTCTGCAACAGCAATATCACTCTGGCCTTGTCGGCATTCGAGGAGATATGGAAAGCTGTTGAGAAGGCTGCTTCGATCTGCTTTATATGAAAATTGGAAGAAAGAAATCCACAGGGTTGAGTTTGATATAGTAGGAGCCTGGTGAGTCAAGGGTCAAGAGCGTGCGCTTGCACATGGGGCAGTGCTATGTTTCGTTTGTTTGGCAAAGGTTCTCCAGGGCACAGGACCCAGGAATTTACCACCTGGAGCTCATTGCCAGTGTACTACTGACTTCATCGGCGTTCTTCATGGTCACTGAATTGAGTTCCCTGGCCATTCATAACTTCAGGGGCGAGGAGGAGCTGTTAGATATGGACCCTTAAACAGCATCGGTCAAGTTCTTCGGACACAACCACTCGCCGCTGCACGGCAGTTATGGTGCGCATTGACCATACTATCGGACCTGTCAAACAGGTTGGCTGTCCCACCCTCAAGTGTCGTGCGTGGAGCTTTTGACTGTCCTCTGCGTGACGCTGCCCAAAAGTGCAACTGGAAGCTAGCATGATTTGAAGTCATTGACTCTAGTCCCAGGAAATGCTGCTTGCAGTACTGGAATGGCGTTCAAGATGACCCGTCCCCGCGAGGAGGCAACCATTAGAGAATAGCGTGTGTGCACTGAAGCTCAGCCGCAATGCGGTGCTGCGGTACCTCAGCGCATGTTGCCACATTTGTGGTTGCACCTGAGCAGACGTGTTCTGCCCCAGTGTTGCTGTGCAAAGGCATCTTGTTTTATGGCAGGTAGTTCCGCTTCGACAAGAAAACTACTATTAAATGTTTTACTGAATGTTCTGTGTGGACGTACAATCTAGTGAGATTGATGGTGTAGGTGTGAGCTCTGCCTAAATATGTCAATCGATCTCTGAGTATGTGCAGGTGGGTCCAGACGCATTAGCAGTGCATGATGTGGTTCATGCGCTTGTTCTAGCAGATACTATACATAAGTGTACATAGTACCATAAGTGGACATACCTAGTATGACGTAACATCAAGGTAAGACACTCAAGACATCTTGAGAATGCGCCTGTGCTGTCTAGGTAAGTTGCTTCTGTATCCTTGATGTGTGGATCACTTCTTTTCCAAACAAAGCACAGCGTGAAACACGAACCGTGAGCAGAAACTGCACAAAAGACAAGTCTAAAAATCTCAAAACCTTTATTCAACTGCAACAGTGTATGTACTTACAGAGTTTCAACGCGGTTAAACTCAATCTACAAATACACTGGTAACCGCGCATGAGGAATGTGTTCAAGTCTTTTACAACCTAAAAAAAAGGGCACAACGAAATGAAGAGGACAAAAAAAGTCTATATCTTCCCTAGGTCATTCAGCATTCACACAGACAACACAATGTGCACGTTTTTTTTTTTTTCAGTGCACATGCACACGTACCATCCGACCCTGGCCATCCAAGTGTTGTGCCAGGAGCACAGGAGCTTGTTGACACGCAGAGCCCAGACACATCGTGGTTATACAAAAATAGAAAAATACTCCGTCTCCCGCACCTTCTAAGGCACCTGCGTTGTCTTTGCATAATCAGTATTTGAGACACACGCGATCGCACATAACACGGTGGACATGGCACAGTTGGCTGCAAGTGGGTGGAGCTGTTCTTAAGCGCTTTTGTTTTTTTTTTAGCATGAGGGAACGGACAAGCTCATCAAATTCGAGGTCGTTTAGTGACGCTCCCTGTCCTTATATGGTCCTGCTGCATAGAAGTGATGGGGCAGCATTTAACAGGGTAGACCAATCTAGTGTAGGGCTGTGCACCTAAAATGAAAATCTGCTTTCTGAACCATAATAACCTAGAACTTTAAAAGCTTTACCTCATTTGGCTTTTCAAAGTCATATCAGTTTTTTACTCAGTATAACTGCAAAAGCAGGCAATCAGAGAAAGTAATGCTGGAGGACAGTGACCTGACAGATGCCATTCCTTGCAGTGATTCACTTTTCCTGAACAGAAGAAATGTTTCGAGTTTGATCAACTGCGGCACCATACACTCTTAAAAAAGTTTGTGCACCCTTTGGGGCTTACCTTGTCCCACAATGATAATCGTCATCTGCCTTGCTTGCATTTCCTTTCTTGAAAACTGCGCTCGCTAGTTTCCTGTCGAGAATGCTACGTCTTGCTGATAACGCGCATACCGTTGGTGACTTGGAAGTACCAGACAGATGACGACTATCATTGTGCGACAAGATAAGCCCCAAAGGGTGCAAACTTTTTTATGAGTGTAGCCAACACAAAGGGCTTATTCAATCGAAATGTTGAAGAATACTTCTGTAGTTCCGCAAGTAGAAATGTGATGCAGAAATGCATCAAGAAGGTAGTGACAAAGATCAAACCATTTGGACGTAGCAATTTTTAGGATATATGCACCTTGAAGCTTTCATGTCTGTAGAAGCTCTTTCACAGGCTGAACGCCATTCTCACAATAATGCACACACCGTTCCCGAGCAATTTGTACCTTGTCATCTGCAAGAATTCACGAAAAAGAAATCTGCATATTAACCTAGACTTAAACGCAATGCATTAAGAGCAGTACTCAGCCGCTTGCACCAACTGTACCAAGTCAAGTATTGTAAGAAAACGTAACAAAGTACACCATAGCAGCCACAGCACATGTACAATGGACAGCACATATATGAATGAGACCTGCACCTTTTCTGTACAACTACACCAGCATTATGCGACAATTTGCAGAGGAATATCATCAATTCAAACTCTTACAGCCTTCGGCAATTTGGACACCCTTAAACTTGCAAACTATTCTGCTGGGTATTTGAACACCAAGAAGCGTACACCTTATTGCCGGAGCCTGCACTGTTTTGAGAAGTTAAAAATGCATTTTGCGTGACTCCACTTAGCCGTCCCTTGCCTCTCCTTTAACAGTGAACAGCCAATGCTAGCCGTGTTTGCCATAAAATAATTTAGATTCGTGCAGTTTTAATTATGGAAGAGCTACTGGTACTCACTGAGCTCTTTTCATGTAATATCTGTCATGTACCCATGTGTTATAATGAAGCATTTCCCCGCTCATTAATCTGTTGAATGTCCACTAGTCATGAAGTCGTCCTTCTGGCAAGCTAAAGGATGTTTCTTTGCTTCTTGCTTTCCAACGCACAGCTACCACCGGTCAGAAAATAACGCTTCGGGTCCCTCGAAGTTTAACAAAGGTGCCCTGCACAAGCAATGCATGTAGTGGCAACGTCAGTGCATTGCTGTACTGCAGCGCATCGCTATCGCTGTCGAACGAGACCAGAGGCAATGCGTCAACTCTGCAGCACAGCGAGGCTATGATGTGGGCTTGCCCATAAATTGAACATTACATGTGCCCCAACTGAATTTAAAAGCTCAGCAGGCTAATACAGTGCACATACCCAAACAAACGTGGGCCAAGGGACAAAACACTTGCAAATAAATAGAAAGCTCTCAACAACTGGTAGGTCTCGTTGTTCAGCGCTCATCCTCGGCAAATGTTTTGTCATGTGCCATACAGCTGCATCAGACCATGCTGCGAAGAGCAATTGCACTACTTGCAAGATGGATGTTTGCATACAATGTGACAGCACAGCTCTACAGAAAGATGACACCACAGCACAGTAAGCCAATATGATGACCACGACAAGCACTTATCAACCCTAGCATTACATAAAGCGTTCTGGTGGTAGCCCCAACTCTATAAATATATTAGGAAACTGCAAACTCAAGTGAGAAGAGTCAAATCTAGAAGATCACACAATTCTGGAACACAAAAGCAAGAATAACAGGTATCCCTTCAGAATGTAATATAGCCAGAAAGAAAAAACATTGAGAAAAAGTCTGAAGCAGTGCTCTGAAGCAGTCACTGCACCTGTACTAATAGCCACCACATGCACCTGCCAGTGATCAAGAGCAACAGTACCTTTACAAGGTAGCCTGGGCACAGCAGCACCTTCCTTACAAAACTGCAAAAGCATTCTTAATTTAAAAATTTTCATAGAATTGCATTTTTATGTTTTCTAATCCAGTACAGCCAAAATTTTTTAAGTGATGGCCCCCATGAGAGTAAAGTCTTAAATGTTCTAGAGCCAAGTATCCACGAGACCTCTACGGGGAATGGCAGCGCCTAGGTGTGCTAATGCCGATACAGCAATGCCACGAGCCTCAGGTGCATTTTGCCATGGTGTTGCGACATTCCATTGCTTATGTGTGCGAGCTCCACGATATGACATTATGCGCTATGTACAAACAGCCATGAGTAGCGGACAGATAATGCCACACACTCACAATCTATCACTACAGAGAATAATTTTGCACGAAGTACGTCTGGACACCCACTGGACAGCAGTGGGCAAATTGAAGACAATAAAAACAAGGAAATATAGAGTGCTACTAAGTAGTGGTGAAGGAGCATTGCCCTTTGTCATATCTCCCGTTGCCAGAACCCTGAAGTAATGTCTTCACCCTTCTTGAAAAAAGTGCGGGACGATAGTAGGTCATGTAACTGTGCCTCCTTCCCCACAATATTTACAAGCAAGCACCGAGAACAAGGATATCACAAACGCGCAGCTATTGGAGAACGTAATTCATGTGCTCAAAAGGCTGTCATGTGAATTAAGTCATAACGCACCGCATAACGACAACAACAAAAAAGAGGACATTTTTTCACCTTCGAAAACGGTGCCTGGTGCAAAACCATCACGAACACAATCCCCATGGTGCCACACATGAGCATACTTCTCAATGATGTGTTGAACCTTTAAAGTAAATTAAGTTGCACTAGCTATACTTGTTGTGATGACATGGATCAGAAAACCACTCAAATTCAGAAGCATAAATGAGAAACGACTGTATTGTGGACGCCTACCGTGTAACCTTGCATTTTCACAATTCATCCTGAAGAAACATACCGATAGAGTTCACGCTTAAAATAGTCTCTGACATGTATTAATGGTTTCTGAAATGTACTTTCAAAAGCAGTCTATGTACAAGTGCAGAGAAAACACGAAAACTTCTCTGCGTGCACTACTGTTGTAGAACAGACAGTGTGTTTGAGCATTTAGAACAGTTTTCTTCGCATTGGACAATATGAGCCCGATTTAAGTCCAGCTATGAGTGGCTATAGCATCAGGCCGCAGATATCTTCCCTACATTACGTATGTCCTCGGTTCTTGACAGAGTTTTATGCAGCGCCATGTCAAAGCCTATTTATCATGCAACATGGCAGAATTGAAGTCTGTTGGTATCGAGCAGTACAAGGCTTAACAATGATAGACATAAGCCCTTCTCATCAAGCCAAAATTATTACCTTGCTAGGCATGTGTACGAGTCCATTTCTTTGACAGATGTACACTAATTACCGAACGCTTTAGAGGGCAGCAACAAAAATATTTATGTATTTCACTGTGTCTTAAAAGCTCCTATTCACTTCAAACTGTTTGTTGATAATAACGAAAAAAACTGAACGATAACAAATGAAATAATAAAAGAAGTTACAAGCATTTATAAAACTTTACTGGAATGGTAAGTTTTTGCAAAGGTTTCATTTCGAGGTCTCATGAGTAGTGCCAGTTCATGCATCTAGTACTTTGCACAATGTTCCATCACAAGGAAGATTCGCTTATTGCTGTGGGCATGAATATCTCTTGCCATGAGTTAACTCACCTTTCACAAACGAAGCCCCTGCAATGGTCATCTCCCCCTGCACTAGTTGAAAAGAAAGTTCACTCTGCAGTCACTCAGTGGACTGTGGCTCAAGTCACTGTGAATGCACAATGAGAATGCCGCTACTGCACCATATCTGTGAGTGTTCTGAATCACCGAGAGTGAGCAAGGAAGAGCACATTCACAGTGTGCTTTCAAAAGCAATTCATTAGTGACAATGACAATGTTCCATGCAGCAGAACGTCCCTAAATCCTGTCCACAGGCGTGCTCGTTCAAATGCAATCAAACCTTCACATAATGAAACGAATATAGTGAATGATTGGGTATGATGGAAGTAAAATAGAAAAGGTTTTTCACTGGTATCACTGTATAGTGACTATATGCTTATAACGAATATCGAATGCAGCAAAGGTATTTTCGTGTGATTCAATTTCGTTATACTAAGGTTCAACTTTAGTTTGTTTTATATAGTACATGCGTACTTCGTGCTTGCAATTTTTCACATCACAAGCTTTTCACATAGCCACACGAAGCAGAAGCCTCCGTACTACACGCACCTCCATTTTTGGAATGTACATAGCAAATTACATTCACCGAAACGCTGGCTATACTGAACAGCAGTTCAGCGGGTGTTTATCATGATGAAAGAACAAAGCTGAAATGTCCTACACCTCCTACCTCCTAACACACTGATCAAGACCTACACGAGCCAGTTTAGCAGTAAGTTTGTGATCTTACGACGCATCCATAGCATCACTGATAATTTCTGTGTTATGCCAGATGCAAGAAGAACTTAAAGCAATGAGCAGAGATAAAAACTATGTGCAAGTTGCACTGTGAATGTGCTAGTGTTTCTGGCAAACAGCCATGCATATTCTTGCTGCATAATGGAACAGGATGGCTGCTAAAATTGCTTATTGCTCTCTGGATGAATAGTGCCAACCTTATGTTGCACCTTAGTCAACTGAAGTGTTTCTGAGCGATCTGCTTCCCTGTGTGTCACCCTAAACAACTGCAATGTAAAAAAAAACCTGACATGGAAACTTTCGCATCCATTTATCACCCTGGAGCACTGACATGTGAGCATTTAATCATACTACTGCCTTGGGCAAAGCATACTACAGCAAGCTGCACCAGGGACCATATCATTTAAGGATTTTCTTCGTACAATTCTGTTCAACTATGAGCTGTCCCGATCCTGGTAGTGGAAAGCACAGTGGAAAAAAACGTGACAGAAAAAAATTGTGACACGATCGTCCAGAAAGGTAGAATTTTGAGGCCACTATCAGTGCACATTCAAAATTCAAAGCACCCTGTGATATACAGTACAGCACAGCTTTGGTTCTGAGTATCGATTATGTATCAACTAGTAATTTGACGTAGTAGTTCTGCGGAAAACCCGCAAGGTGGAGACAAGTAATGAATTAAGGGAAAATCAGACATCCACCTGTTCGTAGCAGTTGCTACAAAGGAAACCCATACGGGTTCCTCGAAAGAAAAGTCTCATAGTTGAAGAAAAATTCGTCCTGGTCCGGGACCAGGACCAAGACGAATTTTTCCTAAACTATGAGGCTTTTCTTTCAAGGAACCCGTATGGGTTTCCTTTGTAGCAACTGCTACGAACAGGTGGATGTCTGATTTTCCCTTTATTCATCAACTAGTAACATTGCATTTCAGCCCTGAATTCCCGGAAAGATCTTGCCTCTGTCATTGGGAGATGAAATTTCCAAGCTCGTTTCATCGTAAAATTACTGCAGACCAACAGCTGACAAAGACAAGCCTGAAATGAAAATGAAACATGGAGGAGAACCTGCGAGACCAATCAACATATTCCAGCGATGTCCCATCGTGTGTTCTCACTTATGCTTTAACTCGGCTCAACCTGATGGTTGTAATGCTTATTCGTATCAACTTGATCAGTTTTTTAGAAGTATACACAGACGAAATGCTGAAATGACCTCTTCGATAACATCTTATTTAACTCTCCAGTTTACATTCTGGTACGGCAAGATAAGGCAGTGTCTGCAATGTGTGAACATTATGTACAAAGTTAAGGTTACTTAAAAAGCTACACGGAGCATTGAATTACTGTCTCTGTTGCAGCAGTGCCTGTTATCTTTCCTAACCTGTGAGCAAAGTGTTCTAAACATGTATGGGTGATGGGTAGGCAACCCATCATGAACGTACCACAGGACGGAAGACACAGAGGAATCAGAAAGAGACCAAAAAAAAAAAGAGAAGGAAACTGGATAAGGAATGCTAGCCCAGTAAGCAGCTAGCCTAACCATAGAGCTTAAGTGGTGTCAGCTACAGTCAAGTAGAAGCACGAGAGTGAGCCAACTGCCATGTGATGAAGAAAGTGCCACTGAAGGTTAAAAAGAAGATCGGTTGCCACCAACTTTAGAATATGTGCAACTCATTGTAACATGCTATAAGGTGGTCCATCAACTCTGATATGCTCCCATTTTTAGACCATTTTTACTTTGGCAGTTCATAAAACAGCTTAAATGTTAGCTAATTTCCATCTCAAGTACTTACATGATTACATCTAAAGATCAAGCATGGTAAGCATGCATTCATGCTGTGCGCTAAAGGTATTTTGCAACTTTAACACAATAAATGTATCTCAGCAAGCAAGCCATGGTCTATTATAAGTAAGTTGTATATCATAGGTGGCAGGAGACTGGGTGGACACTTAGTATTGACTGCCTTCCTATTCCCTGTGGCAGCAAATGCTGACGCAAGACGTCAATAACAGTGCACAAGATCAAAGAGGCGAGTAACTGTAATGTAGTGCTCTTGAAAGTCAACAGAGCACTCTTGAACGTTTTAGAACTTGCGTGAGCAGCTGAAGTTGCCTGAGTACAGGCTGCTGTAATGCTGTAGTTGTCACTGAAAGCTAGACTAGTTGGAAATACAATATTATTTAACCTTAAAGAAGAAGTAAAATAAGAGTAAAAGACGGAGGAAGACAAAAGGAGAGAAAGCAACAGTAGGGCACCTATACAAATGTTGGCTTCTGGCAAGAAATCATTGCATCTCTTCTTGAGAGCCTCGTCAAAGATGTCCAGTCCGGTATATGAGGAACCAATGCTCCCACTCGACTGTTAGGTGTGCACAGCGCCTTATGTGCCCCTACAAATTCCAGTGTTCCTTCTGTCCTGTTGCTTTCTATCCTACTGCCTTCATTCCTCTTTTACAGTAAGAGCTCAAACATTTTCTGAATAACGCTGTGATGCTCTTTGCTCTCAATACGTTAGCTTCACGCATACTAGATAAAAAAGGCGAAGGAAATTTCTTCTCTGCGCTAATGAGCTAAAGAACCGTATCTACATTTAGTGCAGCGCTGTACTGTGCGGCATGAAGAACCGTGTGAAGCATGGCTGCTAAAATTTCGTGTTTTTTCAGAATCCTCCTCCATTTACACTTGCATTGCTATAACACAGGTCAAATGGTCACAGGTCACAGGTGGGCAGGTCAAATAATTTATGTACGGGGTTTTACGTGCCAAAACCATGATTTCATTATAAGGCAAGCCGTAGTGGGGGGCTCCAGATTAAGGTTGACCCCCAAAGTACTTTAGGTACACCTAAACCAAGTAAACGAGTGATTTTGCATTCAGACCCCATCGAATTGCAGCTGCCACGGCCTGGATCGAACCCGCGACCTCGAGCTCAGCAATGCAACATGACGGGCATATGTGTGCGTGCACACTAATATGAGCAGTATGCTGAAGTACATTGCTTGATCTCCCAATCTATCCTCAAACATTCACGACTTCTCTTCAAATGGCAGTATGTTGTGACGCAGTTGAATGTCACTGCAACAAACTGCAATGGCAGTGACAGTACAGAGTTTGTTTGGCCATGTATATTTATCCATGCTTCATTGATAAAACAAAACTAAACACTTTACAGGATGTGCTTACTACAGCTCACTTGATGTCTCATTCGGGTCCAAAAGAACTGTATTGATTAATGTGTTGGAGTGAATTAGTTTAATGTTTACAGGCTGGTTTTGATAATTTGTAAACATCACAATCTCCCAACATTAAAATGTGGATGCCCACATTTGTGCATCCAATGAACAGGGTGCCAAAGGCTTCAGTTTAATGGATGGTGTCTTAGGCGACGTTGGTGACCTGGAGGGCATTGCTAATAGCCTGAATCAGTGAAGTTCGTTTTTGCAGTAGCATCAATGATTTTAGAGGGCTTCGACAGTTCACTGTACAAAAAAATCAAATAAGAAAAGCTAAAATTGCTAAAGCTAAAGTTTGGCAACGATGAAGCTGCATAGTCAGAAAGCTTCTAGCAGATTAACTTGCAACAATTTCTGTACGAACTTCTAAATAGCAATGAAATCTCATGAAGACGTTTTTGTTCCAGACGCAGGTTCACTATGAGGACATTTAGTCTCGGCAGGTTACTTGTTTTCCATGGCAGGGCACTCCTTACAAAACATGACAGCTGGCATTAACATAAAATTACTAAACCTCCTAATGCCTATTCAACGAGGACTGTTGCAAGAAAGCAACTGCAGGTGAGCATCTCCAGCTGTGAAACAGCTCGCTGTTGGTTAATTGCTATCAACCATCTATTTTCCAAGGAATTTGTCAATCATGTGTCAATTTAAGGGATTATTGCAGTGGCTAGATGAGCAGACTAAAAAAAAAATGTAGCTAATCATGAAAACTAGCTTATACTCGCCGTGCATCTATTTTGAATTTCGTTTCTTGAGTTAAGTGACGACTGTGGGGTGCTCAGGGCAGTGATGGATTCGCTTTTGCACCAACTGTGAGTTGTGGCTGATGCAGCATCAGACCATAATTCATTCGCTGTAATGGCATCTGAAAACAAAAACATAGCCCTTAAAGCTAATGTTTGACAGTAACTTTCCAGGTACTGCCTTGGGTAACATATTTCAGCCTTGTCTGCATGACAAGCTTGCTGTTAAGACTGAGGCATGCCATCTCGAAAGTTGTGACTGGATACAGAGCATAGAAGTTGTGAGTAGCTGGCCTTGCACAAATGTTTGCTTCTTTGTCAAAAAATCTGTCACTTATCCTTTGGCCATAGAGGGAAGGAACAGACATGTGCGGATGGTTCACCGCTAAAGGAAGCCATAGGTTAGTATTTTACCATCAATTATTGCTTAGACATGACATAAAGGCCCAGACAGTAAATTTTTAAGTATAAACGTATATACAAATGATAATATTAGTCACCTATTTCTGATGAAGGCGAAGAAATGTTCTGTTTACATAGGCCTTAATAGCGGTCAGGTATTTTATTCAACCGTGGATCGTACTGTCCACCATGAGCAGGTAGCCCGTAATGCTTAGTGCATTTGTGCAGTTAACCTGGCGACCAGTGACAACTGCCCCATCTTCTGGACCAATCCATCTGGAAGTTAAATGCTTACGCAGAACGCGATGCAAATACCACTACCAAAGTAGTGGCCTTGACTCTCGATGTCCACACTGTCGTGTAAAGTGGGACATGAGTGATTTAATTGTGACTTGCATGCTTCATTTGTCTTATTAAATGCCTATGTGTCATACATGTCACCACAGCATTGCAAAGGAGTCATCATTCACAATAGTCAACTGCATGCTTCAGGGCTAAAAGAAAATCATGCCATGTTAAGAACATGCCTCAGCTATGCATTTAAAACAAACTATTTTTGGGCTGCATATCCACATGTACATAATAAAGATAGCAAAAACTGCCATAAAATCTCACAATAAGAACTTTTTCCTGAGTTTTAGTACTTGAAACTGTATTTCATAGTATGTCTATGTGCTAGAAGTTTTCAAAGTGTCTGTTTGCTTTTATATGTTCAAGAAAAGTAAGTGTTATAAGCTGTACGATATTAGGATGTTGGCATGCTTAATTTGCATCATGTACTATATATATAACTACATTACCAGAATTTGACTCTTCAGATGTTTCTTAGTCATATTATCTGTATTCATTTTTGTTTCCCTAAATATGTAAGTTGTGTTGTATTCTAGTTCTCATTATGTGTAATATTTTACAGTATTCCGCCTACATTTTCTTCCAAGAGATTACTGCACGCTTGGATCAAACGTCAAAGTAGCATGATTAGCCAGAGGTGACAATGACAACATTCGCAGTGGCTCAGGAACCAACCAAACAGCATATAGGGTATCTTTTTTTTTCTTTTTAGCATACTGGTAAGGTTTGTGCGAAATTCTTTTTGATGTCGTTTCTTCTTTCTTGCCCCACCGTCTCCTAGCGCATGCATTTCCTCCTCACCCTCTTTCGTTGCAGAGCACTGGGCTTTTGAAATGAGCGACACGAGCCAGGACATACCGTCATCAAGCTATTTCAGCGCTTTCTTAGTCTTTAACCCGTTTTTTGTAGCCTTCTGTCAAGTGTCACATGCTCTGATGCAAAGCTTGAAAAGCATTAGGTTGGCAGCAGGCCCTTTTCAATTTCGTCTTTGCAAGACGAATGGCAATGCTTCTGAATAACCTGAAGCTGGTGTGAGTGTATGTATATGCCTTAACAACACATGACTCAATGCGTGGTCACTCGTTGTTCACACAACAATGAAAAATGTTCTCATGATGGTAGCAGCAGGACGAGATTTCTAAGCACATTTGATAAGATAAATTTTTTTAGTGCTCTTTCTGGCAACTTTTCTGCAAGAGCTACATGCAGCGGCTTCTTTAGCTGCCCTTGTTCCAGCTCAAACGTCTCTGATCTGTGGTCCACATGTTGGTCCAGCCAGCAATGTCAGAAATAACAGCATCTAAAGTATTATCAACAGGAAACTGACTGTACCTGGCTTTCTACTAAAATGCCTTGTTCGAAGATGTTTGCACTGCTGCGAACAATACACATTCTGCTTCCTCTCACTGTTTCCGTCGGGCATCGTTCGAGACGCCCCACCTATCACCAGCGCGGCAGGTGCTGTCTCGCGAGCGCCATCCTCTCACAGTGCAAGGCAATAAATCAGTGCTGCACAGCGAGGCAGGCCGAGACCATCGCAAGGACAAGCATCACTGCACTCGTTGACACGACTGGCGTCGCGGCCGAGCAGAGACTTGAGCCATAGTAGTAGTTGTCGCAGTGGTGCCCGATGAATTCTAGCGTCTGCTGTATGATGCTCTCGACGAGGGCGTTGCGATCTGTGCTGCACTTGACCTGGACGGCTGTGCGGACACAGTGGGCATACTCTCCGAAGGCGCTGCATAAGTAACAGGAATAAAAAAATATAGATGCGTCGGTAGAAAAGCAAAGTGCTTCTATACAGCGTTTAATATCTATGTACTTATTTTCACTGATGATGTAACAATGTTGCTGATGTTGAAAATGAAGCGATTTGTCCTCTTTTTTGCTACTCTGAACTTTATGCACCCTCCCACCCCTGTTTTCTGTAGTGTCATATGTATTACTTGGACCAAATATATTCAGAAACCTCAGGTACCCTTGCATCCAAAATTAATGCACCACACCCCTAGCTTTGACCTCTAGTTTTGTATGCATCTGCTAGCAAAGATGTTATTCTTTTCAGTTGAGGCTGCTTGTGAGGCATTTGACTATGCCTTAGACTAGAATGAGCAGTGGCTGTAGCTTCGTCAAATGATGCACACTCACAGTTTAAAAAATGCTTGGATGTCTGTTCAATTTCGCTCATGACAGTACATTCTTTTCAAGAGTACAAAGTTTGGAAACTGGACAAAAGCAATGAAAGCGAACAGAGAGGATATCCATGTCCAGTTTTCAAGCTGTAATTGTAATTAGCTGGAGTGTCAACTAGCACATTCCGATTCCCCCCCCCCCTTCTGTAGTGCACGTGCAAAGGAGGTGTTTCTTGTTATGCGCAAATTGTGTCTTGTTACGTGTCCTCACGGCAATTCCGGACGCAGTTCTGTGAAACAACCATGGACTTCAATACAAAGAACATTAATTACAAAACATGCAAAATAATATTGCTCTTGAAGACCTATATTGTGCCAATAAATGTGAGACACTGTCAACATGATGGCTGTAGCAGTTTCACCTGCGCATATTTTTGCACTTTTTACCAATCTTTCGGATGGTTACAAATAGGTACGTAGCCTATTTGCAGTGGCATTTTATACATGTGACAATACAGTATCACAGTCTTTTGTTAGTCTTAACTCGTACCTCACTGAAATATGTTGCATAAATCCTGACACACGTAAATAACTACAAATGAGCAAACACAATACACCAGTATGTAAGGGTAGCACCCATAGAAGCTTGCATTGTTTGTGCTGTAACCTCACAAGTTCTTGTTCTTGAAGCTCAACACAAGCGAGCTGATGTCATGGAGATGCCTAATCCCGGTTACATAAGGCTAGCTGCATAAAACTTAACATTGGCTAAATCGGCTATAATTGAGCAGTACGTATTTACTAAGTTGCAGGGATGTTAATTGCCTAAATTTCGTATAATCTACAAGGATGATAATTTTCTTATTAACTACTTTTAAGTAATTACCACAGCAGACAACACATGGACCTTGCGGTTGGCAGATGTGATGCAAATCCCAGAAACTAGCCTTTGAGGTTTTCAGCACACCCATGGGCCGCCTAATCTTGGGGGTCACGCTGAGGAACTGCACTGGTTCTCACGCATGTCATTCATGATGTCATGTCATTCGTGTCACATTATGTTATTTGAGATATTACATGTCATGTCACATGTCTTATGGAAGTGGCGGCTTGAGATGTTGAGGCATTGACGGCTACAAAAAGATGGCGTTGTGTCGGCGAACTTGGCCTTCTCCGCAATGCAATGAAAAATTTGATGTCATTTTAGACCGTGTGAATGGGTTCGGTGAGTAGTGGTGCGAACGAAGAAAGGAAAAGGTATGCACAACTTTGCTCCCCTTGGGAGCATATACAGGGACACTAGCTTGGTCGACTCGGTTAAAGTTAGCTAAGGTTAAAGGCCCGAATATAGTCCGGCGTTACCAGCATGCCAGGCAGTGGCCGGCGAAGTCAAATGCGCCATGCTGGCAACACTAAGACTGATAAAGTTTTGTCCTCTGTATTGGCTCGCAGCAGTGCAGCGATCAGTTCCCGCTGCACAAGCGCACAAGTGCGCAGTGAGTGAGAGCTTTGTTGTTTGTTCACGGCACAAATCTGGCATGCTTGCCTCAGTGAAACTGAACTGTAGGCTAGCATACTGCTGGCCAGCCAAGTCAGCATGCGATGCACTCTGTCTCTGTTCCAGCGGCTCCGGTGCGAGATAGGACACGATCTATACAGCAGCACTTCCAATTTTTGCAGACGTAGCATAACTCCCCTGTGCGTGGATCGCGTTTGCGTTACGTTGGACTATATCTGTGCCTTTAGCTTGGTCACAGGAATGCACAATTCATCTCCAAGAGGAGACGGAACACATCGAGGCTCTGCTCGCTCAACGCAGACAGCCAGACACGCCAAAACGGCTTGACTTGGAGAAGAATTCTTTGCAATAAGAGAACATCATGGGGGTGTAACGACACAGACACAGCAGCCGAAGCAGTGAGCGTGGTGTACGAACTCTGTGGCTAGAGGACGTGTGGTACCTGTTCGTTGATACACGGGAATGGTACTAGCAAGAGAAGCAGACGACATGGGCACTGGTTCTCAACAGTCTAAATCACATGTCACTTCCGACGAGTGACAATGTCAGCATGCTTTTATTTTTTCAGTTTTTGTATGAAAGATGCGACGCACCCACTTGCATTTCAAGTGTAAAATTTTCCACAGAGGCTATTGTACATTTATTTATTTATTTATTTTACAAGTACTGCCAGCCTTGTTACCAGGCCTTAGGCATCAAATTATAAAATTATCAAGTACATCAAGTACATCAAATTATCTGGAACTAGGCTTTTTACGCGATCAAAAATTTCGTTGCAGTGGGCCTTTAAGATGAAATAAATGATGACAAAACACTGACCAGCAGTGCCTAGTCTTGTACTCTTCCTCGGACAGCTGCAGCCCTGTGGACTTGCGGCTGGACGACTGCTTTCGGTTGCTAAGGCCGGCTGTGGCCTTGTTGTGTCTGTCAGAGCACCGTTGCATGTCGCTCTTCACGAGGCTCATACAGGTTGCCTGGTTGATTGCTGCTAAGGAAAAGGTCAACAGGGTGTATTAGCCAATGCCATGGCACTTCTTTTAATAATTTATGTTTGATTCTCAAGACGTTTACTTAGCAGACGCTAAAGAATAAAATTATAGACGTGCCGAATAAAAGTAAAGTCACCACTGGAGTTCAAGTACGAAGTGTAAGAATGTTCTAGATGTTCCAGGGGATAAAAAGGTGGACCGATGTCACAAGGGGCATTTTCAATCCCGACGGAACCCAATCAGGATCAAGTTTGTCGATTTCCACTGGATCCATTGCATTGGTATGGAAGGGAGCCAATTGCAATAGAGAAATTGAATGCAGATGGGGCGCAGTTGCGATCGAAAGTGCCCTGTGTAACTAGGGTATAAATATCAAAGCCAAAGTGTTCATGATGGCTATGCTACTGAATCTGCATATCTTTACGAAGCTGAAACAGTTCTTGTAAAGGCACCTGACACTTCGACATTTAATTAAAAATATATGGATGAATAGTATGTGCAAATGTTGATGGGAGAAGGGCGAAGATTAAAGTGGCATCTAGACAACATTTCCAGTAATGCATGTAGAAGGCAAGCTAAAAGAAACATGGACAAGAAAAACACAAACACAGAAGTATGAACAAAAACACTTTCTATAATTAATAACAAGAGAGTGCCATTTAACACTAACAGCAGAACCTTGTTACACTGAACTAACATATGACATAAAAATACCTTCATTTTATCCAAAATTCATTATATGCATACTGACAAATGTACTAATTTGTCTTTTTCTGGCGACCATTCACCTCTTGCTAAGAAATGATACAAAGTTGTCACTCAGCACAAAACCCACATTCCTGTATAAGAACTTTCTCTAACGTGATTGTCAATTCTATTTGTTTTCTATGTTGTTGCCAAACAATGTGTAGTCAGATTGCTTATGCCATGGAAATAGTATTGTAAATTCTATGCACACAAGCACTAGTGATAATGCTGGAAGCTCTGACGAGTCATGTATAAATAGCCGACGCGCTTGACCCGCTGATCATATTTTGATAGTGGACGACTGTGCTCACTGCTTTTGATGCGCTTGATTGTTACTCATTTAACTGGGCACATGTTCACACAATAAAGAGTTAGTTTCATGACTCACAGCTTTTTTTCAACTGTCTGGTCCTTCCCCGTCCCTATGATGTGACAATATATTTGTTGCCCAGCAATATGGGAGAGAAACATTTTATATTTACTTTTGGTCTAAATATTGTGGGGACATGAATGCAGACAATATCGTCAAGAAGACAGTTCCACATTTAAATGAGGTGCATCAAGGCACATGAATTGAAGGCAAGAGAGAGGCCAGAAAAGTATGTTTAGGTTCATTGAATGTATAAACGACATGAGGTATGAGAAGGCCGAGAAAGAGGGAGGATGGTTACATGTTCACTAGAAGATGGTTTAGGAAACACCCAAAGGAGGACTATGACTCTGCGTGATTCTAAGGCACGGAAGAACAACAATGATCTGATTCATGCAAAACTTGTGACTGTGTGATTGCGATCTTTTTTCTTGCGAAACATGGTGTGCTGCGCACAGTACGTTTAAGATATCCAAGTGTACCCGGTGCCTTCACAGTAATTTTATCTATGTGAGTGTCTCACATTAGCCTTGTTGTGAGATATACCCCGAGGTACTTATAGTATTTGGCATGACAGATGTGAATGTTATTAGGCGAGTAAATGTAGCCTGAAATGGACTGTTTAAGGGTAAATATCATAAGTGCTAAATGACATTTGCCTGGGCGAATGTCAATTTGTTACTGTATTTTTTGTCATGCATTTGTAGTTCTTCTTTATAATATTTCTTAAGATTTATTTCATTCACGGCAGCTGCGCTGCAGTCCCGCTGCAGTACATGTCTCCATACATAACTCGTTTCGACAGTTGCAATAAGTTGTGTAACTGTATTGATTCAATACTAAATGCATTACCACTGACAGACACTGCGAGACGGGTTCTGCCGATTTCTTTTTCGCTGCACAAAAAATCTAGGGACAACAATATTTGTAGGCTGCAGTTTTATTATTTCCTTTGCATGTAGTTGTGTTTTCAATGTGACTTTGCGGAGGGCACTACTACAGCAGTGCATGCAGTTGACTTTTGTTTGGGCACAAGAATTCTCATCAGTACAGCAGTACGAAAATCTAAATACAACAGCGAAATTTAGCTTACAAGGTTCCACTTTCCCACTGTATAGCACTGGCTTGGTGCCTTCAGATCTTGTACCGCACGAGAACGTGCAGCATAAACAACATTTGTAGATGAACGTGCGGCTTACCAAATAAAAACATGACTTCATGCTCCGGGTGCAATCATGTAATAACTTTACACAGCTACAACACAACATAGTCTCAGATGGGCTCTATCAAGAAAGAGTAAGTGGGGAAGAGGTGTGCAGATCCTCTCATCACAAATTTCATGCATTTTGAACAAAGAGCATTGAAGAAAATATGGGGTATTGCTTTTTTGGTCACTCTTGTATAGAGTTGTGGCAAAATCTGTAAAACAAAGGTTGTAAAGTTTGTGCACAATGGTTCAAGAGCCAGCGCTTTCCAGCAGGCAACAACCTGAGCAGTACCAAGACATTAGTGAAATCAGTCAAGTCATAGAGTTGCACTCAAACTGACAGCAAGAGAACTATTTCTACAAAGGAAATAGTTGGTAGAACCTTTACAGAAAGGATAGCAAACATCTTTAGGTGCATATCCTGTTTTAAGGTTCAGTCTGTGTCTGCACATAATAAGGTGCACCAGGCTGCATAAACTGCACCACTTCTTGCAGCTTAGCCATCCACCCTGAGTGCACCTATGCAAAACACTTCTTCATTGGGTTTGGTTCGTAGTTGCATTCACAACAGCTTATTCAGCACCAACTATAACAGCTGCCATTGATATATTTAATGTCTACGGTTGTGAAGAAAACTTAGACCTCTCATTTTTCCATTGTCGTCGATTTGACAAAGGCAATCAATGTCCAATGTATTGCAGCAATTAGCCAATATGCACTGACTGTACAGGTGCCAGTGAAGCATGGTGCCCTCAATGATCAGCTTAGAGGGCAGTGATGACGCTTTTGAGCTTTTCGACAACAACTGGCTCATTGCATGGTGCTGTCTGTGTACGTGCACACATTCAACCCCTTCCTTTTTCACTTATATCCATTTCCCTCCCCCAACATAAAGTAGCTAACTAGACGTTCCTTTGGCTAAATCTATACTCTCTTCCTCTCTTTTCCCTGCGAGTCTGAGTGTGTTAAGAGTGCAACGTCTCCTGAACAGTGCTCACCTGGAGTGGGCACGCTCTCGATGCGGAGCGGCTGTCGGTAATCATCGCTGCACATCCAGGACAGTGTCGGCTCCCGGTCATACAGGAACAGGCCCAGGAACTCAACTCCCTCCTTGTTGCACATCAAACTGGTGGCCCGCCGCATGCACCTTTGGTAGTTCATGTACCGCCTGCAAAGCCGCAAAGACATTTCGTCGTTTTTCCAGATACTGCAGTGCGCCATGACCAAAAGCTTGTCATGTGTAATGATGCGTCATTTAGACAGATAAAAGGGCCCTATGCACGAAGAAAACACTCGGCTGAACTTACATGGAAAATACGTTTTACCACTACATCTCTTGCGAAATGCTGACAATTAAATGTGGATGTGACACAACTATATATATTCATCAAGTTGTAAGCAATATATTACACTGCATTCTGGACCCCAGTGGAAACAATTCTTCCACGGGACATCCGAATTATGTCCCAATACCCATGCATCATTTCAAATACAAAGAGGACATCTGGTGGACGCCCAGTTTCAGATATCCTATTAGATCTGCCAAGGATCTTGCACATGTGCCTCTTTCGGATACCCTACCACGAATGCCCCAAGATTATCCCACATGGACCTTTTCTGACATACACGTGAATATTTGTTCCCCAATTAAGGTTCTGCCTTTGAGTTTACTGGTAGCAGAATTATGGAATGGAAGGAGCAGGACCGGGCCTTCCAGCGCAGCAAGAAGCTAATCACCAAGGCTCCAGTGCTGGTGCACTTCGATCCTGCCAAGCCTGTTCTTACTGTAGATGCGTCGCCGTACATTGTGGGAGCCGTCCTGGCACACCGGGACAAAAATGGACAGAAACGCCCTGTGTCGTTTGCTTCTCGACGGCTTCATGCTGCAGAGCAACGTTACAGCCAGCTGGACAAGGAAGGTTTGGCCCTCATGTTCGGTGTCGAACGCTTCCACCAGTACCTGTGGGGCCGGAAGTTCGAGGCGGTCACGGACCACAAGCCGCTGTTGGGGCTGCTGGGGCCTGACAAGGCAGTTCCTGTGCAGGCATCACCTCGACTGGTACGGTGGTCCTTGAGGCTGGCAGCTTACAGTTACCAGCTGGTTTACCGTCCAGGAAAGGACCTGGGACCTGCTGATGCCCTGAGCCGTCTGCCTCTGCCAGAGGTGCCCGATGCTGTGCCAGAACCTGCTGAAGTGTTCATGCTGGAACACGCGTACCCGGAGGTGCTTTCTAGATCTGTGGTATCTCAAGCGACCAGCCAGGACCCAGTCCTGTCACAGGTGGTCAAGGCAGTGTCCCATGGAGAGGAATTGGTGCAGCAGGCCTACAGCCACAAGGCTGCTGAGCTGAGCTTGCAGCAGGGCTGCCTACTGTGGGGTTCGAAGGTGGTGATTCCACAAAGTCTCCAGTCCAGGGTTCCGCAGTTGCTGCACGCAGGTCATCCAGAGATAGAAAAGACCAAGATGGTGGCTCGGTCCCATGTTTGGTGACCTGGCCTAGACCAAGACATCGCTCACTTGGTGCAGAGCTGCCAAATCTGCCAGGAGCGTCAGCGAGCCTCGCGTCATGTGGAAATCACCCCCTGGCCCTTCCCACAGAGACCCTGGTGCCGCCTACATGCAGATTTTAGGGGACCTTTCAAGGGCCATTACTTCCTGGTGGTGGTGGATGCCTTCTCGAAGTGGGTGGAGGTTCTACCTATCACCACTCCATCAGCAAGCGCGACCATTGCAGCGCTACGACAGGTCTTCGCCGCCCAGAGGTTGCCGGATGTCATCGTGTCCGACAATGGTCCTGCTTTCGCCAGCGCAGAGTACCTGGCCTGGCTGACAAAGAACGGAATCCGCCGGATGATGGTTCCGCCGTACCACCCTGCTTCAAATGGTGCAGCCGAGCGGGTCGTGCAAACCATCAGGCAAGCTCAAGAAGAGCCAGACTGGGGACTTCCGTACGCAGATTGCGCGGATGCTGTTTCAGCACCGGACCACGCTCCACGACTCACTGGCTGTGCCCCCTGTGAGCTCCTGCTGGGTCGGATGGTCAAGACACACACGTCTTGCATCCGGACCTCCAATCCACAGTGCTCTTGAAGCAGCTGAAGCAGAAGCTGGCTGCTGACCAAGGATGCCGTCCCGGGCCTTTGCCAGGGTCGAGAGCTCCAGTTTTCGCCAGGAACTTCCGTCCTAGCCCACCCTGGTCTGCCGGACAGGTGGTGTCTCCTGCCAGCGCCTCATCGTTGCTCATCCGCACGCCGGCCATGTCAGGCCAGCACCCTCAACTGCCACTTCTGAGTTCCAGCCCGCAGGAGGACTAGCGGCAGCACCAGTCGCTTCCAGCAAAGCACCACCCACCTCGGAGGCAGCAACCGTAGCCAGTGGTGTGGCACCCGTTGAACCGGTGTCAAGCCCAGCACCACTCAGGAGGCCGACCACTACGGACCTTCTGGATAGAGCGAGGCTGGCTCAGGCAGCACCCGGTGTTGCCACACCTGACCCATCAACACCGGTGCCCGGGCAGAGTGCTCAACGGTGGAGGCCACCGGACCGTTACTCGCCTGGATAGCAGGCACCGTAGGCCCAGCTAGGGTGGAGGCAGATTCTCATATTTTGAACATGGACGTTTGTTTTTTATTTAACAAGCATACTGGGGGTAAGGGGGTGTAGCAAGCATGTGATGCCCCCTCAGGCATAACCTTGGTTCACCGCTAGACTCAGTGGCCTGCCAAGCTCGGCAGGCAACTTTGGTCACCGCACCGTAATAAACACCGACGAGCACGGCTGCTCAGCGGTCAGTCATCGTTCAGCACCACCACGCTGCGGAGCATCTGTCTATCAGAGGGTGCCTTTATCCCTCCCTTGTTCACGATCCCAGGTGGATCGTGACAGTATGTTTCCTTGCATGTTCGAATTAAAATCTGAAGTTATCATGTCTGCAGCTTGTGTATGCTTTGCACTTTACGAATTTTCTGGCAAGATTTACTTCAATTAGCTGAATAAGGCACTTGAACTTGGCAGAAGGCCTAGAAGAATAAGGAGCATATGGCGCACTTCTGCACACATGCCTGTGGGCTTAATGTGTGCACACAATGTATCTGTTCTTGATGCGTGGGCACTCCGCCCATTGCATCTGTCACACAGTGTGTGCTGCAACCGTAATTGACATTATGGCAAATACTGTTAAAAGGTGATGACAAATGTCCATAAAATGCATGCAGCATGTCCCCATAATTCTCCTTGTGGACATGCAAGGGATGTTTGCAGGACACAGAAAGTGCAGCCAACCAGTCATATGAGGGATGACCGCAGGACATATTTGACACATTTCTAGGATATCCATGCCCTTACAGTAGATATCTGTAGGATATACATAGGACGTCATTGTTGTCACCAGGATATATGTAAAAGTACCAAACAACCTCAGAAACTCAGCGTTTTCCATTTTTACGGCTACTACACATTAGTGGACACATATCCCAAATATGAAACGCACATGGTGTGGTAAGTTGCGTTCTTGCACTTCGCAAAGCTTGCCATGCAGCTGAACATAAATCATGAACTTCAGAAAATATAATAGCCATTAACAGTGATTACAAGCACTAGAGTTGTGACTATGCAAAGTGAGCACTGCATGCAATTATGAAATACCAAAAGATGTCAAAGTAAATCAATCTATGCTGGAAAGGAACAGCAATGTGCACAGCTTTCTTGTGTGATGAGAATTGTAGTTGTAATTTCTCTGTAAATAGTTTCACTGACACTAGGCTAAAAAAAGTCCTAGTTCATATGAAGATTTAGGCAATTTGTACCTTCTATCACAGCTGAGTGCTGAATTTTCACTGAAAGTAGACTCAGAAGTTCTTATATGATCGGCAAAGTTAAACTGCTAGCACACAAAGGAAAATAATGTGGATCTTGCATAAATGCCACTTTTCACAGTGCTGTCCCAAAGTCAACACTACAATGTCAATACCTTTAACTAAAACCAACTGATGTAAAATTACTGTACTGTTCTGCCATTTAGGTATTAATGTATTTCAGCCTTTAGGACTGACCAGCTTATCCTAATAGTTTACACATGTTAATACGTAAATGCCAACCACCCATTCATTCAGTGGTTCATTACATCAATGAGTGAATGAAATATATTTTACATGAAAAATTTCATTAAATCCCAGCCTTATGGCATTTTTATTCTTTTCAACATCTTTGTAATAACATTGCTTGCTAAGTGGCAACTGCTGTGTATGCTAGCATTTGATTACTGTAAATGGTTTTATTATGTTCTAGATGGTCATGTGAAAAACTATTTCAGAAAATGTTCAAATTTTTGAAATGATGGAGGATTACAGTAACCATCTAGTAAATATGCTTAAAAGATAAATTATCGACGGAAAATAAGTGCACAGGAAGACACACACGAACAGCCGAGAAAGATTTCTGTCGATCTGCAATGCACCATCTAGCCTATCTGTAGGTGTTGTTAAAGATAAATTATGTTATCCCCAGTACACCTGTTTTACTTGACAGTGACTTGTTGGCAAAATTTATACCATTAATATTTCTCTGGTAAAAGGAATAAGGTTCCTTACATACCAGGGCCAGTCCGTAGTGATCTTTCTTATTCTCATTTTATTTCATTCTTTGTAATTGGCTCTGTCACATTGGACTGACATCACCCAGACAGGCCACTCAGCATGACAGATAAGACATTACAAGAATTGAAAGATAACTATTACACAACACTACACCTGGTACTGTTATTCAGAGTATGGGTTCATATCTTTCTAAGGAGCCAATCTGCACCATAAAATATAAAAGTTAGTTGTGTGCTACCATAATTGCTTCCTAAACTACTGGAACATCCATTGAAAAATCCCAAATGCCTAACACTGTGTTTCACATAACTTCCAAACAAACTAACATAAAGAAAAATATGTTATTTGGCAGATCAGTTAGAAAAAAGGCATAATTGTCATTAGCCATGCTGAACAAGAATTTCTTTTTTTTTTTTGCACAGCACTTAGCAAATTATGCTCAGCTATGACACGTTTAAAAACATTTACTTTAGGCTGTAAGATTTACTTCAGGAACCAATAATGCCATATATAAAATGCCATATGAAATATTTCTGTAAGTATTTCTCACATTTTTATTTTTTTTTAGTTTCTCCACTTCCCTTGGGGCTATCTTTTGCATGGTTTTTCTTTTCAAGCTCAAAAAAAAACCAAAATATGAGATAGTACTGGCATTACCACTGACTTCCATGTGTATATTGCAGAGCTATAAAATGTGTTTTTTGAGAAATAAGCCAGCATTTGCCCAACGAAGCTAGCGGACATTGCACGCGGCAGCATAAATAAGACAGTCTAGCCAGCAACATCATTTACGTCATAGTGAAGGTTGAAAACCACTGCAGCTACAGCTGATAAGCCTTTAAGTCGAAAGCTGGCAAAGAAATCTGATAACCCTTACTCCCATACTTTCTCAGCCATCATGCACTTTGGAAATGCATGGAGAGCAGTGCGATCGAAGGCACAAAAGCCAATCAAGACATCACATTTTCTTTCTTTTTTTTTTTAGGGCAAAAGATTAGCCACGTAGGTTGCAAAATTGAAGACACAACTGCATCATGTAATAATGAACCCATCGTATAACAATTTTCAAACATAGCCTTTTCTCTTTTAAACATTCAAACATTGGCCAATTCTAAATAGCTAGGGACAGAAGACAGCTTACTCAATAGAAAAAGGACAGGTAGAACTAGAAAACATTTGTAGAGCAAGAAACATCTACAATTGCTCTAGACGACTGCAAATAATGTACCATTAGTCTCATCCAGCTTCAATCTACTGCCACGTTTCTTTTTGTTCCTAAAAGTTTTTTAACTTACTACAAACACCCTTTAATACCTTTTGAATCTGCTACTGCTTAAAAAGTGATACAGACATCACTTTTGCCCTTCTCTACAGTGCCACGATGCAGTGTTCATGAAGTATGCAGAAATGTGCATTTCCCACACAGCTCACCTGCACTGCTCTTCAGATGGGTACTTGCTGTTCAGTTGGTATTTCTTCATCTGCACATCATACTCATTGTTGCAGCGTTGAACTTCAGGCTTCTGAAAGCATGCACCATCCTTCCAGTGCTCTGCAGAGAGAAGGACAATGACGGTATGTTAGACACTGGTGTCGAAGCTTCAGCAGTTCAAAAATAGCTGATGCTGATGCACCAAGAAATATGCCAGAGTGGTGCAATCGTAATGTAGTGAACATGAATTTGATATCAGAAAACTGTAAATTGGTGGGTTCAACAAGGTTCCTGTGTGTATTATCAACATCTCTCCAAAATTTGTTGTTGGCTAGGGTCATTTCAAATAATGCCAAAAACAATGATGTAATGACAGTATTCATTCAATGGTTCCGATTTACACACACTCACATGTGAAGTGCATCTGGTGAAACCCTAGCAACAAAACTCCAGAAATGGCTTTTTCAATGAAATGAAACACACCAAAATGCCTGTGTACCTCTTTCCATCCAGGTTCACAACATGTAAGGTTCATCCTTACAATATAGTTTGTATAACATGTGTGAAACTGCGCATTTTCTATTTAAAAGACATGCAGAGAGAAATAATGCACTTATAAAGTGGTATTCTTGCAGTCATCTGTTGCAAATTTCTGTATGACATTTCCTAAAGTTTCACCAAACGTACACGTGTATAAAGTCACATCCCTCAATAGACTCAAATTTTTTTGTCCTCTATGGATGCTCTGCTAGCTGAACTAGTTGGATTTCTCAAACTAAAATACGTGAAAAAAATCGTA
Organism: Dermacentor andersoni; assembly: GCF_023375885.2. Classification (NCBI taxonomy): domain Eukaryota; kingdom Metazoa; phylum Arthropoda; class Arachnida; order Ixodida; family Ixodidae; genus Dermacentor; species Dermacentor andersoni. The sequence continues at coordinate 101,379,844 of NC_092822.1, forward strand.
AACTACGAGATACACGCCACCTACAGACATGATACGTCTAGGATTGTAATTTGACTATACGAGAAAATATAATTTTGTTATGTGAAAACTCAAAAGAAATCCCTCTTCCAGCGTTTCCACCATTCATAGACCGGCCACGGCGTCCGCCATTGCGCTCGCCGACGCGTGAGTATCTGGAAGGCCACGGAGCGGCGCGCCCGGTTCCTTGCAATGCCTCTAGATGGCACTCGCCTAAACCGCATCGCGGTCCACGCAAGAGGCCGCGTTTCTACCGGAAAGCCACCATTCGTGCATAGCGTTCACGGCCAGCGTTTCCCGGTAAACATTACGGTTACATACGCCCCAGTTGCCGGGAAACGTGAGAAGGAGTCATGGATATTTGAATGCTATCGCGTTCCACTCTCAAAGGCGAAGCTTAAGCGTCCTTCAGCTTCTTTAAACAGTACTCACCGAATTGAAAAGTGCTGCTCAGGAGCTCACTTGACATATGTAACTATATATATCGTGACCACATAAAGCCTACAGACAATGAAGCCAAGGAAAGCATCGGGGTTGTGGTTGAAATTGGAATGTAGAAAACAATGAAGAAAATGGAAATGAAAGTGGACGAAAAGATAACTTGTAGCCGGTGAGAGCCCAACCCACAACCTCCGCATTAGGCGTGCGTTGCACTACCAATTGTTCTACAGTGACAGCTATCAATTTGTCCACTAACTTGGCTATTTATAATTACCAGATATAGCCCTAGGAGTGTTAGCCAGCGCAACTCAGAGCCGCAGTGAGCGGATGTGGAACAACCTTCTTTTGCCCGAAGGCGTCTCGTAGCACGTGACGCCAAATTATTGTAGCTTTCATAAAAGTGAAGAAATGATAAATAAATGAAAATGAAAGCGCATGAAACAACTGGTCGTGGGTGGGATACGAGTTAACCCATGTCTTCCAGAGGCGTCAGTCGCCATCTTCGACACTTCCCTGGTCACACGCACACACACACACACACACGCACACACACACACACACACACACACACCTTGGCACAACTAATGCTAACGCATTATTAACAACCGTCGGCGTGTACAGACAAGTGAACGAGCTGGCACCACCGATGCTGGCTTCTACTGCGCGTTCTCGCCGAAGTCATACCGTCGTTTCAAGGCTCCGACGCAGGCTCCATTACTTGTTGTTCAGAACTCGGCGCACATGGGATGTCTACAGAGGTCGATAAGCTGCCAAGATAGCTGTGTCTGCCTTCACTATTTATAAAGAAGCTATGCGAAGTCGGCGAAACGGAAACCACTTCGCCCGGACTACTTTGCGTACTAGTACACGTGCACAAGCTCCACCTTCTTAGCTGTCGCCTCGTAGCCCCCCACTGACCATGCACTACGTGACCCCACTGGTTCCAGCCTCGGCGCACTTGCCTTTGACGGCGTCCCGGTCCTCGCACGTGGCGTACGCGTACTTTCGCGCCGAGCTGATGACCTGGGACTTCTCCTCCTTCTGCTCCAGGGGCAGGCACTGGGACGTGTAGTTGAGCAGGCAGTTGAGGTTCTGCCGGATGTACCTGCACGCACAAAGACAGACACACGGTGATCCAGAATGTCCGGGCTCGATGTGGACAGGACATTCTCCGCGTGCGTGTAAAGTGCAGGAGCAATATCGATCAGATATACCTGGCATATAATAGAGGTAGATAGATGTTTCGTACCCTCCGGCAGATGTTTTGTCCTCGAAGTGGGACATAGATAATCGGCTGTGCAAATATATTTTCAGTAGGTGCCCTTGCAGATGCATATTCAGACACATATACGGGGCACCTTTACAAAAAGGCACTCAAACAAAAATGAGGTTAAAGCACGGTAGCCAGCTTTAATGAACCTGTAAACAATATATTGCCAGTCATTACATTGTAGTCTTATTAACACGTGCGCGAGCACGTTGCATACGAAACGCTGTTTTGACGTATAATACAGAGGCTATGTCGCAAACAACTAGGTAATGCTTAAGTTATATTGATGAACTTTGCCAAGTAAAGGTTGCCCTACAATATTGAAGGATGTCTTGAGGCAGCGAACACGAAACAAGAGTCGGGAAACGACAGCCCAGTCCTCCGAATCAAATCAACAAAAGTGTCCATCCATGGCTATACTCGGAAGTAAATGACAAAGATAAAAACGCTACAGAATTCTACTTGTTAGCACCAAGCGCGATGCTGCCTATAGATATACCAGACAGGTAACAGTCGGTAACAACTAGTCGGTAACAACGGGAGGACGATAAGAACGCAACCAAATCGAGCGAGATGTCTTCTGCGGCGTCATGCTAACAGTAAGCTCAATGCCTGGCTCCACCGCACCCTGTGCCATTATCGGTTTTATATGGATGAAAACGCACATGACCTGCCGTGGTTGCTCAGTGGCTATGGTGTCGGGCTGCTGAGCACGAGGTCGCGGGATCGAATCCCGGCCACGGCGGCCGCATTTCGATGGGGGCGAAAACACACGTAGGCTTAGGTTTAAGTGCACGACGTTAAAGAACCCCAGGTGGTCGAAATTTCCGGAGTCTCCAACTACGGCGTGCCTCATAATCAGAAAGTGGTTTTGGCACGTAAAACCCCATAAATTAATTTTTGAAAACGCATATTATAATAACTGTTACTACGCCGTTACCTGCTCAGAAGCGATTCTCCTGTTTTGCTGCTGCACAGTTTTTTTATTGTTTCATATACGCTATGTTGAAGCACACCACTGTTGCTAACAATAAAAAAAAGAAAAGAAAGGCGTGTTCACTATTTTCGGCTTAGCTATGTTCAGCCAAAAAGAAGAAAAAGGGATGTGACAACATGTACTTTATACAAAAACTCCTCGCGGCAAGAACAGTCCAGAGACGCCAGCTTCAGAGTTTAATCATTTACAAGCAACCGCGCCGTTCCCACCCAAGAAGATAAACAACTAATCTTGTTTCGTCACCCCATCTTGAACTCTGGCTGTGTTTACGGCATTAAACCTTAAGTACATTACAGAAATTTCTGCATCAAGCAATTTGCAGTGACGGTAAAGTAAATATGCTCAGTGGATGAAATACGCGAGTGGGTTGCAACGACTCCTTGAAATGGATTTGAACATCAGGTAGTGCTAGCGGAAACGCATTTGACGCGCAAGATTAGGCGACGGCTTACGAACGCTGAAAAAAAAAAATAAGAACGAAGTTTCCGGCAGTGACATAATATATATATATATTTTTCATTCCATTAATTCACGCTCAAACAGGAAACTTCTTACGTAATTACGAGCAGCTAACACAGTGCGCGACACAGCGTGACCCAGTGCATTAAAGTTAAGCCCACGCGTAACCTACACGGCCACATGCCCCCACGAACGCACGGAAAACTAACGAACGAAAGATGCCGTTTTGCCAGCTGCAGCAAACGTACGGAGCAAATAGAAAATGACACACCTAGTAAAAATATTGTGCGTCAGGAGAAATTTAAAGCGACATCTGATTGGAAGTACTCACGCCCAAAGCACTTTTCGAGCTTTTCAAAAATGTTTCCAGCGATATCTAGAGTTCCTCCGCATAAATCGAAATGAGATAACTCACTCGTGAGATGACACTACTCGGGTAAGTGCATTGCCTTGTACCCAGCAATCAAAAGACGCTGTCAGATCGGTATCCTTTCGACATCCACCACGATAATACACAACGATATCTCAGCGACGAGCCAACGATGTCCCATGGCCGTGTCCTCGCACTATCGTTCGGCGGCTCTTTCCTGATTTGGCGGGCTCTCGTGCGCGTGACAGACACGCTGGGTACACAATCCGGGGGATACAACGCTGGGAAAGGTTGACACTTACGCGTGCTTACCTTCAAGGATACTACATGTCACCGAAAAACGTCGTGCGACAGATGCCAAGCAACGTATCCGAATGAGAGCAGAGTTTAAAGCGTACGTGGTTGTGGTACACGTAAACTATGCCAAGTATTGCGCACATACAAACGAAGAGATGAGAGTGTTGTGCAACAGTATAAATTGATCAGGAAATGCTTCTCTAAGCAGGTAAAACTAAAGCACTCCAAGTATCAGAGTGGAAAAAAGAGACCTTATTTTTCTCATATGCTGAAAAAAGTATGGTTCAAATGACACATCTGAAGAATAATGTTCTCTTTGTCTCCGAGACAGGACGTGCGTACTGAGATGGTGTCACACGAACAACCAACCTTTCACACAATATATCGGACAGAGCCACAGGGCATGCAGGGTGTTTCACGTAACATGAAGCAAGGATTTAAAAAAAAGTGGTTAACCGCAACTGAATTAAACCAACGAAATATGGTTTGCCGTGCGCTCCTTGGGGTATTATTTTACATTGTGCTTAATTCGTTAACAAAGATCAAATATGCAAAAATTTCTAATATTCGCTTTAAGGCCAAGTGCGTTTCTTTACGTTGTAGAGCGTATTCCAAAACGGCCGATCCAATTTCTTGTGGCAACGCACATACATGGTGCGACCGGCGTTTGAAGAAAGCCCGTGAAATGTGAAATAAAACCCCGTGACTGCGCTCGTGCGCTATCGTATCGCGCTATCGCTCGTGCGCTATCGATAGGCTCGACGCACGGCTATTAGCCGTGCGTCGAGCCTATCGCTTATCAGGGACGACGGCGCTTCCATTCCGCGTGCCACCGCCACGGATGCTGGCGCACTGTGAAGCCGATGCCTAGAGCCGCGGCTTCTCACTTCGCCACGGTCAGCACGAACGATCCCTTCGCACGAAGCGCGGTTGAGAGCGCTGCAATACGGTAGCGCATAAGCGCAGTCACGTGTTTTTTTTTTTTTTTTTCATATTTCGCGGGCTTTCTTGAAACGTCGGAAAAAAAAAAAAAAATCACCGCACAGCATGCACGTTGCCGCACAATAATCGGATCGGAATGCTCGTTTCGGAATCGGATCGTTTTAGAATGGCCTCTACGACATAAGGAAACGCACTTGGCCCTAAAGTGAATATTACAAATTTTGCATAATTGACCTTAGTTAATTAACTAATTAAGCGCAATATAGAAATATCCTAAGGAGCTCCACATGACGGCAAACCGCACGTCGTTGGTTTCATTCAGTTGCGGTCAACCACGTAAAAAAAAAAAAAAAAATCCTTGCTTCATGTTACGTGAAACATCCTGTGTATAGGCGACTAACTTGGAACAAGAAGTTTCATCAATGGTAACAAGTGAAATTATGCAAAGGACAACAGTCCCCGTTCCATGCACATTGTAGGAGTTGGAGGCGATCCCACCGCTGGCGCCAGTTGTAGGGGTCGAGGACGGACTTCGGGATGAAAAAACTTGGGAGGGTTTATTTTACATTATTTACAGTGAGACGTCAATGAACAGTCGTACAGTCATTACGGGCCGGCAGCAACTCGGACGCTGCGGCCCGCGGCAAGAAGTTCGAGAGAGGTGAATCAGGGGATGCTCTGGAATCCTCGGTCTGCGTCTTTTAAGCCCTTCGATCTCTGGAAGGCGCGTCATGTTCGGCCAATGCGAGAGCCCGCTCCGATGACGCCACCTTCGGCCATTGGTAGGCACCCGTGCGGTGGTGTCACACCCGGCGGCTCCCCGCGGTCTTGCCTTGCTGTGGTGCAATGCTCTCTTCAAAGGCGGCCGGTGAGGCGACGCTTGGGCCCCAATTGTCCGAGGGCCCCCTACTCCCGGCGGTATGGCCTCGCTGGCTTGCAAATGCCCTCTTCAAAGGCGGCCGGTGCGACGCTGCCAGGCCTTCCCGGTACATCACAGCCGTCTGGCTTCGGGACTCACGTTACCTGGAACAGTGCCGGGCTATCCCCTCGCTTTCTGGAAGAATCAAGCAGTGAATAGCTACCGGCGGCGTACGAAGTGGGGGCCTTCAACTTGTTTGCACGTGCGCTCCTCTGGAATGTGCTTTCCGTGTTTCTGCATTCCTTAATTAGCAGTGGCGCGATTCGATGTGGTCTGGGGAACTCGAAGTAGGCTCAGGAAACAGCCCCATATCTAACAACATATGTTGCGTACGCAGTATTGGCTACGTCTTTCTTTTTTTTTTTCGGGAAAGGTAATAAAATTTACGCAACAATTTCGTTTGGCAACTTCTTATTTATTTAGTTTGCTATTTCTATCCCACTGGAAGACCAGGAGTCGGAATTGGAATTTCGCCACGCGCATGCGAATAGAAAACAACAATAACAAAGAAGAGTAAATTAAACACACGAGTGATGTTATAAGAATTCGCGCAGTATGTAATTCTACAAATACATCTGCCTGCAAGTGAAAGCGCAGGTCCCGTAAAACTAGGAAACTAATAACAAGAATGAAACAAAACTTATTAAATCTTACGTACATTAGATGTAACCTTAAGTGTCACTCTAACTGAATCCCCCTGAATTTGTCTTTACCTCTCTCTCTTTTTTCTATCCAGAGCACACGTGCTCTGATTCTATTTCCCTTTCTGAACAAAATCTGGCTACGGTTCATCTCGATAGCTGCAGAATTTTCACAGAAACTCTGGCGAGAAGCAATTAGATCAAACAAAGACGTGCAAAAGAAGCCGGCATTAAAACGCCTTTTTTGTTTTGTTATTAGACAGCTTGCCCTGTGGCATAAGGCAGCTTACATACCTTACATACACGTATAGACGGCCGTTTTCAATAAATATAAGCCTAGAAGGGATCTGTGACGCGAACCGTAAATCCACCAACTGTACTCCTGAGGTCGGCTTGGATGCAGCCCTGCTTTAGACAGGAACCCATAGGCGAGCGAGTCAGGGACACCAATGCAAGATGTGCAGCAGGACTGCGATAGCAGCTGGGCGAGGACAGAGCGGACAAGCGGTGCAAGAAGGCTGGCCAACACATTGCGCAACCCGCAGAAAGGTTGCAGCTGGGCACCCGCGCGAATCTTCCGACCTCCTCGCGGCGGGAGAGACAGTGCGGGAAGTCTCTGGTCCACACGGAAGTAATCAATGGGCGCGTGTGCAGCGGCGAAAGATTTCCCATTCTGATAGTTCCGGAAGCGCTGCAGGTGTTTCGGGAAGGGCGGTAACGGAAGTGCAGTTTGTGACTCACTGCGGTCTGTCCGAGTGTATCCTGGCGAAGGAGGCGAGCAGAGTATCACAGCGGACAGCGCGGGAACGTGGAAAAGCGCGCTGTGCACTCTGTCGGCGAAAAAACAATCCGTTCAATGGAAGGAATCTGTGCATACAACTATAGGTTCTATGTTTCTTGTTGCAGTATGGATCGTGAGGTGGTGAAAGGGTCGTACAAGGCCATTAGCTCGGTGACTGAAGATTAGGACACGTGGAGAACGTGGTATGGGAAATGTCTGCGCTGCTTAACTTAATTTCCACGCAGGCAGCGACGTCAACTGCAGTGGCGCGGCAGCCTTCGGCAAGCTCGGCGCATATCAGGTATGCCCGTAGTGGGTTTTATTTAACACATTTTGATGCTGCCCCACGCGAAAACGTTAGGTTCATATAACACCAGGGTGTTAAGCTGCGCTACTCGGTGCACGCTCAGAATGGCGCACAACAGCGCAGACGACGGGATAAGTGATGCAGGCAACGCATCCGTCCTGTGCGTATCACTTGACCCGTCGCGTGCGCTGTTCGATCGCCATTTGACACTTATTATTCGCTTCGCGAAATATTTGGGAGTGGAGCCCGATAGGTATATGTAGGAAACGTACTGAGCTCGTAAATCAGTTCATTGCATTTCAAGTACATACATCGATTCGTTTCTGAGCCTAAATTTGCGACGTCCCAGCCAACTCGAAGGTTCCGTAACGCGCTCACTTACCGGCATCGGGAGAGCAGCTCGGGGACGGTGGCCCTGGAGGCGTCGTTGACTTGCTGTGCCAGCAACACTGTCTCGCACTGCTGTGCCCTGGTGGCGCTGCAGTCCGCGAACTGGCTGCTGCCCGGCACTGCGTGCACAAGGAGAGAGGCGTCCCGATGAGGAAACGTCGCCGGCATTTGAGAAGCAGAGTGTTTAAAAAAAAAATGTGCAGGACTATTTGGTGTCCAAACTAATGCAGGTTAACGCAGAAGGTTCAACAATGAAAATTTCCAGGACAGCTCATGCCGGTATGAATGAGCCAATATGGTGGAGCACATGCACTTACGGTAAAAAGACTGTGCTCTACATCGCACTCGGCATAGTGGACGACCATCCGCACGCAGAACAGGGAGTTTTAGGAGCCCGTTCACACTGAATGTTATAAAACCCCTGCTGATTTTTTTTTTCTTAATCAGGTTTGGACACTGCACGCAGAAAGAACAAGAACGGCGCTTAGATCACACGGTGGTGATTGTGGCTGCAAGGTGTTGCACCATGTATAATCAACAAAGTAAACTTTACGCGGCCGCTGCACAGTTAATTGATGTGCCAAGCGTCGTATAATACTTCCCTCATTCACAAAATGAGGACCAGAGGCCACTAATTGGGGAGGGGAACGCAGAGTTGGGTAAACAGGCCCCCACTAGTTGGCTACACCGAAGCAGGTTAGCGTAAGAAGGTGCCCTGGGTTATCCCCAATGTCATCTTGTAATACTTTGAAATTCGTGTACTAAACATTTCTTGATGGCAGAGGCGAAGAGCTTCGCGAGTTTGGGCCTTACAGCAGGCAACATCGAGCGATTAATCTTTATCACGTTTACAATACTATCGATACGTACGAGGATAAGCAACATGATGCCCCCAGATTGCAACCCGAAAGCGGGACGCATTAACACAGCAAAAACTAATATAGCCAGCAAGTAATAGATTTGAATCAACAGATCAGCAGTTACGAAAGCCGGAATAAGAATTTAAGAAACACGAAAATCACCAGGAAGCACAACTAAGTAACGCAGCTGCAAGTTTTCAGTATGACGACCAAAACTTCATTTCCGATAGTAATTCTCGTCCCTTCGTGAGACCAACAGCAACCAGCAACAGCATATTTTTTTCTTCTTCTTCGTGTTCTAACAGAAACTGTGTAATTGCAGAAACTTCTCAACTTCAGTAGGCATCGTGTCTTTTAAACTGGTATGCCTCACAACCTTCGTCGCACCCTAGAGATAGCGATGAGAACGCGACAATAACCACATGCAGATCGCATTTGACACAGCGCGCACCACACTGCGACGACCGGACAAACCCGCGGGGAGGGGGGGGGGGGGGGACCCATTTGGAACCCAGTTCCGCGTATGCATGAGCTTCGCGAAGCACGGCTCGCCCAAACGAGAGCCGCACAGCGTTGCCGCGCGTCCCGCACCTCCGGCGCACCCTCTTGATTTGGTGAACCGCGGGGCGCTCGTCCGACGGTCGCGGGAACTGCGCTTCTCGCGCCTTCATCGCGAGACACTCTGATTACGCGGGTTCGCCCCCCCCCCCCCCCCCTGCTGCACCCATCGGTTTCCCTCCATGCCGCCCTGGCCGGCACCCTATGCGCGCCCCTGCTAAGCACGGCGGAGATAATAGAGAGCACGCTGGCCGGTGAACGCGTGCGCGCGAGCCTGCGCCACAGCAGGGCCCCCTCAATTCGTGGCGGCGCCGGGCAAATCGGATGCAAATTTAGGCGCGACGCCACCGCCGACCCCGCTGACGAGGCCTGCACCTTGCAGCGGCACCGGCCACGCAACGCAGCGTTGCCGCACTGTACTCGCGTGCGGACTCGTCGCACACTAGAAGCACGAAAAAAAAAAAAAGTAGAGAGAGCGCAGAAACACTTTGTTGGAGCGACCTCCAAGGGCGGACTGAGAAAGTTATCGCTCCGGTGAAAGTTCATTCAAGAGAAGTTGGCGTGACTATACCGAGCTCGTTATTGCACCTGAAAGGGAAGAGAGAAAAAAAGTTGATGTGCAGTTACTCAGTGGCGCGCAGATCTGTTTTGTTTGCTAGACTGCGTAAGACATCCATAAAACGCACCACAGCCATATATACAGGAATCCGCACGCAGAAACTCATACGCTGCAGGGACCGATCCACAAAAGTCTATACATGCACGCAACCAGGCAATGCACCCATACAGAGGCACAAACTTTACTTTTTTAAAGATTCTCCGTAATCTGCTATGTGTTTTCGAGCAGCCCTCGGAAGACGCATAGTGATGTTGCTGCTTAAAGTGTGTGTTACTTATTCTTTCTTTCTCTTTTCGTATTGTCCATAAACAAGAAATTTCCACAACGCATGTTCGCTGAACCAAATACCAGTGCGCATTTCTTGCGGGACCCGCTCGTCTTATGTGGCACTGTTGACCTCTTTTATGTAGCAGTGTCCTGTTAGAAAGACTATAATGATCCCATCCCCCCGTTTTTTTCACACCTTTCGTTTTGTCCCCGCTCTTTCCATCTTTCCTTCCCCTTTCCCTTCCCTTAGTGCAGGATAGCAAACCAGAGGTTAACCTTCCTGCCTTTCTCTCATTTCCACCTCTGTCTCTCTCTCTCTGCGCGCTTCTTCCCGTGGGTATATATATGTATAGTTCAGACCACAGGTAACGTTTGCGTGCAGCGGTTCTTCCGCCAGTGGGCAATAGCGGGCTTGCTATATACCTAGCAGGCACGGTCAACTTATAATGCGTTCCGGTAGGCCCCTACAGTAGGCACCTCTTTTAGGCTAGGAATGCTATCCAGATTCAGTAAGGGTAAGAGGCGCGGTAGGTGAGGCAAGCGCGCATGCGCAGACGAGACGACGTGGATCGCATGCAGGCGTTACAACACAGCGACAATATATTACGCACCGATGCTGCATTCACCTTCTGCTATATTTCTCCAAGCCGCCGCTCGCAATATGGGCCTTTCTTCGGGCAGCCATGCACGGCGTATACAGTCTGGCACAATCTCGGCGCCGCGGTCGTCGAGGGAGACAGAAGTAGCGTTATACTCGCAGGCGCCATCGGCTTGCGTTTCGAAGAAGGGCCGCCGCCAAGCGTCAACGGGCCTCGCATCCCCGACGCCACAGGCCACGGGCCGGGATTTATGTCTGCGCGGCGGGCTCGCTTTCCCAGCCATCGATCAGTCGTTGGACGGCGGGCCGCCGACTCGCACGAACGGCCACGGGGCACGAGGAGGAGGAGGGTGGCCGGCATTCTCGAATGAATCGGCCGCGTGCAGACATATCGAATGATACAGGACCCCGCATACATCATACAGCGGGCCGCCATATAGTATTTCTGGCCGACGGCTCCTGGCTAGGGTGGCTAGAAGGGGAGGTGTGAATACCGGCGGCGCTTTCCTTCGGGAGCGCGTGACCCCCTTGCGCACCGATGCCACCAGGGGGAACGAGGCGCTGCTGCTCGCGGCGTGGTATTACGGCGTGGTACTCCCGCGCTGGCCTGCGCCCTCCGCTGCCAGTTGGTCTCGTCGCCTGTTTTGGAGTGTTCCTCCCGACATTCCGTCATTCGAGGGCGAGATGCTGTGGACTACCAAAGTTATGTTGAGCACCGCAGCGACGCACGGCTAGTTTATTACATTGCAGGTTATGTGGCGAGAAGGCGTGTTTTGCCCACACATTGTGAAGACTGCATAAAGGCAATATCCCCAGAGAGCTTCCACCAGAGGCATCCAAAGAGTGGGACCTTGAGGGCCTTTTATATCCCTCAGAATCGTTCTATAAGCTGGACAATGCCCTTGAAAACAAGCTCACTCATTTATTCAGTGTAACACCCGCCGTGGTTGGTCAGTGGCTATGGTGTTGGGCTGCTGAGCACGAGGTCGTGGGATCGAATCCCGGCCACGGCGGCCGCATTTCGATGGGGGCGAAATGTGAAAACACCCGTGAACTTAGATCTAGGTGCACGTTAAAGAACCCCAGGTGGTCAAAATTTCCGGAGCCCTCCACTACGGCGTGCCTCATAATCAGAAAGTGGTTTTGGCACGTAGAACCCTATAATTTTTAATTCAGTGTAACACGCTAGCATGCCAAAGCTGCGGCCGAGATTTTGCAGTCAATTGGTTAAATTTCAAAGATTGGTTGCCTAGACCATTCTGCTACCCTGAAAGCCTCAGTTATACGTTTTTATTGCCTCACAAGGATTCACTTTTTGCTTTAAGGTGTCAATCAGCAGAGCAGTGAGAAGAAACGGAAAACACTGAAACCTTGTGTGTTGTAAATTTTTTTGCTCACTTGTAAATAAACGATTTCATGACCAGATCTGTTGCTTCACTGTCTGCAATCATAGTAAATTCCTTATATGAGCGTCAAAATGACATGCTACAGGTCTGCAAGCGCAGACAAAAAGTGGTTTGTAAATACGTCCAGACTTTATCAGGTAATGTCTGCAGTTTACAGGTCTTACGGCACGCATAGGGTGATTGACTGCTGATCTCGAGGACGACGGTCGCATTTTCAGGGAGCCGATATGCAAGGCGCCCGTGTGCCGTATGATGTCAGTGCGCGTTAAAGAACCCGAAGTGGTCGAAATTATTTCGAAGCCCCCCACTAGCCCCTAACACCCGAAGCCAGCTCACGAAATGCGCACAGACGAAACGCGTTTTAATCTCGATACAGTGCGAACTGGGCCCGTAAAATTTCACAGGAGTAATGATGTGGGCTGACATAACATTGTTGTCATGATAAAGATTCATTCTTTGACGCTCGCAGAAAGCGCGCGATACCCGAAACGGGCTCACTTTCACTTCGGTGGTAGAGATGCAGCTGACGTGAGGCTGGCGAGGCGCTCATTTCGGCTGCGTGCTTACCCCGCCTTGGTCAACAGCGCCGCCCCGCGGCATCGGTGCGCTGTGGGGTCACTTTCCCGCCGCCGGTATTCACACCTCCCCTTCTAGCCACCCTATCCTGGCTCCGCAAACAACGCGCGCGTGCGCGGGGGGGGGGGGGGGGGGGGGAGGGGTTGGAACGCACGCGGCGGTGGGCAAGCGAGATGCGCGGAAGGCCGCCGTTCCCACGGAGGCCCGTCAGCGAGAGGACCGAGAAAACAAAAGGACTGTGCAACGACACCAGCATTATGCACCGCGCTTCCGGTGTGGCGCCAGACAGCTTCCTGTTTGTGATCGCTGCAACCACCGGCGTCGTTTTTCGGGCGCTGCGACGGCCCGAGCCGACGCCCGCGTCCCGCGAAACATCGAAGCCGCGGTGCCTCCGGAGAAGACCTTCGTCCCCGAGGCACTGGAAAGTCGCATTCCGCGCAGTCTCGGACTACGCTTACAAAAGCGTTCTGTGTGGAAGCGCTTACGTTAGCAACGTTTCCCTACGACCAGCTGCCATATAAACAAACACGAATATGGACAAGGGTACAAATTCATCTCAACCTGCTGGGGTTCTCAGTAGGCGCTGATATCTCACTAAGCGAACACTTCCAATCCATGGCACATATATGAATGCGGCCGCCCTGTATAGGGAATCAAGCCGCAACTGTGGTTCCTGTGCAATTGAGTTCCCAGCTTCGGCGGTTTCAGAGCAAGACAACATGGCCTTCTCCTCGACTCTCGATGTGGACAACGGGTTTGGAGAATGATACGGAAACCTCCATCCGCGACAAGGAAGCAACCGCGTTGTCGAGGAGACTGGCAAGCACGTAGATGCAAATCAGCGGGGACAAGTTCAAACACCAACGCGCGCAAGGTAGGGGCTTTCGTGCAAGGCACAACACCGCGACATTCGGCCGGCGGCAGCCACACTATAGTGTTTTCACGGGGTTCCCTACTACGCCTCTACAGAACAGCCCAGTTTCACGATGAAGGCAACCGTATATGGTCGCCTTCATTCATTTTTTATTCTCAAGCTCCCCTGTCGCCCAGAAATGAGTCGCGTTTGAACCATGAAGAACCTTCGGGCCCAGGCACAACAAAAAATGGTCGAACAAATATTCGTACAACTCCGCATACGCTGTTAAAAGCTTCACACGCATTAAGCCTCCGTACCAACGAAGAGTCAATGCGCCATTGTCATCCACCACAAGAAACACCAAACACGAAAGGCGCAGCGGCCAATGTCAGAGGCATCGGTGCTTTCACGGCAACTCCGACCAACACGCAGTGTATAGCTGGATATAACAGTTTACCGACCACGTAGTACAAGTGCAGTACCAGAAGCGCCAGTCTGGTGGCTATGGAACTCGGCTCTGACACTTGGTTACGTCAGACGCTGGGACCTTCGGTGGGAGCGGGAGTGCAACACAAGAACAACGACCATTCACGGCCGGCACTAACTTCAAAAAACGCAGCTGCCCAACTACTTTGAGACGCAAAAGCATTATAGCAAGCCGGACACACGGTCCTCAATGCCGCTATGATTAGCATTACGGCTTACTTTGTGCGGCAATGAATGAAACGGATACAAAACGCCTGATAAACGACGTGCCTAGTCGTCACACTTGTGAACATGAAAAACTTGTCTTTCGGGTGTGTGCGACGGGATTGCGCACCAGTACAAATCCTATTACTCTCCTCTATCCTCCGTTTCCCACCAGGGAGCCAGGGAACGGTTTCTCTCCGAGTTCATTTGTGAGCTGACCCAACGCGAAGTACGCTCCCCACCTCTACGCCACGGAGTGCTTTTTATCCGTATTCCTCTGTGTGGGCAGTCCCAATGTGACCTACGCTATCCTCCTCTAAGCCAGGGAGTGGTTTCTCTCCGTATTCCTCTGTGTGGTCTGACCCGACGTGACCTACGCTCACCACCTCTACGCCACGGAGTGGTTTCTATCCGTATTCCTCTGTGTGGACTGACTAAATGTGACCTACGCTATCCCCCTCTAAGCCAGGAAGTTGTTTCTCTTCGTATTTCTCTGTGTAGGCTGACCCGACGTGACCTACGCTCACCACCTCTGCGCCACGGAGTGGTTTATATCCGTATTCCTCTGTGTGGGCTGACCCAATGTGACCTACGCTATCCACCTCTAAGCCAGGGAGTGGTTTCTCTTCGTATTTCTCTGTGTAGGCTGACCCGACGTGACCTACGCTCACCACCTCTGCGCCACGGAGTGGTTTATATCCGTATTCCTCTGTGTGGGCTGACCCAATGTGACCTACGCTATCCACCTCTAAGCCAGGGAGTGGTTTCTCTCCGTATTTCTCTGTGTGGGCTGACCCGACGTGACCTACGCTCACCACCTCTACGCCAGGGAATGGTTTCTATCCGTATTCCTCTGTGAGCTGACCCGACGTGAACTACGCTCACCACCTTTACGCTACGGAGTGGTTTATATCCGTATTCCTCTGTGTGGGCTGACCCAATGTGACCTGCGCTATCCACCTCTACGCCAGGGAATGGTTTCTATCCGTATTCCTCTGTGAGCTGACCCGACGTGAACTACGCTCACCACCTTTACGCCAGGGAGTGGTTTCCATGCGTATTCATCTGTGTGGGCTGACTCGGCTTGAGCTACGCTCACCACCTCTATGCAAAGGAGTGGTTTCTCTCCGTATTCCTCAGTGCGGGTTGACCAGTGTGCTAACATGGCCCTCTACCAGGGACCAATAGGGAATGAGGTTGCCCGGATGGTGTAGGGTATAAGGCCAGAGAGACGCCACGAACGCATCATCTTCTCTGTCCTGTTACGATCGGCCTACAGGGTACTGACCTGCGAACCTTTCGCGGCCCGCTGTAGTAGTTTCGATCGTTCTGCGACGGTGGCGTCCTTCAGAGAACCGGCGACGCCGACAACGCTAACCGACCACGCACTTCTTTCGGAGAACTGGAGACCACAGTAATGTTAATCAACCATGCGCCTCCTTTGGAGAGTCGGCGACGGCAGCAGGGCTAGCCACGTTTGGCGGACCGTGTATTGTTAGTTGATTTGCCGTGGCCTTCATAATCTATTTGCAGCAAGAGAGCTTCTCTAAGAAAGGGTATATTGCAGTGCGTTTTTTCGGGCCCCAGGATTCGTCACAGTCTGCTGACACTCGTGGCGGCTACCGGAGAAGTCAGCTCTGGAATTAAGAAACACCAGCTTGGGTCAAGCATGACAATCTGGCTACGAGGACCCGCGCAACTCAGTGGGTTCTGGGAATCCAAAGTGCGTACGTGTGTGTGTGAGCCCTCCCCATCAAAGGCGGGCCGACTACGCCCCCAACGACTGTGGACGGTCCGATTGGACGAAGGTTGGACAACAGTTTTCCCTCACCTAGGGTTCTAGTGAGGACAGAGTGTTTTTAAGCAGCTGTGTGCTCGTGTACGAGGTGCTTGGAGATTTGTGCTCGTGTGCTTCGTCTTTCGTGCTCCATTTGGGAGTCACGCTAGACTGTTGAAATGTACCTCTTGTCGTAATCTAAATACTGTAAATAAATCCTGTGCTCCTAGTTCCCGACGGAGAGCCCCAGTCCCTCCCTACGACCACAAATCTTACAGTCCTTGCGTGCAGGAGCACGCACGCCGAGCGTTTCTGTACTCTTTGTCTTGAAGCGCACTGCTCATCCGTAGTAATGTATTAAACTTCTGTTATTGTTCTGTAGAGCCAGCCACGGCCACACCATCCGTACTTTTCGCATTCCCTCATTTCCATTGGTATCACCGAGCGCAAGAGCAAAGTTACGCAAGCCAGGACGTGCAACGTATAAGAAGAGATGAAAGTGTGCGGCACGCTAATAAAGCTCTAACGCTTCATATGGCATGAATTAGGAGAGGCAGCGGTGCAAGAGAGCTCACAAAGCACTCGCCGACACAACAGCCGGCGCGGGGATTTAAATGGTACATCAACGTGCAAGGGGGCACAGGCGGCGAAAAAGCGCGGCCCTAAAAAGTAGTACGCGCCGCCATATCGGATGACTAATTTGCACCGTTGGAGGGGGCGCACACAAATGAGGAGCGCGAGGCAGAAGAGGGCGAAGAAGAAAATAGTAACGACAATGCGCGGGGAAAAAAAGTTCCCGGTTGCGTATGGCTACACAGCGCACTCGCAAAAAAGCTAAAGTCCACAACGCGCCACCTCCTCGTATACGCAGTTCGTTCGCCACACAAGGCGCGGGGTCCCGGCAATGTACACACACTGCAGCTCGCAAATCGCGCAGCGAGCACGCGTGTTAGGCGTATACATACATACTAACCTCGGCCATTCACTGCGCGCCGTCCACTCCGCGATGGCGGCTGTGCTGTAATACGGGTGGTGAGAACGACACGAGCGTTGTCTTTTTTTTTTCCTCTACCCTTTTTTTCTCCCCTGCGAGCCCACCTAGACTCGGCCACTCTCGCCGAGAGGTGTCGTTCTATCTCTTCACCCCGAGTATGGCTCGTTTGTTGCTTGGCCATTAGTCCTGGCTTCTCTCTCTCTCTGTCGCCGCATTGGAGTGTGCACGCGAGGCAGGCCTCGTTATCAACGACCGACAGCGCCTGCAACAAGCGCCACTATAGCGCAGTTTGTTGACTGTCGGTGCGTTCGTTTACGTCGAGGTTGGGAAAGCACAAAGGCACGACCCGGAGCTTCGATGAGACGCCGCTGGAGGCGTTGTGAGCGTGCAAGCGCTTGAATCGCTGACAACTGTACAGTTATTTAGAATATATTGCAGTTGCCGAAATACAATCGCACAAAACTGCTGCGCCAAAAAGCAACATAAGCTTGCGCTCTAGTAGTAGCTTTATATGTAATGGGTTTGGTTGAAGAAATCCAACCGGGCGCCGCATTATCGAGCAGTCTATTTAGAATATGTCATTGAGAGTGCGCGTCGATCAACTTCAGACCTGCGGAAGCGTATCTAATGAAAGCAAAAGTACATCTGTCACAAGTTCTAGAGTACGTTCGGACGATTCCCGTCTTGTGGACATGTGCATACCGGACAACAGCACGTCATGCATTTTCTCAACGATAGGCAACGTTCAGCTGGCTCGTGCAACTAGTATAGTGCGCGTCAACCGGTGCCTGTGTACCTATTCTCATCGGCCAAACAACGCGATCTGGCTTGTTGGTATGCGAATTCACGGTGACAGACAGCGCCAACTTCACAGGGACGCAGGAACAAGCGCTCCCGGTTGATTGCTCCTGTGTCCACGTTACGTTCATGCTGCCTGTAAATATATAACCATTGGAGAAGCGAGCTGCCGCAAATGTGCGCGTCCAATAGTTTCGACGCCTGTTAGCAACTTAAATATATGGCAAATCAGGCAAACGAAGCTGCGGAAAAAGTGATAGTGCGCACCTTTCATGGTGGGTGCACTATAAAACTTTCTTTACGCAAGCCTTTCTTTGTGCAAGTCAAGATTCTCAGCAGAACAGAGACCAAACAAAAACTTCGGTGTAACGAAGTTGAAGAGGGAACCAGAATAACTTTGTTATGTATATAACTTCGTTATATTCATAACTGCATGTACATTTCAATGAGGAGTACAAGGGGAATTTAAATTACTTCGTTTTATCCGTTATTTTGTTATATCCCTTTTCGCTATGACGATGTTCTACTATAATCGAAGCGCTTTAAGTGTGAAAGGAAGGGTCTGATTATATTAGGGATACTCCTATCGCACTGTGTTCTTCAAAAGCGGGCGCTTTCTTCAAAGACAGCTGTAACGATAAAATCACGGTCGCGTTGTATCTTGTACACTGTACATGTATGGAAATCTTCGTGATGTGCCTGGAACCATAATTGAGCCGTTAGTAGCTTACGCACGTCTGTCCGTATAGTCTCTCTATGGTGTCATGTTACTTACGATTGCACCAAACATAATTGTGAATTGGGGGCCTTTAAGGAAATAAACTGAACTGAACTGACAACAAATCTAGACAACAGTGTGCCAAAAGACAAGCTCTTCTGCGGGTAAACAACGATCTGAAATGTTTTACTGAGCAATGCGGACCGATAAATGCAATCTTGTTCGCCTCGCAAAAAATGGAGAGCGCTTCAGCTTTACCTTTAAGAGTGGAACGCGATAGCATTCAAGGATACCCGACTGCTTCTCACGCTTCCCGGCAATTGCAGCATATGTAAACGTAATGTTTACCGGGAAACGCTGGCGGCGAACGCTATGCACTAAGCTAAGCTTGCTGGTAGAAACGCAGCCTTTTGCGTGGGCCCCGATGCATGGATGGATGGATGTTATGAGCGTCCCCTTTGGAACGGGGCGGTGAGTTGCGCCACCAAGCTCTTGCTATTATACTGCCTAATGACCTACCTAGGTTAAAGGAAAGAAAAAGAAAAAAAGAAAGCACGATGAACTCCCACAACCAAATTGCCTGATCCCCTATTGGGAACTTTGTACGTCTACATTTTTTGTCGTTTCCCAACTTTTCTTCCACCAATTTTCTAATCGCCTCTTGCTAATCCCTATTGCGGACATGTTTACTTTTCCCCTGCTGAATGGATGTTATGAGCGTCCCATTTGGAACGGCGCGATCGGTTGTGCCACCGATGCGGCGGAGGCGAGCGCCATCTGGAGGTGTTGCAAGGAACCGGGCGGGCCGCTTTATGGCCTTTGAGATTTGCGCGCGCAAATCTCGGAGGCCATGGCCGCTCTATGAATGGTAGAAACGCTGGAACAGGGGTTTGTGCGTAACAGAATCACGTTTTCTCGTATATTCAAATTACAATCCGACGCTATCGTGTCTGTAGGTTGTGTGTAAGTCATACTTTACCTTGAGAAGTTCAATTAGTTCAGTAACTTCTTTGCGATACATGGAGGCCATGCGTGGTTCGAAATGATCGCCGGACGCCGATGCCGTTTTCTGCGACACGGGGCCCTTAACGCTAGCGCGTTAATGTAAGCGAGAACGAAGCGGCAGTGAGGATCAAACCTCGTTTTGAAGTTGATATAATCTGTACAAAATCGCAAATACGCTCCGTGTAGCTAGCGCTTTACGGCAAGCCAACCCCAATATGTAATTCCGCGCTATGCGTTCAGCAGCCGCAATCAAACCACTTCGTTAATGAATCAACAGATGTCGCGCAGTCCTTTCGCATGTCCCCATTCTGCGTCCAGTATGCTACTTCCGAGATACGCTATACTCCGCACAGACACCCTCAGCGAATGCGTTTCTCGCCGGACTGGCTATTTGCCAGCACTCGCGAGGCTGGTTTCGAGCGACATATTCAACAGCGCCGGACGCAATTACTGCGCAACGCTCTCAGAACGCGAGATAAGAGAAAGAGAGAGAGGAAATCGCGATCTTGCTGTACGTTCAAGGCTTCGCAGGCACGCACGCGCCGTAATGAGAGAGGAACAGCCGGCGCCTCCCGCACGCCGACGAACTGAAGTGGGCAGTAA